>NC_089273.1:30675397-31275397 GCF_963678975.1 Dysidea avara
CCAACCAATACCGTCATGTCATTGTGAGGAAAACTCATGGCAGTTTTTTTGGTTATATTAGATCACAAATCATCCCCACACCTTCGATGTTCCTACTATACAAAAGCATTCTCAGTACTTATCTGCCCCTGATTTATGGAGAAACTACTGTTTTTCCTTAGTTTCTACCATATCCATTGAGTCCAAAATTTAATAGAGATCTCTGTGTGTTTAACATACTGGCTTGATTCTTTACTTTTTTCAGCAATCTCTATTCCTGTGTTTTAATTTTTAATATATAACCAGAGATGAAATAGTTTTCTTTACACTGCATGAACATAGGCCCTTGCCTCCTTGTCTGGGGACTCTGCAGAGTGAGAGATACAGCAGTTCAAAAACATAATAACAGTAGGCAGCTGCCTGACAGCTGTTTTACCGCCAGCCACTTGACCGCCACTGGATATGATGCTAGATGCACCACAATGCCACCAAGACTAATTCATAAAGGTTTGTTTTTTTTTTTGTTACATGTGATATTTTAGGGTAATTTCAAAGGTGAATCTGACGCAAGGTTCCAGTATTCAATTAGGCACTGTTTATTTTATCAGGGCCGCCCAGAGAAATTAAGGGGCCCACAGCAAAAAAGGTAAAGTGGGGCCCCAGGGGCAAGGAGGTTTCCCATTCTGAATCACAACTTCACCAAAGGTGTAAGTTGAAGACCAAAAAAAAAAGTCATTACATGCTGACAATGACAATAGCTAATCCTCACCAACCATATCTCCTTATTTATAAGCTTGCTGCACTGCTCCTCCGAAGAATACTCTGACTGCTCTATTAGAGTATCTAGATCTTACTGCTCTATTAGAGTATATCGATCTTTTAAACAGGTATTCAAGGGGCCTCCTGGGGCCCGTTAGAGGCTGGAGCCTGCCCCAGTTGCCCCTCCCCCTGTGGGCGGCCCTGTATTTTATGGGAGAACCCTTCACAATACTATTGTATTGTATGATTCTAGTGATTGCATGGAGCTTAGGATCCATGTGGAGTCCAAATACGAAAGTCACACCATGGCCTTTGTGTGATTTGCCAGTTGGTCTTGTACTAGAAAAAAATTTATGTCTTCTTAAAGCTTACATGGTCTTCCAATATGTGACCATCTCAGTGAAAATTCATCTATTTCGCACAACCTCCATTATTTTGAATATCTCAGCATTATCTGCATTGTCCAAGGAATGGTTCACCAAAGTTTCAGCCTTTTGTGGTGAGTAGCTTTGGAATTGCAGTGCTAGAAAGTAGGAAGAATGAGGAAGTCAATTTGTACAGTGGCTATACTAAAAATAAACTACAGACGCTTGCATTCACAGCCATAACTTCCGTTTGAATTAGTCTACAAAGTTGAAATTTGGTTTACAGTTTTCACCATAGATTGGCAGATCAACTAAGGTATAGTTTTAGCCTTGCAGTCACTTGTGCATAGGCATATGAAGGCGGTTTTGTTGAAGAAATGGTGATAATTTTGTTTACGTCTACTGGTTCGTAAACAAACACACGTGACACGCAAATCATTGGGGCTACGGAAATGACAGAAAGATTTTCAAACTCCCCATGAGTAGGCGAATAAGATGGTGTATAGTTTAAATCAACTTGAGTCTTCCTTCTTCGAGTACTAGCCTGATAAAAAACTTGCATATTTGTTCTTCTAGCATGCATAACTTTACGAATTATTTTAAATTTCGATTTCTCATATGCATGCTTGTGCAACTAGATGGGTTTTCATTGAGACGGTCACATAAATTACAGCAAAATATTTTGAGTGCCTGGAAAGCTGTTTCAGGGATTATAAGTCCTGGCAAGGTATGGGCATTATTTTGATTTTAAGGACTCCTTGATTCCTGCCTTAAACCTCACTTGACAAGTCCATCAGGGGACAGAGGAAGCCATGAATGATTGGTGCTAATGTGTATACCTGTGCAATCTACTTCGTACTTCGGGCAATTGGAAATTGTGGAAATGGAAATTGGAAAGTGTACATGGAAATGGTCAAATTCCTTTATATGTGTATCCCAGTGCCAGAAATAATAGTCGGCTATCGGCCATTTTCTGAGAAAAATCACATTTTGACTGACTATTTGGAGACTTGTTTGGTCAAATGTCCAACAAGCAACAAGACAGTTGGTACAAACTCACAAATTAAAAACCAAGCAAGCTATAACAGATGTCACAGCAAACTGATAGCATACCTCACAGCTGCTCACGAGGCTGCTCAACGTCCCAGCAATGATGGGGGGCCCATAGGATGTTACCACGTGACCACAGATGATAGATTTGTTCTAATATTTCGGTGCACACATTGGTGGATTTAAACTTAAGTTGTTTTGTGAAGACTTCGGAAGATTGGAGGCATTTAGACTATGTACATTTGGATATTCAAGTCTACTGAGTGAAGCAACTTGTGTCTAGTTTTTGGCGGGATCCAGTTGAGCCACATTGGCCTGGAGTGATGCACTCAGTAGACACCTCACTCTCATGTATTACGTGTGAGACACATGCATCGGATGGCTGTCTCACGCATAGTTTTCCGTCTCATTCATTGCAATTCCTGGAAAATTAAGCTCTCATGTAAGTTAATTTCACTTCAAACCTATTGGCAAAGCACTAAACAGAGCTCTAATGGCTAAAAATGGAGAGGTATAACTGAAACTAGCCAAAGTAAGTTACAAATGTTGCCATTTTTGCAGGAATATTTCTACTATGAGGAGACCTCACATACAAGTAAGTAAATCTCACTCATTTTAACCTCAGGTCTCACTCCAAGTGCACTTTCTAGGTGGAAGTCTCTGACTCGGTGATGCACCCTTCCGCGTTACTGACATCAAGGATATACTGAGCGATTAATCTTGAAGTAAAACAGTGGAAACCAGTAATATGACGATAAATCACACCATAATCATATCTCGTGGCGAAGGGTAAGCCAGCTCGACATGGATAACATAAAGGATGGTAGTGGTTGTTGCTGTAGCCGAATCATTGTTATGTGGTGGTTAGTACATTTAATCTATGTACTGGAGCACGTTTCTTCTAAAGATGAGGTGTGGCTATTGCTAAAGCTGTGGCATTTAACCTGATAGATATTCGTAGCTCACGTGCTTTATCTTAGTGATTATGCTTTAAGGTAGCTAGTCATAGAATAAGTTAGTCAATGCACACATTTTTTAATTAACAAATTTAATAGGAACCCATATGAAAATTAGCTCCTAAAATGTATGTGACGGAGTTAGAAGTGTTTCTAGGTGTTCCATATGCTGGTGACCTGTGAAGGATTGTTCGTGATATCCAATAGTATCCTGTAATGTTGTCCTCAGAAGCACATCAGCTACATACCACTCACTGTTCCCAGGACACAAGATGGCCAATCAAATCTGGAAATGGCCTACCAAATTTAATCTTGCTAGGACATTTGACCAGTCAGTGACAAACTCTTATTTCTGGCACTGGTATCCTACAGTAAAAACCTTACTTAGTGGTCACTTCTTAAAGAGCACCTTTTTACAAAGACGCACTTTGTAATTAGGTTCCAAGTAACAGTTAAGGCATACTCGATGATCTAATTGATTATATCATTTCATGGTCACCTTTTTATAAAGGCCACCTCCTTACAAAACCACCTCTTCACATGGTAGTTAGTGCTGTACACCTGTGTGCAAATAACTGGTTGTTAACTGGTGTTGTCTAAGCCAGGTAGTTGGAAAAGGCAGATGCGGACGCAGACACGGACATTTTCAAAAGCACTTTTACATTTATATAACAGTTATTTTTCATACCTAATGCTGTTTTAACAGCAGTCCTCGCTTCCAGACCCAGATGTCGATCTTTTCATAGTGCTTATCCATTTATAAGCGCATGTGCGAAGGATTGACTAGCACTCTAAAGACCATTATAGTGTTGTATAGGTGCTCTAGAAATCTAATTCAGAATCACAGAGATTAATCTAGCATGTCCCAACTTAATCTTGTAGGCCAGGTCGTTGAAACCCTCAACACTCTGTATAAGTGCCTGTGCCTTATACTAAAAGGTGTAAGATTGTGGATTTGGCCTGCTAAGCTAAGTTGCATTGGGCATACAAGCTAATCTCTACAACTATATAACTCTGTATTAGACTTTAGGGCATGTGTATAACACTATATGGTATTTGGCATGCTGTGGAGTGCTGGTCTAATCCTTCGCACGTACGCTTATAAATGGATAAGCGCTATGAAAAGATCAACTCATGGGTCTGGAAGCAAAGACTGCTGTAAAACTAGTGTTAGGTATGAAAAATAACTGCTACATAAATGTAAAAGTGCTTTTTGAAAATGTCCATGTCCACGTCTGTGTCCAACCGTACCCGCCTTTTCCAACTACCCGTCTAAGCCAGTGAAGAAACCTTTACATCAGTATTGCCCACCCACTTGGTAAACCATAAATTACCCCAGCTGACAAGTGTTAACATCATAACATAACCTCAAAGCATGTGTAAAATGTGATTGTAATAACAGTTATTGCAAGACAGGATGTTGATGGTCACTTTGGTACCACCCTAAACCTTCCAGCAGGCATGTTGAGGTCATATTATGTCTGTCAATATACACGCAAACCAATTAACCAGTTATTGCCAATTATTGGTAGGCAATTAACTGGTGACAAAAATTTGTAGGTGTACAGCACTAATAGTAATATTCAATCATGTATTTCATGACTCGTATGCATCTCCCATATTTTGATCCACACTTCATTTACGTACCATCATCACATAGTTTCATTTTCCACTTTCCATTTCCGGTTTCTATTTCCACTATTTCTATTTACCCTGGTACTTGTCTTGCATGAAACTTACACCTGATTTAGCATTGTAAGAATGGTCATGCAATGTCTTCAACAGCAATAACACTGATGGCAGATATTCCCTTACGGTCCTTTGATCACACATGGCAATTTTTTTCCTGTCCAGCCTTTCTAGTTGAGGTACTTTTTAAAGGAGGATCTAAGCATCTTTCGATGTCAATGAATATTGGCCTTGACAGTAATAGTATCAAGACACACGGTAGTGTGTCGTGCGGCCCAAGAAGCCGGCGCGTAACACCCGTGAGTATATTGACAGGAAGAAAGAAAACGCAATTTTCGCACCTTCGTAGCTCTGTGCTTCCTTGATGAAACAAGACGATTTTTGCTGTGGACATGCCCCCCAACTGCAGCACTCTACATTCCAAATTTGAGCGAAATCGCTTCGCGCGTTCCCGAGATATGCGACTTCAAAAATTGGCTGAGTTTCTTCGTTTTTTTTTTTCTTCTTCTTCTTCTTCTTATTTTTCTTTTTCTTGTCGCACACTTACAAAATCTGCTATAAAACTCGAACGCGTTATCCGATTGCCTTGAAATTTGGCACACAGAAGGGGGGTATAAAGGCGCATCTCGGTACCAACTTTGGCTGGAATACCATAAACAGACAAAGAGCTATGAGCGATTATGCACGAAAAATAACACCAATATGTTGTCACGCCTACAGGGTAAACCGCGTATGGGAAGAAGCTGAAAATCGGTGGGTGAATAGGTTAACTATTGAACCTCAAACCTTTTGTGGTTTGAAAGAAATCGAGCTAAAAACCAGGAAGATACAGCGAAAAAATCAACAGTGTGTAACAATTACGCAATCGAGATTAGCTAATTTTTAATATTTTTTATTTTATTATTATTATTATTATTATTATGCTTGCCACGCCTACCAGGTAAACCGCTTGGGGTAATGCTTTCAAAATCGCTGTACAGATGGAGTTATCATCTTAGAAAGGTTCTTCAATGGTGTAGAAGAATCAGACTTAAAGCCACGGAGTTATAACACGAAATCCAACTTGGTGTAGCAAGTGCGAGATCGAGATACTCTAATAGAGCAGTCATCCTAATAGAGCAGTCACCCTGAACAGAATTCAAGAGATCAGTTAGAAATAAGTAACCTGTATAGAGATCAGTTACAAACAAATCACCCTGTAGAGAGTTCAGCTACAAACAATTCACCCTGTTAAAACATCAGTTAGAAGAAGATTTCTTGTAGAGAGCTAAGATACAAACAAATCACCCTGTTGAAAGATCAGCTAGAAGATGTCACCTTGTAGATACTTCAGTTACAAAGAAACCACCATGTAGAGAATTCAGCTACAAACTAGTGACCCTGTAGATACATCAGCTAGAAGAAGTTACCTTGTAGAGAGTTCAGCTACAAAGAAACCATTCTGTAAAGAGCTCAGCTGCAAACAAATCACCTATACAGAATTCAGCTACAAACAAATCACCCTGTAGAGAGATCAGCTAGAAGAAGTTACCTTGTAGATAGTTCAGCTACAAACAAATCATCCTGTAGAGAGATCAGCTAGAAGAAGTTACCTTGTAGATAGTTCAGCTACAAACAATTCACCCTGTACAGAGCTCAGTTAAAAGAGGTTTCCTTGTAAAAAGTTCAGCTACAAACAAATCACCCTGTAGAGAGATAAGTAAGAAGAAGTTACCTTGTAGATCGTTCTGCTACAAACAATTCACCCTGTAAAGAGATCAGCTAGAAGAAGTTACCTTGTAGAGAGTTCAGCTACAAAGAAACCATCATGTAGAGAATTCAGCCGCAAACAAATCATGTATAGAGAGTTCAGCTACAAACAAATCTCCCTGTAGAGAGATCAGCTAGAAGAAGTTTCCTTGTAGAGAGTTCTGCTACAAACAAATCACCCTGTAGAAAGATCAGCTAGAAGAAATCACCTCGTAGAGAGTTCAGCTTCAAAGAAACAATCATGTGAGAGTTCAGGTACAAACAAATTGTCCTGTAGAGAGATCAGCTAGAAGAAGTTACCTTGTAGAGAGTTCAGCTACAAAGAAACCATCATGTAGATAGTTCAGGTACAAACAAATCACCCTGTAGAAAGATCAGCTATAGAAGAAATCACCTTGTAGAGAGTTCAGCTACAAAGATCTATCGTGTAGAGAGTTTAACTACAAACAAATCACCCTGTAGAAAGATCAGCTATAGAAGAAATCACCTTGTAGAGAGTTCAGCTACAAAGAAACCATCATGTAGAGAGTTCAGCTACAAACAAATCGGCCTGTAGAGAGATCAGCTAGAAGAAATTACCTTGTAGAGAGTTCAGCTACAAAGAAACAATCATGTAGAGAGTTCAGCTGCAAACAAATCACCTGTAGAGAGTTCAGCTAGAAACAAGTCACCCTGTAGAGAGATCAGCTAGAAACAAGTCACCTTGTAGAGAGTTCAGCTAGAAGAAGTAACATTGTAGAGCTACAAAGAAGCTACCATGTAGAGTTCAGCTGCAAACAAATCACCCTGTAGAGAACTCAGCTACAAACAAATCGTCCTGTAGAAAGATTAGCTAGAAGAAGTTACCTTATAGGGAGTTCAGCTATGAACAGATCACCCTGTAGAGAGTTCAGCTACAAACAAATCACCCTGTAGAGAGTTAAGTTACAAAGAAACCACCATGTAGAGAGTTCAGCTGCAAAAAAAATCAATCACTCTGTAGAGAGTTCAGCTAGAAGAAGTCACCTTGTAGAGAGTTAAGCTGCAAATAAATCACCCTGTAGAGAATTCAGCTACAAACAAATCACCCTGTAGAAAGATCAGCTAGAAGAAGTTACCTTGTAGAGAGTTCAGCTACAAAGAAACCACCATGTAGAGAGTTCAGCTGCAAACAAATCACCTGTAGAGAGTTCAGCTAGAAACAAGTCACCCTGTAGAGAGATCAGCTAAAAACAAGTCACCCTGTAGAGAGTTCAGTTAGAAGAAGTCACATTGTAGAGAGTTCAGCTACAAAGAAACTACCACGTAGAGAATCCAGCTGCAAACAAATCAGCCTGTAGAGAGTTCAGCTAGAAGAAGTCACCTTTTAGAGAGTTCAGCTACAAAGCAACCACCATGTAAAGAGTTCAGCTGCAAAAAACTCAATCACCTTGTAGAAAGATCGGCTAGAAGAAGTTACCTTGTAGAGAGTTCAGCTACAAAGAAACCACCATGTAGAGAGTTCAGCTGCAAACAAATCACCTGTAGAGAGTTCAGCTAGAAACAAGTCACCCTGTAGAGAGTTCAGCTAGAAGAAGTCACATTGTAGAGAGTTCAGCTACAATGAAACTCCCATGTAGAGAGTTCAGCTGCAAACAAATCACCCTGTAGAGAACTCAGCTACAAACAAATATGCAGTGAAAAAGATCAGCTAGAAGAAGTTACCTTGTAGAGAGTTCAGCTACAACGAAACCACCATGTAGAGAGTTCAGCTACAAACAAATCACCTTCAGCTAGAAACAAGTCACCCTGTAGAGAGATCAGCTAGAAACAAGTCACCTTGTAGAGAGTTCAGCTAGAAGAAGTCACATTGTAGAGAGTTCAGCTACAAAGAAACCACCATTTAGAGAGTTCAGCTGCAAACAAATCACCCAGTAGAAAGTTCAGCTATGAACAGATCACCCTGTTGAGAGTTCAGTTAGAAACAAGGAATCCTGTAGAAAGATAACCTAGAAGTATCGCCTTGTAGAGTTCAGCTACAAACAAATCACCTGTAGAGAGTTCAGCTACAAACAAATCACCCTGTAGAGAGATCAGCTAGAAGAAGTTACCTTGTAGGGATTTCAGCTACAAACAAATCACTCTGTAGAGAGTTCAGCTACAAAGAAACTATTCTGTAAAGAGCTCAGCTGCAAACAAATCACTTGTACAGAATTCAGCTACAAACAAATTGCCCTGTAGAGAGATCAGCTAGAAGAAATACCTTGTAGATAGTTCAGCTACAAACAAATCACCCTGTAGAAAGATCAGTTAGAAGAAGTTACCTTGGAGAAAGTTCAGCTACAAAGAAACCATTTTGTAAACAGCTCAGCTGCAAACAAATCACCTGTACAGAATTCAACTACGAACAAATCACCCCGTAGAGATCAGCTATAAGAAGTTACCTTGTAGATAGTTCAGCTACAAACAAATCTCCCTGTAGAGAGATCAGCTAGAAGAAATTACCTTGTGGAGAGTTCAGCTACAAAGAAACCACCATATAGAGAGTTCAGCTGCAAAGAAATCACCCTGTAGAAAATTCTGCCAGAAACAAATTGCCCTGTAGAAAGATCAGTTAGAAGAAGTTACCTTTTAGAGAGTTCAGCTACAAAGAAACCATTCTGTAAAGAGCTCAGCTGCAAACAAATCACCTATACAAAATTCAGCTACAAACACATCACCCTGTAGAGAGATCAGCTAGAAGAAGTTACCTTGTAGATCGTTCAGCTACAAACAATTCACCCTGTAGAGAGAGCAATTAGAAGAAGTCACCTTGTAGAGTGTTCAGTTACAAAGAAACCACCATGGAGATTTCTGTAATCAATATATGTGACCGGATTTGCGAAAAGGGGTCTTCCACACACATCCAATTCCGTAAATGCTGGAGACCATAACTCAGTGTTCAAGTAACATATTAACCTGAACAATTCACCATGTATTCAGCTATAGTGGTGCTCACCACTGCCCAAATATCAAGGCAATAGCTCTTTCCAATCTGAAGTTATCAATTGTCAAAGTTGGCAAATTGGACCCCTTTTCGCAAATCCGGTCACATATGTATTATACAGTATATATAATTTGTACATTTACTGATAAAATATTTAAAGTACATCTACTTCATCTTTTCTTCTTCCTGTAGTAAAGAAAAAAGCATAGGTTAAAAAAGTCCCAAAGCTGGCCATAGGCCGGCTTTGGGGTATACAAATACAAAAAGAAATGAAATCTAATCCAAAACAGCCAAGCTGTAAAAAAAGTGTGCGGCCCTCAGAAAGGCTATGGTGAAAAAAGATGTGAAATCCAAGGTGGCGGCCAAGAAATGGCTGTGATGGTAGGTTAGTGGTAAAAATTTTAATAACGACAATTCAGGTGAATTTTTGTGAAGCGGCACAAAAATTCACCTGAATTGTCATTATTAAAATTTTTACCACTAACCTACCATCACAGCCATTTCTTGGCCGCCACCTTGGATTTCACATCTTTTTTCACCATAGCCTTTCTGAGGGCCGCACACTTTTTTTACAGCTTGGCTGTTTTGGATTAGATACCCATTATGCCCAAGGATTCTTCTAATCTACAACATCTACCACCGGTAGACATCAGGCCCCATCATGGCTGCTACATTTGTTTGATATTTTGTCCCTTCTTAAATCCATTTTGTCACATGATTTGATTTAAATTCCCCACTGCATTTGTTGCATTTTGCTAATAGAATGCAACCAGCTATTTTGCTTTACTTCACTGATCAGTTGAAGTGGAAATTGGCAAGCCGCACTGTGAAAGGTACTACATGAACGGCATCACATCAACTGTCAAGGCTACTGCCTTTCAGGTGTGGTGTGGTATAGTAGCATCAAGTTCATTGGAGTTGTTCTTTGTTATGGAGGAAGTGCTGGTGTCTATCTGTGAATAATCCACATTTCCACTAGCGCTCATGATTCTTGTAGTTATTAATCTAATCAAGTTGTAAAAAAGGGTGTGACATCCAAAAATCCAGAGTGAACAGCACCAAATTCACCTGAATTGTCGTTAAAATTTCTGCCAGTAACCTGCCATCATAGCCATTTCTTGGCTGCCACCTAGGATTTCACATCTTTTTTCGGGCCTCACATTTTTTTACAGCTCGGCTGTTTATCACTTCTTTCTGTTATTTCATACCTAAAGCCAGCCTATGACAGGCTTTGGGTATTTCTTTTAACTTGTCTTTTTCTTTTCTATAGCAATGACGATTATTAAGGAGAAAATTATATTGTTTAGCTATACATGCACATTTAACAATGCTTGTGTTGATTAATCATTAACTCAATGCGAATACTCTACATGGAAATGTGCAGAGCTTCCAAGTGGTCCACCTAACAATGCTGGAGAGGCTCCCTTTACAGCTACCTGGTTAACAAGGAAGCCACCAAACCACAAGTTCCATAACTTCACCAGAACCCACATTCATGAGGGTTCTAAACAATGCCCAATTTATTTGGGCATGCACATATGCACCATTTTAAAAGTGTGTGCAAATGACACTAGCTACAACTGTCTAACTACATAACCTACATACTGCTGTTTATGCAGCTTATTTCCACTACCCTATTGATGCTAGCTATACAAATTCTTTATTGTATGGTATACAAACACATTGACTGACTTCACAAACGCTACTACAACTACCTGTGCCATCACGATAATTCAGTTATGCTCACTGCAGTGCAATGTCAGACTACATTACAGGGGGTTAGATGACATTCTGGGTCTATTCCTCAATTTCTTGACACAGATGAGATCGGACATTGAAATTTAAAATGTGACCTGATCTTAGAAAACCTACCTTTTTGGCACATTGGTTAATTTTCTGTTTTATAGCATAAGGTTACGGGTTAGGCGCTTAATAATAGGTTATTATTTTTCGAGAAGGTTGTTAGCTTTAAAGCATTGTATAGCCACGTGATAATAACGGAGGAATCATACAAAGTGAGTGTTAATAATTTACTGCGGAAGGTAGTCAAGCGTAAAATTAAGTCCCCGCAATGTGGTTGAACCAGCGCTACCGCTTAATGTGGTTATTATTCATCAAAAATAGCAGCTGTCAGCCAATTAGCACAAATTTTTTATGGCAATGTCGATGGGTGGTTATATTATCTAGGTCCTGTCGTGGAGACTTTGTGGGAAAACTGACTAGAAGCTGGTTAATTATCGTATCTTTCAAGGATAATGGCGATTAGTTCTGCTACGGAAACACTGCGAGTGCACTACAGTGCTGTTACAATCGGATAACAACTCAATTCGTTCGTGAGGACCTAGAAATCACTAAGTAATAGCTTATTAATGCTGAATATCATGGTATGGCTTCCCATGAAACCTGGTTTTTGATGAATAGCAACTCAACAGTTTCGCTGTTTAGTACCTGCATTTCTGTACAAGCGCATCCCTTGTTGAGTGTATCGCCGCTTTTGGTATTTCTTGTACGTTAATATACCATGTTATTTTAGTGTGTTCTTCTATGCAAAACGGTTAAAACAGAACTATAAGCAAAGTGCCTACAAAATTATTTAATGGGTTACCCGTAACCTTAAATGAGGTACTGGGTGCTCACCTATCTTGTAATAAAATTTCAGCTTAATATCTTTAAGCATTCCTGAGATATGGCCAATTTTCTGTCCTGTACATTACAAACTAACTTTTATGGTAATTTATTGGGTTCTGTGGGTGATTAAGGGTGACAAATGGTGACAAATCACTTTGTTTACTAATAATTCCATTCTTACCATTAAAATACTTTAGAAGACATTTCTGATAGTTTAATGAAGTATTCTTGGTACTTTTCTGAAATTAAATTCCATGTATCATTGTCTAAGACTAAGTTTTAGCCATCCCAGAACCTGAACAAATCACCCAATTTGTAAGTTACTGTACTTAGTGTCCCACGCATGTAAAATTACTACATGGTCTGATATAATCATCCATATCTCCTAGGAAAAAGAAGCTATGGGTATGAAACTTCACAGCAAGAAGGTTTAATAGTTGCTTTATCTAAATGTGCAAAAAAAATTGTTGAAATTTTCATTTCAGTTTTTCCCAAAAGTTTGCTTGTGCCCGAAAGGTAGGTTTTCCAAGATCCGGTCACAAATATGTAATTTCATCACAGTAATATCCACTAACCCTTCTGGGTGAAGACAAATCCATTACCTCCACACTTTAAGTGTGCCTTGCTGCATAAACAATAGCAGTTTGCCCTCTCAAAATTTAAACTACTTTAATCATGTGCCGGTGTGCTCTGTTAAGGGTGTTAGTGATCATTATTAAGAAAATGACAAATGTGACACGTGTTAGACTTACTACTAGTGTACTGTATGCGTAGGAGCTGTGTAGCTGTACATGTCATGGTCAGGTATGCAACTGAATAATTATTAATCTGTAAGCTCTATAAGTCTGTAAGTTCATGTTGATTGTTTTGAAGGATGAGCTTTGTTGTATTTCCCAAGTTGCTTTATTTGCATCTTTGAGCACCTGTTTACTTGGTTCATATCTCTCACAGGGATCATCAATGCCAAGCTTGATGCCAACTATTGAAGAAAGAGTACCCTCTAGGCCCAAAGAAGGACAAAACGGAGTTTTATTTTATCGCATCAAGCTGAAAACCCTTTCCTCTGCCGCATTGGAATTTGGGATTACCAAAATTGACTGACTGAAAATTTCAGCTCTGTGGATCCAGTAACTGTGATTTTGAAAATGTAATTCCAAATATGCAAGTGAGAGTGTGCTTTATCCACATTTAGAGTCTTTTCTTCTTATCTTCATCCAGTTTGACAGTGGCATCTTCCCACACTTTAGGTGGTATGTCAGTGTCTTCCAACAGTTGGTATGAGATAAACTGCTGCTGTATTGTGTCAATCACATGTGGATCTCTAAAAGACTCTAAATGTGGATATCTGTGGATAAAGTATTCAATAGAAGAAAACGTAGGACTTTCACGCTTCTCAAAATCTACACATTTGAAATGAAGTAGCAACTCAACCTTAAATGGATAAGTATCCAGGGCATATTGTATTGTTGTAGTGAAAAACATTATAACTGAACGGTAAAAGGTCTTAAATTGATGCTCACTGATCTTACCTTTCTCCAGCATATTGTGTACCTTATGTGTTGTTATGAGCCCAATTCCCACTGGCAGGTACTTGTGTGAAAGATGATTGTCAGGGTTCCGAAAGCCAATTTCCAATAGTTTTTTTTTTTGTCATGTTTAGCTTTTTTGATAGCTGCAGTAGTCAGAAACTTTCCTAAAATATTGCTGATGAATCCCTTTAATTTATCATGTACCAAGTGCAAGCAAGAGTCTCCCTCTGTAAAATTTGTTTAATCAAGTGAAAATTGGTAAAACTGAATTGTTAAAACAATAGGTAAACCTCAATTAATGGATCTTCAAACAAAGTTTTGAGGTGCCGAAATCCTGGCTGAGACTCATCTAATGAACGGAAGTAAGACTGGAATGCAGCCCACTGTTTCAAAGCTCATTCATTGGCAAGTTCAAGGCTAAGCCAACGCGTAGAAACATGCTTCACTACAGCACAGTATTGTGTGTCACAAAAAGTACAATATTCATCTAGTTTATTTTCCTTTTAGTGCTTTTGTCGAACCAGTAGAACAAATCGACCATCTTGTCTTCTACATCAAAGCCAGTGAGTGACTCAAAAGAACCTGATGGGCAGCCCATGAAATACACAGCAGAATGTTTATGCTGAACTCTTGTTTTGATGGAATTGTGCTTGCTCATATTCACACTTGTGTTGTCAACACCAAAAGCAACACATCTCCTCCAATCTAGACTATGTTTCTGCAGTGTTTCATCGAGAAAACGACATCAGCTGTGGATGCTGAAGTAAGACACATGTCTAAAAATCTTGTTGTAACACAACTTCTGTTTACATTAATTATTCTGACAGTCAGTGGATTCATTTCGATTAAGCCTGAGTCATTAGATCCATCAGTGGCTAAGGAGAATGGATTGTTCTTCATAACTTCAATCAAAGACTTTTGTAGTTCTTTAGCTAAAGCCCCATTTAGTATGCAAGCTGATTTTGTACGGGCACAGGAGTACGCTTTAGCAATTTGGCTGTCAGAAAAGATATCCTTAAACAGTGGGCTTAGATGATCACTTACTGCTATTGGGATATTGTGATGTGCAAGTACGGTACATACTTTAACTTCAGCTCTGGTAACCTTCTCGTGGATGGGATCAGTGGTAGACTTGAAAAAGCTGGTAACTTTTGACCGTTTATCAAGTGCCATCACATTAGCCTTATGCTTCTGTGAGTCAATGTGACGCTTGACATCTTTCTCTTCTTGGTGTTTGCAGGAAACTTGATATTTACAAATGGTGCACTTAAATTTGGATGGACCGACAAGTGATGGCTGGATACAAGGTCATTGTCTACTCCATGTGGGATTAAATCTAGTTGGATACTTTGCTGCTCCGTCTAGTTTCCATGTTTTTTGATGGAGGTTCAATGAGTTCAACATCGCTTGAACTGTCACTACTGTCACTGTCAGACATAGCAAGTTTTCTGTATACCCTACTAATACAACACTTAACAGAGTACAATATAACGGTCGGCCATCGGCCATTTTCCGACCAAGTGATGCTGTTGACCGATCAATGTAGCCGTTGGTCGGCCATTTGTGCCGATCAATTTTTCACAATTGTAATTCTTTATTATTAGTCTTTATAACATGTATTATTATAGTCGTATCGTTACCTTTCCTTACTGAAGCTATTTAATCGCTGCGTGAAGTCTTGATCCCATCGAAGCATCAACTCAATGCGCATGCGTAAGCTAGAGCACTGCACCTTGTGTTTACCGCAATTATCGATTGTGGGTTACAGTCGATGTTGTGAAGAAGCCATCACTACACTGCTACACGAGTGGCACTTTCCAGGAGTAATGTTTGCGAAGTGGAGGTATGATATTAAGTATAAGATGGCCATTTCGTGGTTAGAATGTGTAGAGAATGTACTGGCTGGAGAGAGTGGAATAAAAGTCAGGTGATAACAGTGTTCTGCACACAGCAAGTTCGAAAGTAAGTTTTGATCTATGGCTATTCACAAGACTTTAGCAATAGCTAGTTGGATAGTTATAATTCAATCTGTGCTGACTCAACACCACTTGTAACAAAGCATTTAGCGCAGCTAAGTCTACAAACTGGCTGTACAATACATTGATTCATAGTTTTTTTTGTAAAATATGCATGCAGCAATACAAATTTTGTATATGTATTACTAATAAACACAGTGTAAAATGCATGTGTATAAAGTTCAGTGATATGTAGCTGAAAGTAGTCTCAGATTCGATCTTACAGTGATCCTTATTCAAAAATTTCCTGGGGGGCATGCCCCCAGACCCCCTAGAAGGCTTGTGCTTCGCACACCAGGATGTTACACCTCTATCTTATGGCCATGCAATTTCACATATGGCCAATCAAATTTACTTTTGATTGGCCATTCTGTCAGAGCAATAATTTTTCCTTATATTGTACACTGCTTAAGTTGACTGGTTAATGATCCCTTAGTTATAGCTCTTTGTATTTATACTACTGTGCAAATATGTAATCCAATAACATAATTATGGTTTCATATATACCAATAGATGATGTCAAATGTGTTCATGTGATGTTTTAATGCAAGTGGTTCGTGCAAATGATGGCTGTTGCTGGCGTCATTTCAGTCTGGTTATGACACTCTAGATAACTATATAGCAAATTCATTTACGCAAATAGCTCTAAAATGAATAATATTGAGATACTTGGATGGCTTACCAGTTTATAAACACACGTATGGCTTGACGAAGTCCCTGTGCTTACAATGTAATAAATGCGTGTGTAGTTATAATATTTGATTGTGGGTTTGAGTTTATTCTAGTTGAATTTGAGTGAAATGCTGGAGATTTGAGTAAGTATGCGTGTGAGCTGGAGGTTTGGTTGAAATGCGTGTGACTTGGTAGGTATGAATGTGTATGTAGCTGAAACAGGGAGAACTATAATGTAGGCTGTACTCTTAGACTACATGTACATGGTGAACAGTTTTTTTGTGGTTGAACTCGTCACAGAGTGACTTGTAACGTAACTAAACTCTACAGAACAAATTGCAAGATAGCTGAACTTTATAGCTACAGGGAGTTTTCTTGTAGGTGAACCCTCTACAGGGTGACATGTTTCTAGCTGAATTCTCTACAGGGTGATTCATTTCTAACTGATCCTTCCACCGGGTGATATGATCAAGCTGACCTTTCTGCAAGATGATTTGAAATGTATCTGATTTTTCTACACAGTGACTTGTTCTAGCTGATCTCTCTACATGGTAACTGATCTCTCTACTGGGTGACTTGTTTTTTACTGATCGCTGTACAGGGTGATTTGTAATTTTTCTACAGGGTTATTTGAAATGTAGCTGATCCTCAGGTCACGCCAGGTCTCTTTTACACACCAACACAGGATCTCGCACAAGATGAACTGGATTAACCCGTTTAGCTCACGTGCAACTTTTCTTTGAGTTTTAAATTCTACTTGTACCTGTACATATTTTTTTCCCTATTAACTAGTAATATAGCAATGGCGATACATATACTAGTAATTAAAAATGCAGGTGTGGAGTATCAGTAGAATCTGTAGCTGAGGTGAATTGAAGTCTCCTTCCAGTCCTCCATGGAACACTTTGATAGTGAGTGAAGGCCATCTTGTGTAAGACACAATGAAATAAATACAATGCACAATATTTACTGTAGCTACAGTGTATACTGAAATTTACCTTCAAACATTCGCTAGCTAATGCAGTTGTAAAACGTTCAAACATTCGAAGCTTCGGTGTTAGCTTTCAAGTTACAGGTTTTCAGCACTTCTCTCTTAAGTTTTATCTTTCTAATAAGTTTGTAAGCATTTTGGAAAGTGCATAGCAGCAGTACTGAATGATGCAACGATCAATTGATTGCAAATGGGCGTGTCCACTAAACTGCAATCATGCATAGGTAGACGCCAACTAATAGCTCTATCACTTTATAAGATGTTTTAAGGCTTAAACTACAGTAGCAAACTAAACTTTGATGGTTCAAAAGTGGGCGTGGCGCACAAAGATCGATCACAACAGTAAGAACTGACTGCAATAAAGATAGCAAAGTTTATTTGTAAGTCTTTCATAGACTGTGAGTGTATTATAAAGCTTCGAAGGATACTTTTAGAATTCAAAGTTTACATGAACTTTGAACCCATGAAACATTCGAAGCTTCATTCCAACCTATAGTAAAATACTGTACACGTAACTACTGTAGAGTTTGTTGTTTATACAACTGTGCACACGCATGTTGACAGCCACGTGTTGCAGCCAGTGAGGGCCATGCATGGCACACCACATGCGTGTGCCACGCAACAAACCTTGCGTGGCCACGCAACAATGTTCCGTGGTAAGCGTCGTGGTGATGCATAGTGCTACGCCAAAAATGCCATGCATGTGTGAAGTTATAAATGGACTGTACTGTATATACCACCAAAACTGCTAACACTGTGCATTTGTAAACTGTCCCCTTACCTTTTCTTGTTCGTGTACGTAGGTCCTTATAGCTAGAGTATGCAATGGTAACCAAGAGTATCTATAACATATTACCCCATGATTAATGATTGCATAAAGTAACAAAGATATTTCAGTGATTAGACTATTGTAAGCATAGTATGCTTTGAACTTTGGTTGTTAATCAGGTATTTAAAATCCAATAGATACCCAGGGTAAGTATCTAAACTGGTTAGATACCTATGACAAAAAATTGTTAGGTGATTCCAGTCACAACAGCCATCAGAAATCATCGCTAGAGTGTGAAGAAAACATCGCTGGATAATAGAGCTGATTATATACATCTAGGAAACCTACCAGTGAGTTGTTTTAACACTAATTCGATCAGGAAGCCACCATTATTGGCAGTGACCAGAGCCACACAAGCCATAGTCTAAATTGGTTATTTCCCAAATGCACGGTATCTTTGCTATTTTAGAGATCTGAGGAATGGCACAATAATCACCGGTGGCTTTTCTCCCTTAGTGATTATTATACCATTCCTCAGGTCTCTAAAATAGTAAAGATACCTGGAATTGTGGGTGCAATAACCTACACTTATTCATTCAGTCTGTGTTACTGTTATTAGACTATGGCATGCATAGTATGCTTTGAAGTTTAGTTGTTAATGAGGTATTTAAAATCCAATAGACATCTGGGGTAGGCATGTAAACTGGTCAGATACCTGTGACAATTTTTTTTTGTTGCATGCTTTGCTGGATTCCAGTCACAATAGCCATCAGAAACCATCACTAGAGCATTGTTGGATCATAAAGATGATCTTATTCATCTAGGCAGCCTACCAGTGAGTTATTTTAGCACTAATTCAATCAGGAAGTCGCCATTATGGCAGTGACCAGAGCTGTAGAGTCATTGTCTAAATTGGCTATCACAGGTATCTTCACTATTTTAGAGACCTAAGGAATGACACAATAATCACCGAGAGTAAATTTGGCCAGCAACCTAAGCAAAAACATGATAGCATTAATCAAAGATGTTAGAGTTCAGCACTGTCAAGCTTAGATGTGGCAACAAGTTTTAATTTTATAACAAGTTTTAATAATGATCTCTCTACTAAGTGATGTGTTTCTAGCTGATCTCTCTACAACATAACTTGTTTCCAGCTAAACTCTCTACAGGGTGAATTGAAATGTAGTTGAGCTCTCTACTGGGCGACCTGATCAAGCTGATCTCTCTACAAGGTGATTTCTAGCTGATCTCTCTTCGTGGCATATTAATGCACAACAGCAAACATCAAACCTGGAAGTATTTTAAAAATTAACATGCTCTAAAAGAGTGTACAGTGTATGGAGCAAATGTATTTTGATCAATATAAAATTTTATTTTGTAAAGATATGTTTCTTCGTATTAGGTATTGGGGGATGGCTAATCCCTATTTGGGGTTAGCCATTACTGAATACAAAATGGATAATCTTTGATTGTCCATTTTGTATTCATTGAATCATAAATGGCTCACTATTAGTTTGCCATTTATGATTCAGAATACAAAAATTGATACAAAGTGTCAATTTTTGTATTCATTGAATCCACAAATTGCTAATTTAAAGTATCAATTTGTGGATTCAGAATACAAAAATTCAGTACCAGCCAAAGATGCGTAGCGAGAGCAAGTTAAGCTTCTAAAGGGTGAACAACTCCGATTTATTTTTTACATTACCTTGTTTTGTACATTAATGCACTACAACAAATATCAGACTTTTTCAGAAGTATTTTAAAAATTAACTTACTCAAATAGAGCATACACTGTGTGGAACAAAGTGAAGCTTCTAAGATAGAACAACTCACATATCTTCTCATATATATTTTCTACATTACTTTGTTATGTATGTTGGTGCACCATAGAAAATATCAGACCTGTTCAGTGTCTGGAAAAATTTTAAAATGTTTACATTCACCAATAGAGCATACAATGATATGGAACAGGTACGTAAGCTTCTACATTACTTTGTTCTATAATGTTGATGCAACACAGCAAACTTCAGACCTGTTTAGTGTCTGGAAGTATTCTAAAAACTAACATACTCTCTCTACATGCTCTGATAGAGCATTCAGTGTATGGAGCGCAGTTAAGCTTCTAAAGTGTGGACAACGCTAATTTCTTTCCTGATTACTTGCTTTCTTTTGTTTTGTTTTGTTTTAGATTACTTGCTTATAGCTGCTTGAACTCTCTCTACAGGTGTGATTTGTTTTTAGCTGATCTCTCTACTGAGAGTATTGTTTCTACGGCTGATACGTATCTCTACTGTGTAACTTGTTTATAGTTGATCTCTCTAAGGGTAACTTGTTTCTAGCTGATCTTCCTACAGGATGATTTGTTTCTAGCTAATCTCACTTTGCTTCTATCTTTGTTTCTAGCTGATTTTTCCACAGGGTAAAATGTTTCTAGCTCTACAAGGTGATTTGTGTCCAGCTGATTTCTCTACATGATGACTTGCTTTTCTATTGCTGATCTCTCTGCAAGGTGATTTGTTTCCAGCCTTTATCCCCTCTTCTGTGTGCCAAATTTCAAGGCAATCGGATATAGCATTCACACTTTATGCCGGTTTTTGTAAGTGTGCAAAATGAAGAAGAAAATAAGAATAAAGGGAAAAAAACGAAGAAACTAAGCCAATATTTGAAATCTCATATCTCGGGAACAATTGAAGCAATTCACTCGAATTTGGTATGTGGAGTACTGACATTGGCGGTTGTGTCCACAGCAAAAATCGTCTTGTTTTGTAAAGCCAGCACAGAGCTACGGAAGTGCGAAAATCGCGTTTTCTTTATTCCTGTCAATATACTCACAGGTGTTGCGTGCTGGCTTCCTTGGCTGCACAACACACTACCGTGTGTCTTGATGAGTTTCTTTATATCATGGTAGCACTACTATGTTTTAGAGGTGTAGCGATAATCAGATTGGCTAAAATATCGGCCACCAATACGACATTTTTTACCAATATCGGTATCAGTACAGAACAGTAACAGAACTGATATCGCTACTGATATTTATACAGTAGCAATAGTTTGTACATAAAACGTTTATATTGGTTTTCTACACTATCCATGTGGCTGTTTAGTGCCAGTTACTTATTGTTCACTCTACAACAAGCATTACATTATGAGAAGCCACGCGATTCTAGTGTTTGTTGCTGGAAACCTTATCAGTCTTTAAAAATGAAGCAGTTATACGTGACTGTCTCAGTAAAAACCCGACTTGTTTGCACAAGCATGGGTATTGAGAAAATCGAAATTTAAAAATAATTCGTAAAATAATGCATGCTACAAAAAATTTTTTTTTAACTATGCAAGTTTTTATCGGGCCAGTACTCAAAGAAGCAAGATGCAAATCGATTAAAACTATATACTGTACCATCTTATTCGCGTGTTCATGGAGAGTTCACAAATCTTTGCTTCGTTTCTCTAACTTCAACAGTATGCGTGTCACATGTGTTTATTTATGATGCAGTAAATGTAAACAAGATTGTCATCGTTTCTTCTACCAAACCGCCTTTATGTCCATATGCACAAGTATCTACAGGGCTAACACCATACTTTGGCTGATGTTCTGAACCATGGCAAACGTTTTAAGCCAGATTGCAACATTGTAAACTAATCCAAATGGAAGTTATGGCTGCGAATGTAAGCACCTGTAGTTTATTTTCAGTATAGTCACTGTACAAATCGATTACCTTGCTCTTCCTACTGTCCTATCACTATAATTCCACAACTACACACCACAGAATGCTGAAATTTTGGTGGTCCATTCCTTAGACACTGCTGACATTGCTGAATTTTTTTTTTTTAATTAATTGTGCGAACAAGTCGGATTTTTGCTGAGACAGTCACATATAGCACCTTTGTAATAGAAAGAAGTCACAGGATAACCAAGGAAACCTGCTGTATCAGTTTTTGCACAAGCCAATAAAATTCAGGGTATTGCAGAAATATCTGTTTAAGGCTTCATGGGAGTATGCACAAAAATGTTTGTGGGTGCCTGATTGTTTATATTGCACAATTGAAACCCAAGCCACTACCACCATAGGCATCTAAGAGTGAGCAATGAATATATCCACATGTTGTTGTAGAGTAAGTAATTTACATTTTCCATAGATTATCTATGACTTTTGTTTGTAATGCAAATATCAGATCGACTATCAGTTATCAGCTTTTTTTGGTGGTATCAATATCGGATATCAGTACATGCCAAAAACCCATATCGGTACACCTCTACTATGTTCCCAGAAAGATTTAGTGTTAGCACATCAAGACACACAGTAGTGTGTCGTGCGGCCCAAGAAGCCGGCGTGCCACACCATGAGTATATTTACAGGAAGAAAGTAAACGCGATTTTCACACCTTTGTAGCTCCGTAATTCCTTATCCGATTGAAACCAAAGTTGCTACAGAAGTGCCGGCTAGGTAGGGGAGTCCACATTCCAAATTTGAAGAAAATCGCTCCAGCCATTTCCGAGATACGAGCGGCCAAATTTTGGGTTTTTTTTCTTCGTTTTTTTCTTCTTCTACTACTTCTTCTTTTCGCACACTTTGCACAATCCGAAATAAAACACGAATGCGTACTCCAATCGGGCTGAAATTTGGCACACTTAAAGGGCTCATTAAGGCAAATCTCAGTACCGAGTTTGGTAGGAATCCGATGAACATTCACGGAGTTATGACCGATTATTTGCATAAAATAAGGTCGAAGGTCTGTCACTCCCACAGGGTAAACCGCTCGAAGGAATGAGCTGAAAATTGCTAGGTAGATGGAGTAACTATCGTAGGAGTGCCTTTTAGTGGTTTGAAAGGAATCCAGTTAAAGGCCATCGAGATATAACACAAAACCCAACCTGTGTCACAATTACGCGATCGATTTTTATGAATAAAAAACTATTAGTTTTCACGCCTACCAGGCAAACCGCTTAGAGTAGTGAGCTGAAAATCGGTGTGTGACTGGAATAATTATCATAGAAAGTCCATGCAGTAGTACAGAAGAATCGGATTGCAAACCACTGAGTTATGATTCCAAAGCCAACTACGTGTAGCATATGCGAGATCGCGATACTCTAATAGAACAGTCATCCTAATAAAGCATTCAGCTACATTTATAACTTACTCCATTATAGAATTATGTTACATAGCAAGTTATTGTGTAGGGAGTTCAGCTACATACAGTTAATCTTATAGACAATTCAGCTACAAGCAAGTCACCCTGTAAAGAATCCAGCTACAAATATGTTGCTGCAGAGATTCAGAACATTATAAGTCACACTGAAGAGAATTCAGCTATAAACAAGTCACCTTAGAGAGTTCAGCTACAACAAGTCACTCTGTAGAGAATTCAGCTACAAACAAATCACTGTGTAAAGGGTTCAGCTACAAAAAAAGCTACCCAGTAGAGAGTTCATCTAGATCAGCTACAGACAAGTCACTTTAAGCAATGTTCAGCTACAAGTAACTCACTCTGTAGAGAGTTCAGCTACAAACAAGTCATTCTGTAGTACAAACAAGTCATTCTGTAGTACAAACAAGTCACCGTGTAGCTGGAGAGTTCAGCAACCAATGAAAAAACCACTCTGTAAAGAGTTTAGCTATACAAACATGTTATAACTCTACAGAGAAAGTTATAACTCTATATTGAGATCAGCTAGAAATAATAATATTAGTCATCCAGTAGAGAGATCAGCTACAAGACATCACCTTACAGAGAGTTTAGTTACAAAGAAATTACCATGTAGAGAGTCCAGCTGCAAACATATCACCCTGTAGAGAGTGCAGCTATGAACAGATCACCCTGTAGAGAATTCAGCTAGAAAAAGTCATCTTGTAGAGAGATCAGCTAGAAGGATCACCTTGTAGAGAGTTCAACTACAAACAAATCACCCTGCAGATAGTTCAGCTACAAACAAGTCACCCTATAGAGAGATCAGCTAGAAGAAGTTACCTTGTACATACAAAGAAACCATCATATAAAGAGTTCAGCTGCAAACAAATCACCCTGTAGAAAGTTCAGCTACAGATCACCCTGTAGAGAGATCAGCTAGAAGAAATCACCTTGTGGAGAGTTCAGCTACAAAGAAACCACCATGTAGAGAGTTCAGCTGCAAACAAATCATCTGTAGAGAGTTCGGCCAGAAACAAGTTCACCCTGTAGAGAGATCAGCTAGAAACAAGTCACCCTGTAGAGAGAGCAGCTACAAAGAAACCATCCTGTAGAGAGTTCAATTACAAACAGATAACTCTACAGAGAGTTCAGCTAGAAACAAGTCACCCTGTAGAGAGATCAGCTACAAAGAAACCATCCTGTAGAGAGTTCAATTGCAAACAGAAAACCCTATAGAGAGTTCAGCTAGAATCAAGTCACCGTGTAGAGAGATCAGCTAGAAACAAGTCATCCAGGAATCGGCTAGAAACAAGTCACTCTGTAGAGAGATCAGCTAGAAACAAGTCACCCTGTAGAGAGATCAGCTAGAAACAAGTCAACCTGTAGAGAGATCAGCTACAAAGAAACCATCCTGTAGAGAGTTCAGCTACAAACAAGTTACCCTACAGTGAGATCAGTTTGAAACAAGAGATTTCAGCTA
The DNA here is from genome assembly GCF_963678975.1 of Dysidea avara. Taxonomy (NCBI): domain Eukaryota; kingdom Metazoa; phylum Porifera; class Demospongiae; order Dictyoceratida; family Dysideidae; genus Dysidea; species Dysidea avara. The sequence continues at coordinate 30,700,103 of NC_089273.1, forward strand.
CAAACAAATAAACCTGTAGAGAGTTCAGCTATGAACAGATCACCCTGTAGAGAGTTAAGCTAGAAACAAGCTACCCTATAGAGAGATCAGCTAGAAACAAATCACCCTGTAGAGATTTCAGCAACAAACAGATTATCCTGTAGATAGTTCAGCTAGATACAAGTCACCCTATAGAAAGATCAGCTAGAGGAAGTCACATTGTAGAGAGATCAGCTGGAAAAAAGTTGCCTTGTAGAGAGTTCAGTAACAAAGAAACCATCCTGTAGAGAGTTCAGCTACAAATAAACCACTCTGTAGAGAGTTTAGCTGCAAACAAATCACCCTGTAGATAGTTCATCTACAAACAAATCAACCTGTAGAGAGATCAGCTCAAGGAAGTCACCTTGTAGAGAGATCAGCTACAAACAAGTCACCTTGTAGAGAGTTCAGCTACAAACAAATCACCCTGTGGATAGATGAGGTAGACACAATAATAGGGAATTCAGTTACAAGTAAATCAACCTGTAGAGAGTTCGGCTACAAACAAATCAACCTGTAGAGAGATCAGCTAAAAACAAATCACCCTGTAGAGAGTTCAGCTACAAACAAATCACCCTGTAGATAGATCAGCTAGAAACTAGACACAATATAGGGAATTCAGTTACAAGCAAATCAGCCTGTAGAGAGTTTGGCTACAAACAAATCAACCTGTAGAGAGATCAGCTAGAGGAGGTCACCTTGTAGAGAGATCAGCTAGAAGCAAGTCACCTTGTAGAGAGTTCAGTGACAAAGAAACCATCCTGTAGAGAGATCAGCTACAAACAAAACACCTTGTAGAGACTTCAGCTGCAAACAAATCAACCTGTAGAGATTTCAGTTACAAACAAATCACCCATTGTAGAGAGATCGGCTACAACCAAATCACCCTGTAGAGAGATCAGCTACAAACAAATCACCCTGTAGAGAGATCAGCTACAAGCAAATCACCCTGTAGAGAGATCAGCTAAAAACACATCACCCTGTAGAGAGTTCAGCTACAAATAAATCACCTTGTAGAGAGTTAAGCTATACAAACAAATTACCCTGTAGAGAAATCAGCTACAAATAAATCACTTTGCAAAGAGTTCACTTACAAACAAATCTACCTGTAGAGATATCAGTTACAAACTAATCACTCACTGTAGGGAGAGCAGATTACCCTGTAGAGAGTTCAGCTACAAACAAATCACCCTGTGGAAAGTTCAGGTATAAAAAGTCACCCTGTAGATAGTTTTGATACAAACAAATCACCCTGTAGAGAGTTCAGCAAAATAAAAGTCACCCTGCAGAGAGATCAGGTCACCCTATAGAGAGGTCAGCTAGAAGAAGTCACCTTGTAGAGAGTTCAGCTACAAAGAACAGAGAGTTTAGCTAGAAACAAGTGACCCTATAGACAGATCAGCTAGAAACAAGTCATCCTGTAGAGAATTCAGCTACAAACAAATCATCCTATAGAGATTACAGCTACAAACAGATCATCCTGTAGATAGTTCAACTATAGATACAAGTCACCCTGTAGTATCAGAAGTCACCTTGTAGAGACCAGCTACAAAGAAACCATCCTGTAGAGAGTTCAGCTACAAACAAATCACCCTGTAGAGAGTTCATCTATGAACAGATCACCTGTAGATAGTTCAGTTATACAAGTCACCCTTTAGAGAGATCAGCTAGAAGAAGTCACCGTCTAGAGAGATCAGCTAGAAACAAGTCACCTTGTAGAGAGTTCAGCTACAAACAAATCACCCTGTAGAGTGTTCAGCTAGATAAAAGTCACTGTATACAGAGAGATCAGGTCACCCTATAGAGAGATCAGCTAGAAGAAGTCACCTTGTAGAGAGTTCAGCTACAAAGAACACACTCTGTAGAGAGTTCAGCTAGAATCATGTTACTCTATAGAGAGAAACAAGTCACCCTGTAGAGATTTCAGTTACAAACAGATCATCCTGTAGATAGTTCAGCTAGATACAAGTCACATTGTAGAGAGATAAGCTAGAGGAAGTCATCTTGTAGAGAGATAAGCTAAAACAAGTCACCTTGTAGAGAGTTCAACTCCAAAGAACCCACTCTGTAGAAAGTTCATGGTACAAACAAGTTACCCTATATAGAGATTAGCTAGAAAGAAGCCTGTAGAAAGCTCGGCTACAATCAAATTACCTTGCAGAGAGGTCAGTTACAAACAAACCACTTTATAGAGAGATGAACTAGAAACAAGTCACCATGTAGAGAGGTCAGCTACAAAGAAACCATCCTGTAGTTCAGCTACATTTCAAGTCACCCAGTAGAGAGATCAGGTGCAAAGAAATTATCCTGTGGGGAATAATTGACATTTAATAAATATATGTATATAATTTGTATAATTACTATATAATAGAATCAAAAATAGTTGAAGTATTAAAAATCGTCTTTAAGTTATTTTCTTCTTCCTGTGGTAAATGAAAAAAAACAGATGGGTTAAAAAAGCCCCAAAGCCAGCTATAGGCCAGCTTTGCAATATACAAATACAAAAAGAAGTGATATCTAATCAAAAACAGCCAAGCTGTAAAAAAAGGTGCGGCCCCCAAAAAGGCCATGGTGAAAAAAGATGTGAAATCCAAGGTGGCGGCCAAGAAATGGCTGTGATGGTAGGTTAATGGCAAAAATTTTAATCACGACAATTCAGGCGAATTTGGTGCCAAATCCTAGTGGAGGAGGCAACGCAAATTCACCTGAATCGTCGTAATTAAAATTTTTGCCATTAACCTACCATCACAGCCATTTCTTGGCCGCCACCTTAGATTTCACATCTTTTTTCACCATGGCCTTTTTGGGGGCCGCACCTTTTTTTACAGCTTGGCTGTTTTTGATTAGATTATATAATTCCTGCACTGATGTAGGGAAGATTTAGTACTCGCTATAGTGCCACAATCCACTCATCTGTAGGAGACCTGGCACTAAATCTCCCTTAGGCAGAAAAGTCCATTTGATGACATATTGTACGTACCAAATAACAGTTGACCATTAGCATTAACTCTGTTTTGGTGGGACAAATTTACTGTTACCTTTACAATGGAAAAACCATTAACAATTTTTCAACCTACTGTGTATACAAAGGATCTACAATTTCTGACTCTTACACTGTACTTCTATCACTGTCATACATATGAAGTGTCCTTTTGCAAGGTAGGATAATGTGCCCAATCAAGTGTGCTGTATCATCTTACAGGTATTACAAGTATACACATCCACCCACTTTTGGTTACTAGAGGAATGATAACAAATCCACCCAGTGGTTAAGTGAGTATTAATAAAAATACATTAACATGATGTTAATGCCATCACGGTAAATTCAGTTATTATAAAACACAGAATTTTAAATAAATAAAATGGTTAATAATCGAACACCACTCAATGCTTGAAAACAACATTAAAGCCCATATTTTCAAAATCAACGTGACACCACTCAAGTGTGGCTATTGAAGGTGCAGTGTTTAACCAGTAAATACAGTACACACAGTTAGACAAGGTTAGCTATGATCTATTATACTGTACAACTTAGCAGTCATTTCTTGAAGGTTTTTCAATAACAGCTGTGGCTTGTACCTGAATAAGCATTTGATAACACATATTTGAAGAAGAAACTAAATAAAAGCCAAGAAACAGTATTTTTTTAGAGAGAGAAATCAATTGAATAACACCACACTACAGCTCATAGTAACCACCCTCGGATACTAGCCTCCTTTGCACAGTAGCTGCATACGTAATTTTCTTTGCTGAAAACTATATAGTAGCCACAGCTATTAAACAGGTTAAATTTAGAATGCATTTTAAATACACAGCATATTCAATAATAATACAACATAACTATGGAAATAAAAAATGTATGTACATACATAAGCTTCCTTGACAAAGTAATGTATATGTATGTAGCACATACCTACCTTCACGTTTGGTACAAATACGGTACGTAGGTTCAATATTTTTAGTCAGATTGGATAATAGACTTCTGATGTGAATAAGAATCACTTAAGATACACCTGATTTAATTTCAATACAACCCTGCCAGATTCAACCTTGCAGTCTGTCTTCAGCATCTAGAAGTAAAGGCACACTTACATACACGTACACTGTAATATGCTAATAAAAATACATATAAGTGACGGGATCTGCAAAAACCAGACATAATTACATATTATTTTCGAATCCTTGTTTGTTAATTATTTATAATCTACTTAACCAAGTGTACCCACTGGCAAAGTTTCGCTTTATATGCCAATAACTTTGAGAGTTATAGCCCTACAAAGCAGCAACAACAGAAAAATCGATTTGTACAGCAAGTATAGGGAAAATAAATTACAAGCGCTTACAAAAACTGTTGTAACTTACCAACAGATTGAGGTATGGAACTAAATTTTCACCATCATGTTCGTCATGAACAGGGAAAAACATTACTGGGTAAGTTTTTCCTTTACTCACCGTTCTTCACTGCATACAAGGCAAAATTGGTGATGAAAAATCGATCGCATACGATGGCTTTGATGTGACATAAACAACTGCTTATAACTTACGTATCCTTGGTCTACTGCAACGAAGCGAAGATTTTCCAACTCCCCTTGAGCAGGCAAATAAGATGATATTCTGGTTTTTATTGTTGGTCCCTTCCTTCACTAAGAAAGAGGCATTCAAATATTTACAGAATTTTTTCAATAATGCATAAGTATTTCACACAATGTATTCAATGCTTTATACTGTAAATTTAGGCTTGCACGATTATGTCTGGTTTTTGCAGATTCAGTCACATATAGCAAAGCCTTTGAATTCTTTATAGATGGCATACACAATGGCTTGAATATAACATGGTAGCCACTACATACTAGCAGTACAACAAGTACTAGAAACTTTAAGTACAATTAGGGACCAAAGAAATAAAAAGTGCTCAAAAGGGAAGTCGCAAACACCCAAAGATGGACTAATTCAGTCTATACTATTAGATATTAAATGTCCCAATAGTATACATAACTTTAGATGTGGGTGATCTACCCTGTGCCACCACCTTTTTTTTTTTTTTTTTTTTTATTTATTTTTTTTTATTTTTTTTATTTTTTATCCCCTACTCAATCTCTAAAAGTTCATATTACCCACTGAGCAAAAAATGGCCATGTTTTGCCATAAAACAGTATTGGGGGGGTAAAGCTACATGAAAATTTTACTCACAATTTAATTGCGTTCATACACACTGAAATTGAGCTCAAATCACTAGGATTCACCTTTTATGGAGAGTAAGAATGTCTTTGTTGAGGTATGGGAAATTATTTATGATATAGTAAAACGACGTTCACTGTCATCATTAGATGAAATTGCCTCCTCCTTTATCAACACGGAGGAGTACTGGGAATGCAATTTACCTGATTGATCTGCCACCTCATGGTGTACAGATTGAGTCAAGTCTCATCTTCGTAGCTTGTTTCAATTGTGAGTTGTGATTGATTATCTACTGTAAGTGCCTGCCTGTATTATTGCTGCATAAACCAAGTTTTTTACTGTTCCAACTGTCAAGCGCTATAACTACAAAGACCATTCATCATAAAAGGCTGAAACTTTCACTGTCTACTCTTTTGTTACTATAGATTACACAGATGCAAAAAAATGGAATTTGAGGAATGTGCAAAAACAGCCCAGTTTTTGCTCAGTTAGTCGCATATTTTCCCTTGTTCTTAATTATTAGGACCGGTGAGCCTGTATATACTGCATTAGAAGAAAGAATGGTACCAGGCTGATTGTCTTTGTCTGAGTGCATGCCCCAACTGTCAATTACTGAAATTGCAAACCTAAAATATCTTCAATAATGGCTACTGATGAGGCAATTATAATAGCTGGGGAATCACAGTACCTCGAAAGATCAAGATACTGTACTCTACTGAAATGTCTGGCATTATGTTACAGTAAAGTCGAAGCCCTTCAATCCAGGGAAGCCAAAGTGTGCACTGCAAAAATTTCATGAACTGTAATATCATTGCTGACCGAACCACTTCCCGTAGTGGCTCAAGTTGGCAAGAAAGAATCTCCTCCAACAACTGTCTGTTGCCTTATGGACTTACAATGCACCACTACTACTGAACTATTCTAAGCCACAACAACCAGCCTATCTAGTAAATAGTATACTGTAGTGAAATGCCAAAGAAACCAATTAGTGATATCATTCAAGCACCACGTACTAACAGAACTGACAGTGTATCGAAGATATAAGCACCCAACAAGCTTTGTTTCATTAAGCTAGTGTTTTCTACAAGCCTTACAGAATTAACTAAATTACAGAGCTAACCTTAATATGCCTTGTAGACACGAAGAAGTCATCACACCATACTGCAATTAAACCATTACCAAATATTTTAACAAGCTCATTTACACAACATTTATGCTTTCCTAGTTGTAAATACGTAGTGCTGAAAACCAAACACAAAATCTAGCATTTGTACAATCGCCATTTAAATGTTATGGAATATTATGCAATGTACTACAGATAAGTGCCTAAAATAATCTACTAAAAAGTATACAAAAGCAACATTAACTCTGCTACTATAATTACAGTACCACTACGACTACTATTAACTAAGGGTAAAGGGAATTGTCATCATCAGATCCCAGCAGAGCCCAATATTTGAGGATCACCCTGGGCGCAGGGGAAAGATGCCAAAAAGTGCCTATAATTGCATTTTTTTAACAATACAGGAAGGATTTATGTGAACCTTTGCAAATTACGTAAATAACTGTTCTCATGTACTGCACTCTGATCGCTAAGCAAGCCTTTCTTAATGGCTTTCTGTTCCTGCCCATGTGTCTGCTGGTTGGTTTTCACTAATCATCTTGGTGAAAATGGTAATAGTTTCTTAGCGATTTGACATGTAGTAATGCTTTGAAGCCCTTCACAAACCACACTATAACTCTTGAGTGGGTAGCACTAGCAGCCTCAAATCTCCCAACCTATTAGACTAGTCTATGGACCGTAATGGGCCAGTTAGTAAAGATGTGTGCTTATTAGCAAAGGCGAGTTATCACCTAAAGTATGCCATGTACTGTTTTACCTATTTCCGGTTGACTACAACCCTAAATCAATGGTTTAAATGTGAATATCATTAAAAATAAATACACAGCAGCTTTTAATAAACCTAATGCCAAGGAGTTGGTAAACTGTTAGTAGTATGAAGATGGCATTTGGTACTAATTGTAACATTGTGCTGCGTTCTCCTATTCATGCCTGTTGCCATAAAATTCAACAGTCAGAGTATGTAGAATGTACAATAGTATTTACATGTACACTACTGAGGGAATTTCTTTTACAACCACATAATATGTAGGGGTAAATAAATAACTGGCTTCTTTCCTTATAAGGTAATTATGTTAACTGTGCTATATTCATAAAGCAGCTGTGAATCACACATGTAAAGCTACAAAAAATCCATGTAACTTTTAGTAATTGGTCGTCAGGACACATGTTCAAAGTCAAAATTAATTTTATTGCATTTGAAATCATTGAGTACAGGGAATATTGCAGTGCCAATACAGTACGATGTGTCAAATTCCACTTTTAGCTACAGTGCATGATGAAGCCTATAACAATGACTATGTACTGTGTCTACAGTTGGCCAGTAAGTCTATAGATAGCAAGTATTATGTTAGGGCATTTAAAACCATCATAGTTGAGAGACCGCAATCCAATTTCACAACTTAATCAATCATCTCTACCAGGAGTGGATAAATACTGCAACACTTACTTGCACCACTTGTGAACTTCTAACTCTAACAATTGTTATGCAATTTAAGAGCCTTGTTGGTAAATTAAAATTTGCATAACAAAATTCACCAAATAAAAGTTTTACCTTTATAGCATCTGTTATACCCTAACAAATATCATAACTACCCTTTATTGATTCATTCAAGATTCAGTAATATGGATATAATACATGTACAGTATATATAATGAAAACGATCTGCATTTTCAGCCATAAGCCACAATGCATTTGTTCACCATTGTGATCAGAGCCATTCAGAGGTGATTATAACTCTTAAAGGCTACAAGGAAAGTTCTCCTAACAAACTTTTAGTCAGCCGGACATGAGCCTAAAACGGTCAGGCATCGCAAGAAATGGAAGTTCTCCCAGGGAAATCTTGGTTAGATGCTTAGATAGGCAAATACGTAAATGCATTAATGTCTTTTACTTCAAATAGGTATATAAACTGAAGTAGCACATGAGTAGAGGACTGAGAAATGTGAAGACACAGCTGTAGGGCTCATGCATACACCATAGTTATTGTCCCTTCCAAATAATAGTTGCACACACAAATGAAATAATGGCACAAACATACAGACAAATAGACTTCTGACTATTGCTTGCATATAACATACAGCAAAATATGACAACCATGCAACCAACTAGAAAAACAAAGCAATGATTAGAATAATCACTGGAAGCTATCAGGATATAGGCATACAGCCTAGCTAGCCCTGGCAATGTGATTTTGCCAGCCCGTCAAATAATAACAACATGTACAGTGTAACTTCTCAGCAATCCTGAGGCTGTGGTGCAGCATTCCAAAGCTCTGCAGCTGAGCCACTGTCTTATAAATATCCTTTCTAAACATTTTACCTTTGTCAAAGTAGTTATTTAACTATTTAAGTCTGTTTTGAAAATTGCAGTACTAGTTCAGTTGCTATATGTGACCGGATTTGCGAAAAGGTACCTTTTTCACACACAAAATTTGACCTATTCTATGAACTTTGAAACTTCATAACTTTTTTACCATGGCATATAATTACCTGAAATTTTACATGTGTAAAGCTACATTATCTGGCTACATTATGATACAAAAAGCAACATAATCAGAGTAAGAAGTCAACTGTTATAAAATCTTGTTTGCTGATATGTAAAATGTGTGGAAAAGGTACCTTTTCGCAAATCTGGTCACATATACATAATTGTGGCAAAAATATATATATATATTCGACTGCTCTATTACAGCACTTTGGTCGTTTAGTGGAATAATCCAGCAACACTACAATTCAAACAGCGCAAAGAAGGATAATTTGGTGGCATTTAGTTGGATAATGAGCTTTTATTAGCCATTTTCTATTGGTCACTTCCATCCCACTTTTTGTTCCCGTCCATACCTGCTTCAGTCCCAAGAATTTGGCTGTGTACAATGGCTGTGTACAATGGCTAGATAACTCACTAGGTATATATTATTGCTACTGCTCTAGCTAGGTTGGTTTATAACTTCTATATATAAGAGTAGGAGGTAAGTTGTCATGTGAACGGACAATCATTGTCCGACTTAAATTTGTTTGTTAGGACAAATAGAAGCCTTGTATGCTCAGCTGTCTGACCATTATAATCCCCACTGATTGTGATGTGTCAAATCACATGTTTAATTTACTATATACGTAGGTGCATAATTTTTGTCGATCAAGATTTTCATGGATTTATTTTCAAAGATCACTTACTTTTCTTTCAGGTTACCTTTATACTCAGGTTACCCTACCCTGTATTATAGCCAATCCTGATAACCCATTTGCTTATGATGGACTTCTGGAAAGGTTGAAGCTAATCACTGTGCCCAACTAATAATGTATAAATGACAGATTATGTGAATGGCCAATAAAACTTGGATCAAATAAATGAAGCCTGGTCCTAAGTAAGGGTCGGAAGAATGCAAGGGGTAGTAAGAGATTAAAATGGCTTAATTTGTAAAACTTACACAACTAATGACTAGTCAAAGTACTGTATGTCAGCTGCAGCTGCTACAAGGAGCAACAAGCTGGTTGATAAGATATAAATTCCTGAGTGTCTGGCACTTACCTATAGTAGACCATGTATATGTGATGGAAAGATTTCTTTAGCTACATGGTAAGCAGCATAACTGACTTTTGAGATCTACAGTAACATGTAGTAGTAGCCAGTGTTCAGAGTTGGGGGTAACGCGTTACAAATGTAACGCATTACGTAATAACATTACTTTTACAGTAACAAGTAATATACCGTGTTACAGGACAAAGTAGCGAGTAATATATGTGACCGGGCCTGCGATAATAGGGCATGTGGGCACATGATTTTTGCCTACTTTTTCACATTTTCATCACTCATAATGTTTTGTACCATTATGCTATGGCATTGAAATTTTCACCTCTTAGTAAGCATTTAAGTGGCATCATGATGCAAGTTACAGAATAGAAATATACTTTTCCAGTACAGAGATATGAGCTGTAGAGCAATGGGATGTAGTTTGTGCCCACATGCCCTGTTTTCGCAGGCCCGGTCACATATAACGGATATAACATCCGCAAATTGTAATGAATGAAACACGCGCGTTACTTCCTTTTAAGGCACATTGTATCCAGGCACGTTATTGATTGCATTGTGGGTGTAGACAAGACTAGAGCTAGCGTTGTAGGCATGGACAAAGAATGATAGTGTATGGTGAGTTCCCTTGAAGCCAAGATACAACAACAAAGTATGTATTTGTGGCTGAACTACACGTGTTTCTCTCGTGCCATTTGTAGTTTTAGGCTGCCGGTAGCTTGAATTTAGAAGGTTGGGCTTACTTTATAGTTTGTAACGAACAAATGTAAGTAATATTATTACTAGTTACAGCCTTCAGAGTAGCGAGTAATATTATGTAACTCGCTACCAAGCTCGCTACTTTTTCGGTACGTAATATGTAACTGTAGCGCGCTACATCGTGTAAAAGTAACGAGTAATATGTAACTAGTTACATTTTTAGTGTAACGACCCCAACTCTGCCAGTGTTTGCTACCCACAAAATTACATATAGAACTACAGTTGTCATCATTAAAAATAGTGGGTGTGCCATCGCAACATTTCTTATACAAGTAATGGGACATCTCCAAACTGATTTCGATACACTTATATTGCCATAATAACATTAAGGGAGGGTTCAGCCCATGACAATATCAATGTAGCTACAAAACGAAAACTTGAGGAATGGAAAAATTCAGTGAAGTGAAAGGCTACTGTAAGTTTTCATGTGCTGGTTTGTCAGTACATTATTTTTATAGTGTGATGCTAAGGGGGGGGGGGGGGGGGGAGTCTAAACTTAATGTCATTGTGACATTAAGCATACCAAAGTCAGTTTGGAGATGCTCCCTAATAGAAATGTACATTGGTCTATTGATTATTGGGATATCTCTATTTAAATAACACCTAGTGCTTAAAAAGCATACTTGAAAGGCAAAACGTAATCAAGTTTAAAAGCAAGTTGTAATTCGTTGTCTGTTACTGTTGAAGTGCAAAATCGCTGGGATATACACACTGGATTTGGCAAGGGACAATTGTTTACTATCACAGTTACACATCACAAATCCAAATCGGCCGAGATAGCTACAAACGTGCCCAGTATCCGATAATTATTTATGCTATCATCTAAACTAGACTATATTGGGTACAAATATACGTTTAGTGCCATACCTGAACCAAGCGATGTGTTCTCCTGAACGAACTTGTCTCAATACGACGGTAGCTGCTACTGTACGGTGTAAATCCACCGAGATCCACAGATCGATGAGTGCCAGAAACGATTTTTAGTTCCAAGTGATTGATGTATCCTCCTACACGTAATCAGCTACAGATGTACTGTAAAGGACTTAGCAAACAAGAGAAAAACACGCACGATAAGATGCATGCACACGCCCAATTATAGCGCTCAGTAAATGTAACCGGAACCGGAATCAGGAATGGAACGGAACGGGCGAATTTTTTTTTTTGGGCACACTTTCCAACTTTCGACTTCGAAAATTTTCACGCATTACTTTTTCCGGATAATGTTGCGCATGTAACACCGGATATTAACTTCGTGAGTTCATTGAGGAGTCCATAGACAGAGACTTGGTTCACAGTGCCTCATTGTCGTGTTCTCCACCAGGTTAACAGCAGAAAAGAAGGGCGAAATGATTTTAGGGGAAAGGTGGTTTTTCACAGCCTGCCTCAACTGATTTGTCAATGGCGTCTCGCATTTTAAGGGCTACCCGGCAGTATTTGATTCAGCGAAACTGATTAACATGTGAGTATGAAGCAGCTTGTGTATTCACTAAATAAATGGACCGAAGATTAATGTACTATCTTGCCTCATTAATGATGCCGGGGGTTCACTGAACAGGAATCATTCAGTATGAATTCTGGCACTAGATAAGTGAACCATAGGGTTTTTAGTATCTATAACTGAACAAGGGATAGTCACTACCTAACAGTATGGACCTGTAAAACCCTCTGTCACCGGGATCAAGATGTTTGATTAAGGCCAGGGAAACTTGATTAATTGTTTCTCGGCAACCCTGCCTGCATCTCTTTTTACCCCACCGCATCTAATTTCATTGTTGCTGTTATCAATCGCGTGCATTTGATGCAAAGAAGGCTGGCTATCATTCTATAGCACAGCAAATGTTACTTGCACCTCAGATACGGTGGTAAAACATTAGTACTAGTTCTTAAAAGGCTTTAGCTAACCTTTATAGTAACAAACAGCTTGATTTGGAATATTTTCTTTAATAATGAATAATGAAAAATGACCTCCCGCCTGCATGGAAATCCAAATTTTTGTGGATGTGAAACAAGTAATCAAGTTTTCCTGGCCTAATTGTAATATCATTTGAATATGGGCCTCGTTTGCTTTACTTAGTAGTGTGGAAGCATATTGTTTTGGTGGACGTCTTGATTGCTTACAAACTAACCTCTTGATTGCTTGGTTAAATTTTAATACTGTTTGCGGGTGGTTTTATAGGAGTTATTGGTGTAGTAACTGTACCTGAACAAGCAGTAGTATTTTTGACTTATTACTTGTTCAGAAAGAAATACAAAGGCATGATATGTGTTTGTTATTCTATTGCCATAAAAACTAACTTCAACTTCTTACAGACTGATACCTACTGTAGGGCAAGAAATTTTCGTGGTACTAAATTTTCTTGGATTGCTAAAATGTGGTAAAACCAGTAATTTTCGTGGTTTAGACATCGATCGCCATACAACTTGTATAGGAACTACTTAATATTTAATTTTCGTGGATAAGATGCCCACAAAATCCACAAAAATTTGTATCCCACGAAAATTTCTTGCCCTACAGTATCTCAATTATATCAGGGGTTAATGTAGGGGGGCCCAACTCCAACCTCCCTCCCCCTGGGTTAGCTATTGCCTCCCTAGGTTTATACATAAAGCCTTGAGAAATGAAAAGGTTTAGTTGAACCCAAATTTGTATAATCGAATGGTTAATATTCAATGGCATCACAGTAAATTTCACCAAAATTGAGTATATTTACATCTCTAATTTTCAAAATTTTCCTGGGGAGCATGCCCCCAGATCCCCCCTAGAATCGGAAATGGCTTAAATTGCCCTTCCCAACTTAAAAATCTGGGTTGAGTCCTGCATATGTAAATAGGAAGTAACGTTTCCCAGCGTTTGTCACTTAGCCCTACAAAGATGGCAGCTGATTTTATGTTATGTTATAGGTATTACATTATTATTACTTCATGTATGTAATGATATGGTAATCACTTTGTGTGATGATCTGTGATCACGTGTGTATTGAGTGTGGTGTTCTTAATTTGTAGGTGGATTCACTTCAACAACTTCAAGTAGAGTTGCACCGATAATCGGTTGAATAATCGGTAACAGCCGATATAAGGTGATTTTGCAAGTATCGGTATCGGCTACAAAGAGGAAGTTATTTGCCGATAACCTAAACCCACAATCAATCATTAACGACAGTAATAAACATGTGACAGAATTAAAAGAAAGCAGTGAATGCAGTGGTAAGTGGTAAACATTTATTTGCTGTACCTGTTTATAACTATTTAGGCTTGTTTATGTGTGAATAGTGTGGCTGCAAGGCTATAATAGGCTGTGTATATTTATCGGCCGCCCACGCAATCAACCAATCACTATTTGGAAAGGGTCTGGAATCCCACCAAAACTCCGTTTGAGAAGCTGACTTAGGTGTTTTATAACTACTTGGCTTTCATTTCCATGTAAGGGGTTAGTGGCACACTGGTAGCAAACATTGTAGAATTGGCCGCCCACGCAAGTAATTAAATTATGTTATATACGCACATAAACTTTAGATGATTTTTGCTCCTTCTCCCCTGACCTACAGAATAGAAGAATATCGGTAAATATCGGCATATCGGCTACAGGAATGAGTGAAACATCGGTATCGGTAAAAGTGAAAATATGCATATCGGTGCAACACTAACTTCAAGATCACAAAGTGTTTTCACAAAACCAACATCTAAACAAGAGCGAGTCCATATAGCTGTATTCTCACAGTGATCACGTGCAGCTAAGATGACGTCAATGATTTTGAGACAGGAACAAAGATGGTATTTGTTCAGTAGTTTGGCTTTACTAGACTGTGAGTTAAGATGGCAACAATTGGTTTATTATGTGAATTTCTGTTTTCATCAAAAAATTCTAGTGCGGGTGGGCAGGTCACTACCCAGTGGCGGATCCAGATGGGTTTTGTCGAAACCCCCTTTTAAATTTAGCTTATAGTGGCATTACATAAACATTGTTGTATTGACAATTTGTCATAGCAAACAACTATATACCAGTAGCATGCATGCAGTTGCACTTAACTAACACCATTTATAGCTATTAAACCATCAGCAACACTTCACTTTTCATCTCCCACTGCATTAAAAACGATCGAAATACTCTAATAGAGCAGTCAAGTGACTACTCTAATAGAGCAATCAAAACTACAGCTTGTAGTCACCATATTAGTTAGCTATAGTATATAGTATATAGTAACTATTTACAGTTTAAAGTATTGAATTTATGAAAATAGCCTAAATCTGATCTCTGAGCTTCTAAAATCTCACAATTTTCCGGAGAATTGTCATCAGATGCCTTATTTAGCTATGCCAATTTTCAGAAACCCCCTTTTAAAAATCCTAGATCCGCCACTGCTACCACTATCCATTATCACACTACATGTCACAACAGCTAGGCTATGCCTGATTTTGAAAAGGATTCTGGTGTATTTCCAATGTGTAGTCTCAACTGATGGCATTTCCATCGTCTGTTTGATACCTACTTCTTACTTGTAAAACTCTGCAAGCATTACAACTATAGAGGGCTCACTGCACAAATGTAAGCATTTTTTGACACTCTGTAGTGCATTGTGTACCTTTATACAAACATGGCCATTTGAAAAACTGACCTGTGCATGTTCATTTTTTTTAAAATTCATACAAAACAATGGGTAAATCTGCAATAACAGGTAATTTGTGGTAAAGCGAAAATTACCCACTAGTACAGCAAGTCATGTAGTGTGCAGGAATCATGTATGCATGTCTACAGAGGCACAGATGTAATTACACAAATTGTTGACCTTTTAAACGGGTGACTATAGGGGTTACTTTACAGGCTATCATAACAGCAAAAGTGAATAATAATAGATAAATAATTCTACGTATATGACTCAATCATGATGAAACTCCTCTGGATTGTAGGCACCCTGTTTTTGGAGGACATCTGTCTAGGTCCTATATATATCAACAGCTGTAGTACAGTGAAACCTCACTTAGCAACCACCTCATTACAGTGGGCCACAATCATGCAACCCAGATCTATTTCCTATAACATCTCATTGATTTATTGTTTGTTAATGTGGCCACCTCGTTAGTAGTAGGCCAGCAGCTACTTTCTTTAGGACCAAACTGATGACACTAATGTAAAATTCAAAGTGGCCAGTACTTGAGCAGGCATTAAGCCCAACATTAAACAGAAAGCCAAAATGACTAAAATTTTACTTTCGCACATACTACACTTGATCAATAAAGGAAGCTTTCTTTATATCTACTTGTCATGATACATAGTTCATCATGAGTGACTGTTCTTCTATTACAGTTCTCAAACTTTTATGCAAAACCTGCTCACTCAAGGTCCAATCTAGCTATCAAAGCTGCACTTATTATTTGGGAATTGTACATAACGCTTAATTCAGCATGTATATTCCACTTGTAGTCATCTCTGACTTATGCCTAAACTGTGTGTTTCATTTCTACCCAGTAGTAGTGTAATAACCATTATGATATTGTAAATCACAGTGCTAAAGGCCACCTCATCAATAGGGTCACTAATTTAGTACATCTTATATAAACGACCAAACAAATTCCTGATCTTAAAGGGATTCACTATAGACAAATATTTTTGTCTCTGTGCTGTTTCCTGTACAGGAGCAGTAATAATATGAATCAAGCACACTTGGAACTTTTAATGACTTAGTGCATGTATGCCTTAAGGTGGCTGGGAACAGTTTCCGTATGGCTTCACCATGAAATTTACAGGGCCTAAAACAAGCAAATTATCTTCATGAAGTGTATTGTACTAACAGAAATCTATGAAGCAATTTGTTCTCTACCATTTACAACAAACAGGAGCTCTCTGGGATGCGTGTAGTGCAAGTTACATATTTAGCCCTTCAGAGTGAACTCTTCCTTCGCGCTTGGAGCTATGAGGCTGGATTCGCTGTTAGACACTATTTACGTGATTATCTATCATTGTGCGGAGCTACTTTTCCTACCAGGTCTTTAGTTCACGCGTTAATTCTACCCATGTCACACACAGATTTGAAATGGGTTTTTTTTAAATTCGCCACTGCCAGGCAGAAGCAAATATTAAAAATTGGCTTCCGCACAATTGCAGCTTATTTACTACTGCTTTCCCATCCAAAATTCGACAGTCGTATCTTGAAAAACCGGCAACTAATTCATTTTTGTGTGGAGGCTTGTAATATTAGTGCGCGGTGATCTTGTTAAATGCTGTGACGATGTGTGCTTATGCAACATAATTATATTCATTTGCAAATGACAGGAACTGGTGGTCAACCACAGTCTCGTCAGTAATGATTATATTTAAGCCTCATAGCTAATGTAATTGCTTGTAAAACACTGTTGAAACCTTATGAAAACTGTTCCGAGCCACCTTAACAAGTTGAACCTCTATGTAATGGACAATTTGAGACCAACTTTACTGATAGCTACAAGGAGGCTGTCTTTTAAATTGCATTCTATAGGAACAACAAAAATGTTCCATTGTAAGGTTAAATTTGTAGTGGAGAGTGCAGGTTTTACAGTACTTATGTGATATTCCATTTAGCACTTCTTCAGACGCATAATATAATGCAAATGACGGTTGTAAATGGTTCAGTACTGCTGATCCAGTTGACCCACCAACCCAAATAGAAATTTGAGGTGGGCATCAAGAGCTATAATTATAGTCTTTTTGGTACAATGTCCACACTTCCAAGCTTTGTTAGTTCGTTCTACATTCATAGTATAGGATATTACCTACACAGTTGTCTGCAAGGGAAATAAATGAGTAGCTACAAATACCTAACAATATTTTAACACTCATAGTCAATGATTGGTGAGTGGGTGTGGCTCCATGAAAGTCTAACCCAGCTAGGCAGCTGCAACAACCCACAATTCCCATAAGTGGTCATTGCACCCTTGCTTGATGTCATACAGACTAGTTGCCTACAATTCCCATAAGTGTGCAGCATGCAATGTGGGTGTAGTACCACACACATATCACTAAAGACCCCAAACCACATTCTTTAGTGTGGGTGTGGTTCCACATTACAGTAAGTTTCTTGACAAGGTGACCTCCAAGGAAAATACCAATAGATACCACTAGTAGCTCTTCAAGTTCAAACATGCCTATAATGAAAAAGTGTACTTTGAAATTTACTGAAATTTCAAATGCCAAAATTTATGTTCGTAGACTATGATATCTGAGAACTAATACCAATTGTGCATAGCTGTGGTAGAGTAGATCTCATAACTTTCTTTTCTATCTCCCACATTGTTTTTGGGTACAATTAGTTGGACAACAAGAGATATATACGGTAACACCATAAAGCATCCACTATAGCTGACACAACAATGCACTATAATTAATAGCATGGAATGTGAATAACTTCCTTTATAGCCATCAAAACACACAAAAGGACAAGACATTATCAAAAAAAAGTACAATCAGGTAAGTAACTAAAATACTGCTTATACAATTGCAAGTTCATTAAACAAGTTTACCACATTAGTTAAACACTTGTAGCAAATAACTTGCTCTACACTTACTACATAGCCTTTAGGTGTGGATTTTTATATTCAGTCCCAGTACTAGCTATATCTTACTGAGTAAAACTTACTCAATTACACACTACTCATTCACCACTGGATAATGCAGGGATTGGAAATACTCTGTATCAACCTTCTAAATTATGATTTTGTGATAGACTAGCATTAGATACAGACTACAAGGTGGAACTGAGCTAGCATAGTGTGCAATGAGGTGGGCATACGTACAACACAGCAAAAGTACAATTGGCTGCACTGGAGTAATAAGACTAAACCAACTTCTCAAACAGGGCAATATAATAAAAATTATATACAATAGACCATAGCCCATCAACAAATATTTGTGCTTTCCAATACATCACAACATACCAGTGTCCTTATAGTATACATAAAAAGTACTATATCTTTACACTTGAGTGTTTAGTCAAGTAAAGCCAAACTATTGTCTTTGTTGAAGTTTGTTCCTGTCTCAAAGTCATCTTAGCTGCACATGATCACTGTGAGAATACAGCTATATGGACTCGCTCTTGTTTAGATGTTGGTTTTGTGAAAACACTTTGTGATCTTGAAGTTGTTGAAGTGAATCCACCTACAAATTAAGAACACCACACTCAATACACATGTGATCACAGATCATCACACAAAGTGATTACCACATCATTACATACATGAAGTAATAATAATGTAATAGCTATAACATAACATAAAATCAGCTGCCATCTCTGTAGGGCTCAGCAAATGCTGGGAAACGTTACTTCCTATTGTAACAGCGCTACATATGATTGAAACAGGTAACAGTATGTAAGAAGTTGAAGTTAGTTTTTACGACAATAGAATAACAAACACATAATATCATGCCTTTGTAATTCTTTCTGAACAAGTAATAAGACAACACTCAATCAAAAATACAACTGCTTGTTCAGGTACAGTTACTACACCAATAACTCCTATAAAACCACCCGCAAACAGTATTAAAATTTAACCAAGCAATCAAGAGGTTAGTTTGCAAGCAATCAAGACGTCCACCAAAACAATATGCTTCCACACTACTAAGTAAAGCAAACGAGGCCCATATTCAAATGATATTACAATTAGGCCAGGAAAACTTGATTACTTGTTTCACATCCACAAAAATTTGGATTTCCATGCAGGTGGGAGGTCATTTTTCATTATTCATTATTAAAGAAAATATTCCAAATCAAGCTGTTTGTTACTATAAAGGTTAGCTAAAGCCTTTTAAGAACTAGTACTAATGTTTTACCACCGTATCTGAGGTGCAAGTAACATTTGCTGTGCTATAGAATGATAGCCAGCCTTCTTTGCATCAAATGCACGCGATTGATAACAGCAACAATGAAATTAGATGCGGTGGGGTAAAAAGAGATGCAGGCAGGGTTGCCGAGAAACAATTAATCAAGTTTCCCTGGCCTTAATCAAACATCTTGATCCCGGTGACAGAGGGTTTTACAGGTCCATACTGTTAGGTAGTGACTATCCCTTGTTCAGTTATAGATACTAAAAACCCTATGGTTCAGTTATCTAGTGCCAGAATTCATACTGAATGATTCCTGTTCAGTGAACCCCCGGCATCATTAATGAGGCAAGATAGTACATTAATCTTCGGTCCATTTATTTAGTGAATACACAAGCTGCTTCATACTCACATGTTAATCAGTTTCGCTGAATCAAATACTGCCGGGTAGCCCTTAAAATGCGAGACGCCATTGACAAATCAGTTGAGGCAGGCTGTGAAAAACCACCTTTCCCCTAAAACCATTTCGCCCTTCTTTTCTGCTGTTAACCTGGCGGAGAACACGACAATGAGGCACTGTGAACCAAGTCTCTGTCTATGGACTCCTCAATAAACTCACAAAATTAATATCCGGTGTTACATGCACAACATTATCCGGAAAAAGTAATGCGTGAAAATTTTCTAAGTCGAAAGTGTGCCCAAAAAAAAATTCGGAACGGGCCAATTTTTTTGGGTCCACTTATAAAATTAAAGAGAATAGGTTCCATGGATAGGAGAGAGCGTTAACGTGCCGTGTACTATTCAGAACCAATCCTCACCATCTAGTAGTCCACAATTAGGGTTAGGGTTTGGGTTCAGCAATACCAAGAGTTAATAATATACTGAGTAGTAAGAGAGAGTATCTAACTGAGATGCATTTATCAAATGCACTGAACCTAGCTATAGTAGCTATCTATGGCATCTTTGACTGTGTAATTCTTTGAACACCCCCACCCACCAATTCCTACAGGCACTGTGCATTAATACAGCATTATTAACCTCTCTGTAGAGGACGGTTTCTGCTGAAGTATATATACCTGTACCTTTTTTTTTCCATCTCTGTTAAAGGGTAACCTCCTTAAAATGTGACCAGGCCTGTGAAAACAGGGCATGCATGTAGGCACAAACTACACCCCATCATTTAACCCTTCGTTTCCCATATTCCTTTAACCAAACAATTACACTTCTTGCTTATAACCTTATAACTCTTGTATAGTTGTGGGTATCATCACCAAATTTTTAGCACACTTCTCTACATAACACTGTGAAAAAAGAGGAATATAAGATGGTATATCTAATGGCTTAAACTATACAAATAATCTCAGTATAGTCTTGCATTATACTAACTATCTTATACTTTAGTATAAACCCCATCTTATATTATGGGAAACAGATTATACTTTAGTTTACTACACATTCTTTGCATGGCTTTGTTTACTTAACTAAATGTGATAACTTTTTAGCTTCACCATCAGATCTCATTATTGTCTTATTTTTAGCTTCACCATCTCATTATCACCATCCCATGTGACTTAAGATTTTTTTTACTGTACCAAACAAAGTCATGATGATTTTACAATAAGTAGCTACACTTCTGTTAATCACTATATCTAGCTAACTAGCTTCAGTTTGTTGTGATAATTTCATACGCACACATTTTCATATGGCAAAGCATATAATACCAGAAAAATTAATTATTCAATCTAAGAGTCATAAAAATCTAGATTTTCTTGCACAGTTAGCACACCTGCAAAACTTCGTAGTAATGCTTGTCTAAAATTGTCACTGTGAAAAAAGAGGAATATAATATGGTATATCTAATGGCTTAAACTATACAAATAATCTCAGTATAGCCTTGCATTATACTAACTATCTTATACTTTAGTGTAAACCCCATCTTATATTATGGGAAACAGATTATGCTTTAGTTTAATACACATTCTTTGTATGGCTTTGTTTACTTAACTAAATGTGATAACTTTTTAGCTTCACCATCAGATCTCATTATTGTCTCATTTTTAGCTTCACCATCTCATTATCACCATCTCATGTGCCTTAAGGTTTTTTTTACTGTACCAAACGAAGTCATGATGATTTTACAATAAGTAGCTACACTTCTGTTAATCACTATAGCTAGCTAACTAGCTTCAGTTTGTTGTGATAATTTCATACGCACACATTTTCATATAGCAAAGCATACAGCGGCGGAGGAAGTAGTTGATATGAGGGGGGGCTGGGCTGACCCAGACTTATTTCTATAGTTTGGTAAGGGAAGACCAAAAAAAAAAAAAAAAAAAAAAAGGTCGCAACCAACTGACAAGAGCTTTCCACCTCACCAGCTACCATTTCTAGCTGATAAACTACATAAAAATCCTTTCATAGCTCGCTACACACTGACTACTTTATTAGAGTGACTGCTCTATTAGAGTATCTCGATCTTTATCACGGTTTTCAGCCCCACTCCAAGAAAGATCATTTCGGTTTGATATCATTCTGAGGGGGGGCTAAGCCCCCCCTCAGCAGACCGAGGGGGGGCTTTAGCCCCCTAGCCCCCCCCTTTCCGCCGCCTATGAAAGCATATAATACCAGTAAAATTAATTATTCAATCTAAGAGCCATACAAATCTAGAGTTTCTTGCACAGTTAGCAGAGCTGCAAAAGTTCGTAGTAATGCTTGTTTTAAAATTGAAGGGGAGCACATGCGTATTACTGATGTAATTAAGTCGCCATCTTTGTCGCTATTGTTGTATCAGAGGTTGTAAATGTGAGTGATACGACGGTGTATCTCGTGGAGAGAGTGTACCCGATCGGCGCCATCGTCCAATGAGCCACGATGATAGTTATGGACCACAACTGTACATCCCTGCTGGCTGTAGTGGTGAAGTGGCGCGGCCAAGTGGACAATTCCTTCGATGGGAGCAATCAAAAACAGCTCTAGATGAGTAAGTATTAGACTAAAATGATAGCTTGTACGATAGGTTTAGCCGTATTAAATTGTTTATTGTGTATTGTATGACAATGGCCTGCAAATGATTCAACTTTGGTGTTGCTGTGTACGTATTACATGTTTTATATCCTGTTATATCTCAGCTTATGGCGGATGACGAGTGGACACAGTTCATCAGCCATCAACGGTAAGAGTATGCATGGTCTGCTCTTACGATTTTGTATATTATCTCTTCAGAGGTACAGTTTCTTGTTGAACCTCTTAGTTCTACAGGCTGTCAGTGTACAATATCTGCAGTGTTAGTTTCCTTCAATGGCAGCTGCTTCCTTTAAAGAATCTGGTAGTGACCATATGTGGACAGTTTTGTTCTTTTTTCACGGAGTTGTTCAACGTCATCTAATTACTTACAGCTGTAAGTGCATTAAGCCTGATTGTGTTTTTATTCATTTTCTTTTCAATAGGGTAGGAATTACAGACTTGGTCTCAGTTCTAGGAGATTCTTCTTATTGCTAACATCTGTAAGTAAGTACACTGAGAGTGTCCAGTATACAATTTATATTTACCTTCGTTTAGGTTTGTGGAAACTGGTCTCATTTCTTCTGGGAACCGGTCTCATTTCTTCATGTTTTTCACTACTTTTTATCAACAGCTGACGGCTGCTACTTTGTCTGGCACTGTAAATGAGTTGAGTGCCTTCAAGAACCTGTTCTGTCTTGTTTGTCCTTATTTCACTGACCATGCTCGTATTGCTAACAAAAGTAAGTTCACTGAGAGTATGCTAATTATATTGTATTTAGTCTTGTTTCAGTTGTACTTAGTGATTACAAGATTCTTGGACTTGGTTATGAGTGTATCAGATGCTTCTTGTGAGCTTACGTAACACGTTAGCCCAACAAAGTCACATACTAAGTGGCTGTTTTATGTCTGGTTAGCAGTGGCGTAGCCAAACCCGGGCAAGCCAGGGCATTGCCCGGGCATCAGACTTCTTTGCCCCACCATCAGCTCCTAGAGTAATTATAAAGACGTGGGCTGGATAGCTCGAGATTTTGTTTAACTTACTTAACTAGTCACTGCACAACTTATACAACACTCACCGTGCCATTTTCGCCTAAACAGAGATGGGGTTATCCAAGGGATTTTCCCTACGAGTAACTTGATTGTGCACAAATAGGGGAGGCAATAAATAGAAGCAAGATCACATGATTACAAAAAACCGCGCAGTATTGTGGCAAGGAGTGAAGGACAAAGAATTGGTTTCACTATAGTTGGCCGGACGGTTTACATTTGGATTAAGTAATCATGGTAGCTATTGGTGTGGTCAAAACTCGGGAGGCAAAGCAGTCTAGAGGTATTTGTGAAATTAGCACCCATCTATCCGTGTGGATACTGCTCAGTTCAAACGGTATGGAGTACTTGTTCAGTCAGCAATTCTTTTCTTTTTGTTTCCACTTTTCTAGGCTAACAACTGTAGTGGCAGAGCATAGTCATCACGTGATAGAGCGCCTCGTGCTTTAATTCAAGAATCTTTGTAGTCTGGTATTAAGACACATGTAGCTAGATGTATGTAATATGTTAGAAGGCCAATAGCTAGCTAGGCGTTCGCTTCTATTAGGTTGATATTAGTCATCTTGCATACAGTAGTGTAGGACGATACATAGTCTAATGCATTTTAAAAATGTTATATTGATGTCCATATGAAGATGGGCATGTGTACGTGTGTTGCATGGGAAATGGCTTGCCCACCCATTGCCCAGGCATGGCGAAAAGTCTGGCTACGCCACTGCTGGTTAGACTCACTGATAACACCTGTAAGTACACCAAATAATCCAGAATATGAATTATGTTTGCCTCCATTTAGGGTTGTGAGACCTGGTCTTATCAGACTTGTCTTAGATGTACATGGATTGTCGGTCTCAGTTTTAAAAGATTGTTACAAACTGTAAGTATAATGGTTGTTCAGTATACGCATTATATTTACCATCTTTAATAGAGTTGTGGGACCTAGCCACCATTCTACATGGTAATACTAGGTTTCCAGACAAGGTCGTGGTTTTATGAGATTCTTATTGTTACAAACTGTAAGTCCAACGATTATCCAGAATACACATTATATTTACCATCTTTGTATTAGAGCTGTGGGACAGTTCTACCAGACGACTAACAGATTGTCACAGAGTTCTACATAGTGATGATAATACAGGTAATTTGTAATGGAACTTGTGAATTGTATTTACTGCCTTACCTGCTGCAGTTGGATAAAGACTGATAAACGACGAAATTGATTTGATACTGCCATGGCCAAGGAGACATTGATTTACTAGCTGTACCTATTGTGGTTTTAACATATTTACAGAATTAAATTCATTACAAATATAATTATAGAAATTATTTAATTAAGGTAGCCACAGATTATAGGAAAGTAAAAAATTACAGTAGTATAGTAGCCAATATATGGTTGAAATAGGCTTAGTATAGTCTGATAATACACCGCAGTATACTAGTGATTTAATCTCTAATATATGACTGTCTTAAATGTATTTCAATAAGCTTGTTATAGTAAAGTCCTAATCTAATAATATATGCTGTACTATTTCATTCCAATACTAACATAATAAGACTGTTATATACCTTATTATTCTGAGCTTTTTTCACAGTGTGTTATAGACCTTATTATTTTGAGCTTTTTTCACAGTGTAATTATGCACTAGTGGTGTAAATGGGATGATGATTGAATAATCTAATTAGAAGTATGATGTAATTAGATTTAGGAAATAAATGTGTAAGAATTTATTACAATAGATTCACTCTGTTTATTTACAACATCTACAAGTTTGCTGGGTAGCTACAACATTCAAGGAAAAAATTCAGTGCAAAAGATTATTGTATGATGGTTTTACAAAGAAAAAACTGTCGTGATGTAGATGCGGGAATATATAATATAATCAATGCCTTGTTGTACTAGATCCTTATAAGGAAATTTTCATTTCTAAAGTTTGCTTAGAGGTTACTGATCCAATAAAAATATATGTTATTATTAAAGCTGTCTCTATTCATCTAAAAATAAATATTATCATGAAGTCAAAAAATGTATGGCAAAAACTATTGGTGGGAAACGAAGGGTTAATTAACAGGTCATTCAACAAGTTATGGCATACCACAGGTCAGCAGGGGCATACCACATATCGAGGAGTTTTTCACAAGATTGATAAACATCTAACGCACGTCAATAAAGTAGCTAGGTAGTAAATATAAAGCCATTATAAAGTGTTCTTTCCATGTTAGATATCGATGTTCATCAGATTCCAAGATTTAATTAGCTCCATTTCACTAATACCATTTTAAAATTGTGTTCCATTATGAACGCTCTATTAAAGTAGTTTTGATACATCTGACTGCTTTTATATTATATAAATAATTATTAGAGTATATAATTATGTTGATTTTTTTAAAGATTAGATTTCAATACATACCCTTGATACACTTTTGAGAAATCATTGTAAAGTATCCTCACTGCAGCTAACTATAGCCCTGCCCTGTTCCCATTTGTTTAGTGTTTGTGCTACCAGACCAGGACAGTGAGAATCCCCAATCTGGCTATGTAGCAGGCTATCTATGTTACTCTAATAAAGCAGTCAGATACGATGACGAAGCACACTATGAAATAAAATACTGTAATACAACAACCAAACAGAACACTGTACTGAAATAATAATGTACATGGTTTGATGCAATTCATTGACTTAAATAGTCTTTAGTGAGCAATGATGGCAGAAATCTTGTGAGCATAAGAATTCTTCTTGAAAGCATGATACTTATTTTAATGAACATATAATAGTCTGATAGTCTAGCTACAAAATGCATGATTTTATCTTTTTGAACTAGTAAATATAACAATCACGGTAGAAAATGTGAATTGTAATAATATTAAAAACCGCTATTTGAGTTTACTATAATAATCACCGTCTGGTTCAAATGATTGTTATATACATCTGATACAATCTGGGACCTTGTTATAACTTACAACTTGTTGTATAATGTACAGGTACAATGTATAAAACCTAATCATTGCATTAGCAGGCTGGTAATTCCAAAGGCATAATGCATAATTAATGCGATATATAGTAGACTCACACCTTGAGCAATAGATCGTCAATATTACACCACTGTTTGAATGTGAATGTACATTATTTAATCATCCAAACGTTGTCCTACTGTTATCGTATTGAGTCAGACATTCATACAAACTTTATGCACACTCACAGAGGGGTTTAGTGAGCATACTACCAACAGCTAGTTGTATGCATGAAGCAGCCTACATTTACATATTGGTTGATTGTAACAGACCAGGTCCAAGGATATTATGCTTTCTTTATATGATATATTTATGGTACTACTCTTACCACAAACAATGGCAAACATATTATGATTATCAGTTACAATATCAATTGTCATACAAATCATTTTCAAGTGTGCAGGATATAGGTTTTTTTTCATTCAGTCTCACCATACCAAACCAGACAATGTAATGCCTCAGCTCATTTTGACCCCCCCCCCCCCATTCATAAGTATGGATCTGCCCCTGGTATGTAGCAACAGTTTTATGAATAAAATGAAAACATGGGCACACTAACATGACAGCTAAACAACATCAAATGAGTGCATATGTGATGTATAATATGCTATTGACTAAGAGTTTCATGCAAAACCCACGACTGGAATAGCTCTAATTTGTTTCTGTGCCAATTATAGTAGTTTAATGCTATTACACTAAATATGTATGCATATGTATTTACAAAAGTATAATGAAATGAAAAAAATAATTATAATTAATCAATAGATATCACAGAGAAATACAGTACATGTGTGCATTAGTACATATATTTGTGTGACTACATAAAATGTGATCTGTGCAGATCAAGTCCTGCAAAATAGGGAAAATGAGGAAATGATACAACTCACACAATTTAAGTTATTCTAACATGCTTAATCCTAATGAAAACAATTGTAAGTAAAGTTAGACACATAACAGTGTGCCATGCAGCCAAGGTAAGTTAATGCAAGTATTGACATACAAGTGTGTATTATACAGAAACTAAGGAAACATGATTTTCAAGCATCTGTAGTTTGGTAATGAAAAATGAGAACAAATGCAAACAGCCTTAGAGTGGGATACAGTACAAATTGAAGCTAAATCATCCCAACCATCACCAAGATATGTGTGTTCAAAGAGCTCAACATATTTTCTTTTTGCAATACTTGTAAAGTAGCATGTATTTTAATAAAATTTAATTACCTAAAAATTTGGAATTAGCTGAATTTTATTGAATAAAAAGACAACATGACAAGTTGCATTTGGATCACGCAAATAACTGAAAAGTTATGTGCAACTTTCAAAACACTCATGCCCACTGCCTAAACTACTATTGGAACTTTATTGCATAAGGTACAGATAATATGCTTAAATGAAAAATGTAACAAATGCACAATGGAGGTATATATGTACTAATCAGTGGCGGATCTAGGATTTTTTAAAGGGAGTTTCTGAAAGTTAGTATAAGGTACCTGATGACATTTCTTGAGAAAATTTTGAGATGTTAGAAGCTCCGAGAGTGGATTTTAGGCTACTTTTAGTTAGCAATCACAATAAATGCAATGCTTTAAACTGTAGCTAACTATAGGGAAAAGATGGTGACTGAGCTGTAGCTTTGATTGCTCTATTAGAGTAGTTACTTGACTGCTCTATTAGAGTATCTCGATCGTTTTTAATGCAGTGGGAGATGAAAAGTGAAGTGTTACTGAGGGTTTAATAGCTATAAATGGTGTTGGCTAAGTGCAACTGCATGCATGCTACTGAAATACAGTGGTATATAGCTGTTTGCTATGACAAATTGTCAGTACAACAATGTTTATGTATTTAAACTGCTACTGAGCTAATTTAAAAGGGAGTTTCTGTCGAAACCCCGGAAACCCATCTAGATCCGCCACTGCTAATTATTTGCCTAAATAAAAGTGGTCAATAGTACAATTGTTTTCATGGACACCATCTAGCCCACATATCTGAATTTTCACTAAATTGTCTCACAGACCTCAATCAACTATCAATGTTAACAACCTTTCTAATAACAAGGAGCTACAGTGTGAAAATCAAACACATGTAACAAGCACACAAACAAATACAATTAAAGCAGTTGAGCATATTAGTATAGTTGTATTTTAAAGCCACAAATATACACATGCACTACAGCGCTGCAGAAAACAAAGCAATGGCAAGTCCCAAATTGATCACATTTTGGGCTGCCATTGAATATCATTTAATGGATTACATATGTGACCCGGTCTGCGAAAAGGGCTCTTATAGCCTTTCCAATTATCCATGTTTGGCTAATCATAACTCCTAATCTACTAAAGCTATCATCATGTAATTACACCCATAGCTACTGCCAGGTTAGGGTTGTTGAGTGACCAAATTGTAGGCTTGTACCATATTCACCAGTCAAGTTATGGATTACCATATATATGCAATTGGAAAGGCTATAAGAGCCCTTTTCGCAGACCGGGTCACATATCATTTCAATAAATGATATGTAATGCAATACACCCAAGTAGCGAAAAAAAGAGTATGGCCTAATAAATTCTATTATGACACTCAGTAGTGTGTCATGTGGCCAAGAAAGCTGACATGCCAAACCATAAATATATTGACAGGAAGAAACAAAACATGATTTTCACGCATACATAGCTCCTTGCTCCCTTCCCAAATCAGATTCAATTTTATATTGCAAACACCCTCTACCTTTAACGTCCCACATACCAAATTTAAGAAAGATTGTCAAGCACAATCGTGAAATATGAGCCTTAAAAAATTTGGCCTTCTTTCTTCGTTTAGGGGCTCTGAATCCTTAAATTATTCTTTTCGTACACTTTACAAAGCTACTATAAAATGGAAATGATTAGCTCCATTTTCTTGAGCTTTGGTACACTTTAAAAACGTATTGTGGCACAATCACATACCAAATTTTGGTATAAATCTGATCAATTGTCATAGAGCTATGGACGATTTTTTTTGCATAAAAAGGCTGACATGTTGTCGCACTTACAGGGTAAACCTCTTATGGGAATAACTTAAAAATTGATATGGGTATAGGTTATGCTGTTGATATTTAGCTAGTCATTGCAATTTAAAAAGTTAGAAAATAATGAAAAAAAGGTTGACTGATTCAGAACTAGGTTTGAACTACCAACCTCTAAGTATAGAATATCACCCCCTAACACCTCTCCACTACTGCTTGCTGCCAACTCCTCTTGTTTTTGCATGATTTAAATGTTACAAAATTAATGTAAAATACTATTTTATCTAACCAATACCCTATAATCCTAACCTAACCCTAGGACCACTGTTCCTAACCCTATGGGCCCTTTTTCCTAATCATATGGCTGCTTTTCCTATTTATAGGAGTGCTGTTTCTAATCTTAAGGTGCTGTTCCTAATCCTAAAAGTGCTATTCCGAATCTTACAAGCATATTTTTTTAAATATAGGGATAAAATCCTAATGTTCACACAACAAATGACTGGCTAAATGAAATGAGTACCTGACCAGCTAAATATCCACTTTGTATAGATTAACCATCATATTCATAGCTCAAACTTTTTTTGTGGTTTAGAAGAAATTGCATTGATCATAAGACAAAACTAAACAACTGTATATGGCGGGGTCGAAATACTCTAATAGAACAGTCACCATGGGGTAAAAAAGGTGAATGAAAAATGTTGAAAAAATCACTTTCCAGTGTTGGAACCAGGGAAACCTCCAAACTGAAAACGCCTAAATCCTGAACCACCAAGCCGCTGCTATCACAGCTGTTCGTCTCACTAATTTATAAATGACATTCTAGTTCAATAGAAAAGTTTATAATTTCATACATCCACCAATGGAAAATCTAGATTGTTCTAGAACATTCTATGTGTGTTCTATTAGTAAAAAAAATTGTGCATTACAAAAGTTATCTGTAATCCAATGGTATTGTAACTTCTCTAGTATTCCATCAAATCAATGCTGATATTATAATTAATCCATTTGGGTACAGATCAGCGAGGTAGTACACTACTATTAAGACCTACTCGTGACAATCATCATCATCATAATCATCATAATAAGTGCTATGCTACCAAAACTTGTGACAACAGGTTGGAAATCATATTCTAGCATAAAAGGTACAAGATTTGCTTTGTTAAAAATTAAGCAACTGCAACTTTGCATGATAATCGGGATACTCTGATAGAACAGTCACCAAAAAAACTTAATGAGAAAATAGTACAATCATGCATGCCTAACTTGAAAAGGATCTACTTCGTTATAAAGCACTATAGCAAATAAACACAGGCACTATACTACAACTTCATATAGCCATGAACATGTAAGCAAGCACAAAATTATATTAGTATATATATTGGCCTTGTTTTCCGATAGGTAGGTATTTTCTGTATTGGTAGAGCACTAGTTTGTCTTTATATCATCTTCATTGCATCTGTAGATAAGAAGAACAATAAAAACTAGGGCTTAAACAAACCATTCAAATGGTTTGTTATTTGTTATAAATTAGTATTCGATGCTGTGGGAGCAGATTTGACATTCTATAGATGTATTCTTAACATGGTAAAGCAATAAATTTTAAATAATGAAATGTAATGTTATTGTCTTACAGAATAAGGAGCTTATATGAGTTGTATGAACAGATCAGCACAAATGCAGTAGTGGAGACATTTAAGTGTTTTTGATCAAATGCATACATTTTCAATATTCGAATATTCATAATATTTTTATTCAGAAGCATTCGTTTCATTAGCATTTAAAATATTCACTTTAACTCTGGTAAAAAAACCAACCTCAAAGCCAGTTTATGGTTGGCCAAGGGGGTAAATATTTAAAATACAAAAAGAAGTGAAATACCACAAAAACAGCCAAGTTGTACAAAAAGGGTGCAGCATTCAAAAATCCTGGGTAAAAATAATTCCATGAAATGGCTGCAATGATGTAAATGATAATAAAGTTTATTAAAATCATCAAACATCATTGCAGCCATTTCATGGCTGCCACCTTTGATTTCACAACTTTTTTCACCCAGGCTTTTTCAAGGCTGCACCCTTTTGTACAGCTTGGCTGTTTTTTTTTGTGCAGATATAATGTACCAAGAGTATATAATGGAGAGGGAGAGTATTGAACTACACTATATGCTGTGAAAAACAAGCCCGTAAAGTTCTATGGCATTATTCAAACAACTCAGTGATTTGTGTTGGTTTGGTGATTCATTATAAGTGTAGCAGGCACATTTTGTATATGTGACTATGCACTCGACACACAGAGGAATTAACTCACTGTACAAAGAGAAAGACACAAGCAGCTAACCTGGGAAGCAAACATCGAGGTTTCATCATGGTCGAGCCAGGTCAAGATTTCATTTGAAATTTCATCACGGTCCACATCCCCTGCCTCGACAGTTCTAGTAGTGAAAGTGACATGTCTAGGCGGGATTTCAGTCATTGTGATTCCATGAGGACCATTTGCGGTGTTAAATCTGAGAATTCAACAGTGATCATATTTACGAGAAGAAATGAAGGTATGCAGGTTACTTTGCGATTTTCACAGCTATAGTGCAGTTTGATGCTCTCCCTCCCCATTATATACTCTTGATTATAATGTATGTTGTACATTAGGTTACTATGAAAAATGTTATATCAATATAGTCACAGCCAAGAAATTGCTGTAGTGACATTACAATCAATTCATTTATACTATATATTTGAAACCCACACTCTATTATATTTTTCTGAATCACAGCTTTTCAGATACTATTACAGATACAGGTAGATGTTATATATGAGGTATTGCAGTGTGTGGTTTGCTTCTCTAAAAGGCATAGAATCACTAAAAGGACTGAAGAAATTTATTCCAAGACATCTCAATACAACAATGAAGCCAGAAACTATCAAAAGAATTTGGTGTACACTGCACTGATGGGTTTAATGCTTAACAATGACAACTGCTTGAACATTTACTGTTGTACAGGACTGATTTGCATTACTGAAGGTATCAGTAAATCAGTTAGTAGACAATTAGGTTATATGTATGTAGCTACTTTTTGGGTCACTCTGAATGTCTAATACTATCAAGAAAGTTGAGACTGGTTTTTATGTGATATAGTTTTGATGGGAGGTACAATCCTGACAATACAGTACTACTGTACTGTACTGTACAATAAAAACATCTTACTACTTATGTGTCATCAACTGGAGCAAGACCAAGTTGTTGCCTTCTCACATTAGTAAGAGCAACCTCTAGCATTCTCCATGTAGCATTAGGATTCAATTTTAGCCAATTGTCTAGTACATCTTCAAAGCAATCCTCTACTTTCTGATTATTGCTCTTAATAGCTTTAAGTTTATCAAACTGCAAACCCAACTCTAATCCAGTGTCCTTCCAGTCAGCAGCATATTTCTTGGTAACATATCTGTTGAGGTCTCTCATTGTTGGAGTGTCATCCTCTACAGGTCACACATGATGCTAATATATACTATCCACAATACATCCCACTCACTATTTTTAATTTGATTAATCACTACTGCACCTGCCATTGTTACTGCAACTGCTACAATGGACAACTTACATCACTACAAAAGCAACCATGCACACTTTGCTAACTGTATAGTGCAATGTAGTTAAACAATTTATGAAAGGTTACACAGTTGTACACAATTACAATACTTCGCAAATTAGCAACCTATCATACACTACGATAGTAGTGTATAGTAGGGACCAAAAAGGAGTAGGCATGGTCCATGAATAAAATTACCCTAAAACCAGCGTCAATTTTCCCTGACGACGATGAGGCAGTATTGGTTAGGTAAAACTAAGCCCAAACAAGCTTTCAGATCAACCCGATACACTTTCAACAAGTCACTACGGAATTTTAATAAGAATATATTTAACGGAATTTTCTACTGACTGAGTAACGACTGATTGACTGATGCCTTCAGACAACTGTAACTCAATAACGACTAAGGCTACAGGGTTGATTTTTTCACTGTTTGACATTGCTTCGGCCAGAGAGGTTTCTTTTGGCATACCGCAGTACGTACAATGCATTCTTCATGGACTTACAAGTGTCCTCCTTGTGTCCCATTCATCTTTGCTGACAGTGAAGAGTGTCGATTTGGCGATAGCACATGATGGTTTCCCTTCGTAACAGAAATTTTCCGTATGTTTCATAGTGGCTGTTTTGATTGCAGAGGTGCTTTTCGAACAGTTCTCGATTCATACTGCTGTGTAATGGGTAGATAATAGCTGACGATGAAGCGTAATGAATACTTCACTTTTCAGATGATAATTATAACTGGGGGGTGGCACCATTTCTTTCGGTATGCATGAATTGCAGAGGTGCTTTTCGAACAGTTCTTGATCTGAAATGCTGTGAAACGGGGTGAACATAGCTGACAATGAAGCATAATGGATACTTCACTTTTCAGATGATAACTGATATAGCTGGGGTACGCGGCACCATTTCAGATGCGGTATATATATATGGGCTCAGCAGTCAACAATATTTACAAAAAAAAAGTTAACAAATAAGTACACAGAAAAATTTGGAATTTTCAACTAGAGTAGGGACCATAGCACATTGATAAATAGAACTGAAACAAGCTGGAGTAGTGCACAATATTAAATCACAGTAAAACGATAAGAAGTGTTATATCCATACTGTACTCTAGATACCATAATGGAAATGTACAGTAGGGATATGACACTTCTTGTTGTTTTACTGTGATTTAATATCGTACACTACTCCAGCTTGTTTCAGTACGATGTTTTATGGTCCCTACTCTAGTTGAAAATTCAAAATTTTTCTGTGTACTTATATTTTCTGTATATACTTATTTGTTAGTTAGTATAAAAAATATTTTATAAACATTTCAACAAGCACTATAGTAGAACAGTACGGTACAGCAAAAACTTGCATTTCATAAAAAAGCATGTATTTGTTAGAATACCTGATGTCTTGGTATATAGAGCCATCACACACTGTTAAAATGAACAACTCTTAAAGATAATATGGAGGATTTAACACTCCCTGGAGAGTAACCATTACACTAAAGGAGTGGTGTCACTTACTCTTCAGAGTTATG
The DNA here is from genome assembly GCF_963678975.1 of Dysidea avara. Taxonomy (NCBI): domain Eukaryota; kingdom Metazoa; phylum Porifera; class Demospongiae; order Dictyoceratida; family Dysideidae; genus Dysidea; species Dysidea avara. The sequence goes on from NC_089273.1 coordinate 30,734,661, forward strand.
GGTATTCTCTTCAGAGTGTTGGTTACTCTCCAGGGGTGTTAAATCCTCCCTACACTGGGAACTCTTTAGAGTGGTGGTTACTCTTCATTTTTAACAGTGCAGATTTGACATTAATTTTGGTGTCCTTATAACTCAAAAATTAGTGACCTTTCTCCATGATATTACATAACCCATGGAACTATTAAGTTGTTTAATAAAATTATGCCATATTAAAGATATTTTTCAAAGAAAGAAGTTGATGCTTGTTGCAACTTTGTGGCTTACTCCATACCAAAGTTTTGGTAATCTACATAAGTTACAAATCTCATATTAATTTGATTGCCCACACAATTAATTAATAGCTATACCACGGCTGCGAGGGATTTTGCTGATACATACACCCAAAGCCCGAGGGCCGCAGGCCCAAGGGCTGCAGGTGTATATGTCAGCAAAATCCCAAGCAGCCGTGGTATAAGTGATATATATCACTTGGGGCGCACTCACCTAATAGGTGAAAGAGCTAACGAGAACTCATCCCGTTTGTTTTATACAGTAGCATCTGAAAATCGATCGTGCTTTTAAAAGCGTGGGCTAATAGCCATCAAAACGTTGTCCATACATTAACGTCATTAATACGTTACTATGCTTCAACACGCTATGTTAGAAAACTTGCGATTGTGGGATTGAGTTTATGTTGTTATCATTTTTGTACTAAGTTAAGCCAACTAACTTCGCTATTGGGACAGTAAGTAAGTTATTATATTAAGTTAAGTAATTAGGACTGTAAGCTACTAACCTATTTCAATGTAGCAGTAGTAGCTTTGCTGTTCCGTGGTCTGTTCAAAGGCTGATACGCTGTGGGTAGAAATACACATCCACAATCGCCCAAACGATTATTTTATACCTTCATTATCCTTTAGTAACAACCGACTAGTCTATCTTAGCCTATGTACTAAGCTTAGCAACTACTACAAAAACGAGTCCCACAATATAAAGCTCTATGTCGCTCAATATAACGAATCAAAGCGCATCGATTCTTTGAACTGGCTGGGTATCAAAGTCATTGGCAAACCGCTTTCCCATGATATTTCACAGGCAATATGCGAGTTAAACACCGAGCGGTGCCTTTGAACTCCCACACTAAAATGGTGTATTTTATTATACATCCTTTTGCTTGTAATTCAGTATTCACATTTATTTAGTTAACCATTTAGGCATTGCGGGGAACATATGCAACTAGAAAATGGAAAGAAAGGGGTACAGTAATAGTCTTCTCTCTTCAGGTAGTTTAACAAAGGTGATAATTGTTCTTTCATCAATTTAACCCAAAATCGGTCGTTATGGCTATAACTTGCATCTATGATAATAATTATTTGATGTATAAACTGTGTACCTCGTGAGAGTTCATACTACTTTCAGTCAAAAATTCCATGCTTAAGGTTTTGTATCTAACATAAGTATATGGAACTGACATATACACATATTTAGAGTACTCACGTTTGTGAACCGAATAGGGAAGATTAGTACCTAAATTTCAAGATTTGGTACAAAGGCCTCAGAAGAGACAAGTCTAAAGATGTAAGGGAGCATGGGGGCATAACCAATTAGGCAATGCATGCTTCACAATTCTATATAGGCTCTTTGTGTTTACATAATAATAATAATTATACAACGAAGTACTAAGAATAATACGAAATGCGGTTAAAATTACGTAATAAATAATAATGAATGAAATAAATAAATATTGTTTGAGAAAACTACAAGGCTTAGAGATGTGAACTAAGCAGGGATAGATTCGCCTGTAAATGAAGGCACAACTGTATACTAAGTACGCCTGTTAGTGCTGATGACTTGACTGTATGTGTAATTCTATATAAAGCCCATCACCACACCCTTGCTTAATTAAAGATTGAACAAAGGAGAAGATTAGTAAACATCCGCGAAGTGATAGCAGGAGAACCAGAGGCTACTTTACATGTAAACAACAAGATTACAAGTAAGTTTAAATGTTTGTAACTGTGTATTTTGTATGCAGGATACGCGCTCCAGTGAACAACCAGCTGGTTCCCAGGTGGGATACCAGGTGATTTGCTCGTAAAAAACCAGCTGATGCACTCGTGAACAACAAGGTAATGAATAATGCAATACTTGTAGTTGTATTATACATCTTCATACTTCATCTGGCTTGCTGGCGGCTGGAATTATTTTCCACCTGGCTTAACTACTAGCTACTCTACTGTGAGTCTGTAATAAACAAGAAGATGTATTGCTGCATATACAACAATGTGTAACTATCACCTGTATGTTGTGCATGACTGTATACATAATATTATAGACTGATCACTGTGCCAACTAGTGCCAATGCCACACTGCTGATATACTGGCACATCACCAGTGGCCTCTAGTTACAACAGAGTCTGTTGTGCCATATTGGCTTGATTTGGATCATTTGCTAATTGTGCCATCACCGTGTCCTTGTTCTGCATAGCCTCACTTCACTGCTGAGTCATTTTCAGAGACACGTCACACCTACAATATAAACTTTCAATATAGCTAACTTAACTTGGTTTTTGTGTCAGTTGTGTTCTAGTATTGTGGTTTTCTGATGCCAGCTAAACTGCGTTGACTGTGTACGTATGCATATGTATCATTTCCTGTGCATCTTTTCTACATGATCTGCACACACTATGTTGGCCATGCACTGTTTGTGCATGTCCCATTGGTGATTGTACTTGGTTGTATTTGCTCCGGGCCTAGTAATAATAATAATAAGTTTTACAATGTCAAAGTCATATTTTCCAGAACTTTATAGCAATCCTGTTAAAATTGCATAAAAGTTTCACGATTCCTCAGTTTTAGAAACAATACTTAACAGAACTAAATTTATAACCACGAAATCCAAGATTTTGAGTTCAAAGGGACAACAAAAATTATGACCTTTGTTAAAGTAAGAGAGGACTCAGAGGAGGGTATGTAGCTACCCACATTGCTCCACACTGGTCAGGATGTTTCTTCATTTTCTGGCTGTACATGTTCCCTACAATGTTTAAATGATTAGTTAAACAAATAATAAATATTGAACCAAAGAATGTAGAAAATAAGTGCTATCTAATTAATTGTATGGGTGGAAATATTTATATGAATTTGTGCTTCATATCAATGACTATAACTTTGGAATTAGAACTTTCAACTAGTTTCTTGCATAAAGATCTTCAACTTGACACCCAGTTTGAACAAATTAAGTGTTGAATAGGTGATATATAGAAAAAGGTGAATATAGAAATGGCCTGTAAAGGATACTAAAGGTCAAATCTTCACCTCTTAAATTTCATGTCATGAGGTGACAACTATGTGGAATATTCCGTGATTTTTATCACTAGTTAAATGTATGATTCACTGAATTTTTATGAGCATGCTTCTCTGTTGCTATGGTTGGTGTTTACTATACAATACACAAATATATATATACTAGCATTGGTACCTGCCCTATGTGCAGGACTAAACATTTTAATGCCATAAACAGACACCAAGCATTAAACACCATGTAGCTAAAGCTAAGTAGCATGCATTTTTTTTAACTTTTAAAATATGAAGTTTATTTTGTCTGTAGTTTTGACACGAATGTAGCTCGATTATAATTAATGAGATTTCCCTACCAGTGCCTTTAACATGTTGTAAAGGACAAACAAAAGCATTGGTACCTGCTTTACATGCAGGACAATTAATAATACATTGGGAATTGGGCCTAGCATAAATGTTATAGTGTGTGTATAGCATGCCTGTTAGTGCATCATCCTTATGCCTTCTTTTAACTATGTATAGTGAAATAATGAACATGCAGTGTTAGTTAAACTACATGAAAGCTAAGGCAATACCTACATGACAGGAGGTGTACACATAGCATATTTTCGGTATGCTATGCAGTAATGTTGTAGTGACACATGTTGCCATACAAACCCCACGCAGTTGTTTAAACATTATCATTAATTGTCCTATCATTAAGGTAATGTATGATCCTTTAAGCAGACCTAGATCTAAAGTGAAAGGATGCAAACAGGATTAGTGAAATAGTTGTGCGAGGTCAAGCAATTGCACACACAGTTCCTTAGTGTAAACTATGGTATCTGCATGATGCCAGTAGTAATATCACTTTTCAGATGTACAGTAGTACCTGCCCATGCAATCATGCAATTACGTTGTTTCTTTTCTACAGCAGTATAATGTCATACAGCTGCAGATTAAGTATGAAAGAAGCTTTTACCTAGAGACAGGACAAACACATGCACTATGTTGGCAATTCACCTGCACTACTACAAAAGTGCTATAAGAGTCCCTATGATGAATATATGTGCCAGTGCTGAAAAACTGTGAGCATAAGAATATATAGATTAAAAAATTGTATGGAACAGACTGGTAGAACAAAAAGCTGCATCAAAAATTCCCAAAAGTGAATAAAGGCCTATAAAAGCATGTATTGATTTGCTACAACAAAACTCACTTTGCCAGATGACCTGTGGATCACACCATAATAACAACCAAGCATTAAATATCAGTGCCATTCATGCCCTGCAACATGATATGAATGGTGCTATCGGCATTTTTAATACCACTATCTTGCAAAGTATACCAAAATTACTCCAGAAGTAGCTAAACTACTGTAGTAACACAACACATAGGTGTAAACAATGTGCTAGTAGTACCTGTCGTATTATGTAGGCTATACGTGGAGCATCATTTGATATAATGTCTTGACCACAAAAAAACATTACTTTATTGGTACCTGCCCTACAATGCAGAAGTTGCCATATTGTAACAATACTACACTCCCTAATGTTCCCTTTACTACACTACAACCTGTACCTATTGTCATCACCTCTACAACCTCCCTACATTTACAGCACTACTATACTGTATGATATTTTGAGCAAGCTAGCTACTACTGACTGTTATTACCACCTGTACACCTACTACTAACTGTTATCAACCAATGCAGTGGAGGACACTTGCATAATCTGGACACTTGGTAATGGTCCTAAAGTATCCCTTAATATGTAAACTGACCTGGAAAATCAGGACACCTTGATAATCAGGACACATTTGGTCAGTCCCAAGGTGTCCTTACTACACAGGTTTCACTGTAGAGTGAGAGAAAAATAGCATGAAAAGAATTTAACAGAAAACCTGTTACCAAAAAGGCTGCCAAAACGAAAAAAAAAAGTGAACAACTGGGACTTGAACTCACGACTTCCCGGTTTCAAGCTTCACGCTCTACCACCTGCACAAAATTTTGATTGTGGTTACAGAGTTGTTAAATGTTGTTTATAAAGGCATGCTTAAGTTGAATGGCAATAGGTGTTTACTTGCGGTTTGCATGCGGTTTACAGAAAGAACTCAGGCGAATATTTGCTCTACACCCTTGCACTAAATGCACTGTAAACTACGAACGACGGCAGCTAGAGCCTTCATTTAAACGCTAGGTTATTCCTGGATGATGAGCACTTTGTTTGGTGCCAAAACCGCTTCGACACATGCAGCAACTGGCGAGAAGAATGCGTGAACTCAAATGGAATGCAGACAGACAGACAGACAGACGGCTTTTCAGCCTTATATATATAGATATATATATATGTAGTAGTTGTAACATAGGCACGAGTGATTTGCCTGAAATATACACACGAGCACGAGGGCGCAGTCCGAGTGCGAGTGTGTATATTTCAGGCAAATCACAAGTGCCCATGTTACAACTAATATATTCCACTTGGGTGAATCACCTGCAAGTGTACATGAAAACTGCTGGAATGCTTTGCGAGTGTATTTATATGGGACCATGTAACTTTTGATTGTGGGTAACGTCGTAAGAGCAACGACAAGGCACTGCTGAGAGGCCAAACGTAAGTGTATCGTCACGAGCATGCAGATCGCTTCGATTGTGGGTAGCTACGCAATTAAACACAGGAAGCCCAAATACGAGCTGAACAGCTCATAATGAAGCTTAAGTGCACTATAAAGTACTTACTATACTAGCCATGAATAAACTAAAGTAGTGAATATGTTTACAGCACTACAATGGCCTAGCCAATTAAGCGCCACGCCCAGTCACTACGCGTGTGTGACATCGCGCCTGGTGTCAAAACGGCAATGTAAAGACGATTCAACTACACTAAAGCACTTACTTTACTAGCCATGAATAAACTAAAGTAGTGAATACTATTAACACTAATGGCCAAATCAATTAAGCGCTACACCCAGTGTCTGTGGGACATCCCCACGTGACTATTAAATGTAACATGTTTAATATAAACTAACCTGTGGCCTTCTTCATTCAGTAAAACAATGAACTATCTTCTTCTCCAAGTCCATGATCTATGCCTTGGCTCACTTTACAAAAACTAAAACCCACTATCGATCCTGTGAAGTGTCGCTATATTAAAGGAGAGGAGATCACACAGTTTCATCAAAGAAATCAATGAGAATGCTTGGAATGCATTAATGAGAATAGGAGGTAGTATATACAAGTTAAATCACTCCTAGGAGGGATATAACTTGTATATACTACCTCCTATTCTCGTTACTGCATTCCTGAGCACTGCTAGCAGTGCTATTATACCACTTATACACCTTCTCTTCCCTTTGAAGTGAGGTGTGAAAGTGGTATATATAGTTTTATGAAGTAGTCTATTCTCTTTGCATGGGTGATGCACGTACAAGCAAGAATTCATAATATTGCAGCTATTAACTCTTGATTTACACTATTATTACTAGGACACACAAAAATAAAATAAACAGTCCTGCATTATACAGATTTTGCTCTCTATGGAGAATTCAACGTTGTTAAGTCACTGCAATGTCTACAAAGTTTTCTATGTTAGATACTCTACACATATGAAGTACCAAAGCTAATAAATACGTGACTAAGTGTTACAGTTGCAATTTAAAAATACTGCAATGTTGGAGATAAGGTTTTATTGAAAAGGGGAGGGGTAGAAGTCAGTATGAAATTCACTTTGTAAAATACGCATCATCATTTTTCTAGGAGGATCTTCCCTTACTAAATATATATATATATAAATTAGCTTCCAGAAAATGAACTTGCATGGTAGCAAGTTTGAGTGTAAATGTCATTTTGAAATCAAAACACACTCAGTGCACATAAATGATCTCCTAGTTTCACACAGTCACCTTATGCTATGCAGCATACTTTTATTGGGCAAGGATGAATTTTTTGCACATTTTCACCATCCAAAATTCCAAAGGGGAAAGGGGTATTTTTCCTTCTTAAGGACCTTTATGTGTTTATAATACTTAAACAGTGCCATTTTGATTGAACTACACATTTTGATTGAGGAATTTTTTGAATAGATGCCAATCCACTAAAATCTCAACAATTCCCAAAACATCCTGCTATATAGGCTACAATATTGTTTTAAAGGATAGGGGCATTGTTCTAACCTGGAATTTTCCTCATAATCCTACATTACTGACAGTACACCTACTGCACAATCTTAGCTTTTAGAATTCAAGCAGCATAATTAGCCACATTAATTGAACCTACTATAGTCACCATGTACTAATATATCTTCTAAGTTAGGAGTTGTTGGATTGATTAAAATTTACATGACCAAATGAACAAGCAGCCTTGTGCTATGTTATACAGTAGCCAATATGCACACAGTGTTTAATATTTGGCCAACTTTATTTTGTGACTATTGCAGAGTTTTATTACAAGAAGTAGTAAACAACTCTATTCAGTGGGTATGATTCTAATAAATGAGGAACAGGATGATGGAAATGACCATTGAAAAATGGCCAATAAAGGTCATCATCTTATTGTAGGTTGTATCCTACAATAAAATACTTACTACTTTGCAGCATCACTGGATCCACTTAGCAAAAGATAATTGAAGTGATTCAGTCACATTGCAGAAAATAGAGAGCAGTCAATTAAGCCCATTCATTTATATACAGAGCTGTATTCAACTACTCTAACAGAATACAACATCTTAAAAAGGCTATCACCCTCCTACTTACTTTCCACATTCAGGTCTGCTTTTTCTATCACAGGTCATGCAGGGCGCAATGTCCATCACTTGTATGTACCTGCTGCGCGATTAAACTATGGCAAACAAAGTCTATATTATCGTGATTAAACTATGGCAAACGATATTATCGTGGCACAACTATATGGAACAGCCTGCCTACCTCCATCACCGAGATGAACTCATTAAATAGCTTTAAGCTAGCTTATTTAAGTCATATTTAGTTAACTGTATGTATATATGTACCTATATTGTTTTGTATGCTTGTTCAGGGCACAGCTGAAAAACAGCTTTTGCTGATGCTGTCTCCCTGTTTAAATAGCATTTTTAAAAGAAACAAAAAAAAATCTAATATAACATACACCTATTGACAAAAATTTTATGCTCTAACAGAACAGTCACTGCTAAAATATAACGCTTGCATAATGAAGGTCTTTCTGTATTTGTATGGCACAAATGTTTAATAATGATGGTTTAACAGTTTATGAATTCACTTTCTTGGGATTCATTATTGTTGCTAGCCACATACACTTAATAAAGCTCAGCAAAAATGTGACTAAATTTTTGATAATTGTTGATCTGACAAACACCAGTTGCTCTGCTCAGGCTGTTTTCCACAAGTGTATTTCTAAAGACGTGTGCTAGCCACTGGGAACACTCTAGCACCTACTGGCCAGCTGAAACATGAGACTAGAGAAATGAACAGCTTGGACAGTTACCTACATAATTATTTTCTATGTACATTTCTTTACTTTCCAGTGGCACAGGTGGTCTTGAGAGCCCAATATTAATGCTGGAGGCACCATATGACCCACTGGACTATTTTCTGTTCATATATCAACCACTCACCCACATCATGCCCATGGTGAAGTGCTTGTGTTACAGATACCGTCGTGAAAACAGGTGCTCAAAATCATGGTTATATCAATAGTTATGGACTGAAATGAAATAAACACTATGGTCAGCTGCATTCATGGAGAAAATTTCAAACTCGTATCTTTTGACCTACCCAAGCTATACTGGATTGAAACATTTAAAATTGTATATCTCACAATCTATTGATGTATGTAGATCTCATCACCAAAGTATGTTACAAAATTAATAGTCTGTTGTGGCATCTACGTAGCTACTTATTAAAGTTCAACAATTTGTGCAAATAACTGGGCTATATAAACTAGTTACTCCATCTCAGCTGTAGCCTATCTGATAAGTCAGTTTCCAGACCCCCTTTTCAGAGGTTATGATCCAAACATCTGTGATTGAGGTGTTGTGTGAGGCACCATGAAGGAGAAAAGGTGCATGTAAGACTAAGCACCATGACTTAAAGGCAAGTATGAATTGTATAATCATTGTGAAGCATATAAAATTCCAATGGATCTACATGGGTCACTATAGGTTCACTGTTTATCAAGACACACAGTAGTGTGTCATGCAGCCAAGAAAGCCGGTGCGCCACACTGTAAATATATTTACAGGAAGAAATAAAACATGGTTTTCATGCATACGTAGCCCCATGTTCCCTTCTCGAATTGAAATCATTTTTATACTGCAAACGCCCTCCACCTTCAGGACCCCACATACCAAATTTAAGCAGGACTGTTTAATGCAATCATGAAGTATAAGTCTTCAAAATTCGGCTTAATTTATTCATTTTTTTCTTTGTTTAGGGGGCTTAAGGGGGCTTAGATTATTATTTTCACACACTTTACAAAAACTACTGTAAAATGCAAATGTGTAGCTCAATTGTCTTGAGCTTTGGTACACTTTAACAATGTATCACAGTACAAACATGTACCAAGTTTGGTGCAAATCTGATTAATATTTATAGAGCTATGGACGATTATTCAGACCTCTCAACTCTCACAATTTGGATGTGAGACACATGATTTCAGCCTTCATATCACAGCTGCTTGCTGATCTCACGATTTCTCATGATTTTCAATAAAATTTCCTAAAGCACACTAAATCTCCTTGATTTAAGCCCCAAAATGTCTTGTAGCAGATATCACGTGATCAGTTAATTAGAATAGTGGGGTGCCTCAGTATTTTGAGCTAGAAATTTTGGCGGTTTCCCGTATTTTTGACTGTGTCACAAGTCATTATTCAATGAACTGAGCATTATTTGAAGGTGAAGTCCTTTGAGAAAGGACTAAGCACACATGCATGGAAATGTGAACAACAAGGTGAAATCCTACCAGTTGTGTTATTACAAATGTTTATTGCTTAATGTCGGTTGTTGTGAGGTATACTTGTGTGGAAATCTGTGTTGAACACTAAATCCACTGCTGGATACTGATTACTTAAGAAATCAGAGGTGATTTCAATGATGAATCACTGGTAAACTAGTACATCAACTGAGTTGAAAGATTAATATCACGTGATTCAACGAGGGAGCAAAGATAGTAGGGTCTTGTCATATCAATACACACGGTAGTGTGTCGTGCAGCTCAAGAAGCCGGCGCGCAACACCCGTGAGTATATTGACTGGAAGAAAGAAAACGCAATTTTCGCACCTCCATAGCTCTGTGCTGCCTTGATAAAACAAGACGATTTTTGCTGTGGACACTCCCTTCAAATTCACTACTCCACATTCTAAATTTGAGCGAAATCGCTTCAAGCGTTCCCGAGATATGCGACTTCAAAAATTGGCTTAGTTTCTTCATTTTTTTTCCTCTTTTCACACACTTACAAAAACCGCTATAAAACGCGAACGCAATATCCGATTGCGTTGAAATTTTGCTCACAGAAGGGGGGTATAAGGCGCATCTCTGTAGCAACTTTGGCTGGAATACGTTAAACAGGCAAAGAGTTATTAGCGATTATTCACAAAAAATAATACCAATATGTTGTCACGCCTACAGGGTAAACCGCGTACATGGGAAGAAGCTGAAAATCGGTGGGTGAATAGGTTAACTATTGAACCTCAAACCTTTTGTGGTTTGAAAGAAATCGAGCTAAAAACCAGGAGGACAAAACGCAAAAACCAACAGTGTGTAACAATTACGCAATCGAGATTAACTAATAACAAAAAAAAGAATACTTTCCACACCCACCAGAAAAACCGCTTGGGGTAATGCTTTGAAATTCGCTGTACAGATGGAGTAATCATCTTAGAAATGATCTTCAATGGTGTAGAAGAATCAGACTTGAAGCCACGGTGTTATAACACGAAATCAAACTTGGTGTAGCAAGTGCGAGATCGAGATACTCTAATAGAGCAGTCACCCTAATAGAGCAGTCACCTTGAAAAGAATTCAACAGATTAGCTAGAAACTAGTAACCTGTATAGGCATAAACTACAAACAATTCACTCTGTAGAGAGATGATCTAGAAGAAGCTACCCTGAAGAGAGTTCAACTACGTAGTTCAGCTAGAAGAACTCACCTTGTAGAGAGTTCAGCTACAAAGAAACCACCATGTAGAAAGTTCAGCTACAAACAAACCTACCTGTAGAGGAATCAGCTATAAGAAATTACCCTGTACAGAGTTCAGCTACAAATAAACCATCATGTAGAGAGTTCAGCTGCAAACAAATCACTTGTAGAGAGTTCAGCTACAAACAAATTACCCTGTAGAAAGGTCAGTTAGAAGAAGTCACATTGTAGAGAGTTCAGCTACTAACTAGTGACCCTGTAGAGACATCAGCTAGAAGAAGTTACCTTGTAAAGAGTTCAGTTACAAACAAGTCACCCTGTAGAGAGATCAGCTAGAAGAACTCACCTTGTAGAATGTTCAGTTATAAAGAAACCACCATGTAGAGTTCTGTTATATATATATATATATATAACAGAACTCTACATGGTGGTTTCTTTTGGTTTTTGCATTATATATATATATATAAAATTTGTACATTTATTAATAAAATCAGAAATATTCAAAGTATTCATCTGTTTCATCTTTTCTTCTTCCTGTGGAAAAGAAAAAAAAAAGATAGGTTAAAAAAGCTACAAAGCTGGCCATTGGCGTATATAAATACAAAAAGAAGTGAAATCTAATCTAAAACAGCCAAGCTGTAAAAAAAGAGTGCGGCCCTCAAAAAGGCTATGGTGAAAAAAGATGTGAAATCCAAGGTGGTGGCCAAGAAATGGCTGTGATGGTAGGTTAATGGTAAAAATTTTAATAACAACAATTCAGGTGAATTTTGTGCCAAGACCAAGCGGCACCAAAATTCACTTGAATTGTTGTTATTAAAATTTTTACCATTAACCTACCATCACAGCCATTTCTTGGCCGCCACCTTGGATTTCACATCTTTTTTCACCATAGCCTTTTTGAGGGCCACACACTTTTTTTACAGCTTGGCTGTTTTGGATTAGGTTTCATTTCTTTTTGCATTTGTATACCCCAAAGCTGGCCTAGGGCCGGCTTTGGGACTTTTTTAACCTATCTTTTTTTCTTTACCACAGGAAGAAGAAAAGATGAAGTAGATGTATATACTTTAAATATTTTATCAGTAAATGTACAAATTATATATATATAATACATACATTTATTACAGAAATCTCCATGGTGGTTTCTTTTTAACTGAACACTCTACAAGGTGACTTCTTCTAGAATGCTCTCTCTACAGGGTGAATTGTTTGTAGCTGAACGATCTACAAGGTAACTTCTTCTAGCTGATCTCTCTACAGGGTGATTTGCTTGTAGCTGAATTCTGTACAGGTGATTTGTTTGCAGCTGAGCTCTTTACAGAATGGTTTCTTTGTAGCTGAACTCTCTAAAAGGTAACTTCTTCTAACTGATCTTCTACAGGGTAATTTGTTTGTGGCTGAATTTTCTACAGGGTGATTTCTTTGCAGCTAAACTCTCTACATGGTGGTTTCTTTGTAGCTGAGCTCTCTACAAGGTAATTTCTTCTAGCTGATCTCTCTAGAGGGAGATTTGTTTGTAGCTGAACTATCGACAAGGTAACTTCTTCTAGTTGATCTCTCTACAGGGTGATTTGTTTGTAGCTGAATTCTGTACAGGTGATTTGTTTGCAGCTGAACTCTTTACAAAATGGTTTCTTTGTAGCTGAACTCTCTACAAGGTAACTTTTCTAGCTGATGTCTCTACAAGGTCACTAGTTTATAGCTGAACGCTCTACATGGTTGTAACTGAACTTTCTACAAGGTGACTTCTTCTTGCTGATCTTTCTACAGGGTGATTTGTTTGTAGCTGAACTCTCTACAAGGTAACTTCTTCTAGCTGATCTCTCTACATGGAGATTTGTTTGTAGCTGAACTCTCTACAGGTGATTTACTTGAAGCTGAACTCTCTAAATGATGGTTTCTTTGTAGCTGAACTCTCTACAAGTTAACGTTTTCTAGCTGATCTCTCTACAGGGTGATTTGTTTGTAGCTGAACTATCTAAAGGTGATTTGCTTGAAGCTGAACTCTCTAAATGATGGTTTCTTTGTAGCTGAACTATCTACAAGATAACTTCTTCTAGCTGATCTCTCCACAGGGAGATTTGTTTGTAGCTGAATTCTTTACAGAATGGTTTCTTTGTAGCTGAACTCTCTACAAGGTAACTTCTTCTAGTTGATGTCTCTCCAGGGTCACTAGTTTGTAGCTGAATTCTCTACATGGTGGTTTCTTTGTAACTGAACTCTCTACAAGGTGACTTCTTCTAGTTGATCTTTCTACAGGGTGATTTGTTTGAAGCTGAACTCTCTACAAGGAAACTTCTTCTAGCTGATCTCTCTACAGGGAGATTTGTTTGTAGCTGAACTCTCTACAGGTGATTTTTTTGCAGCTGAACTCTCTACATGATGGTTTCTTTGTAGCTGAACTCTCTACAAGGTAAGTTCTTCTATTGATCTCTCTACAGGGCGATTTATTTGTAGCTGAACTCTCTACACGGTGGTTTCTTTGTAGCTGAACTCTACAAGGTGATTTCTTCTAGCTGAACTATCTCTTTCCATAGTTGCATGAACTCCCTACAAGGTAACTTCTTCTAGCTGATCTCTCTACAAGGTGAATTGTTTGTAGCTGATCTCTCTACAGGGTGACTTGTTTGTAGCTGATCTCTATACAGGTTACTTGTTTCCAGCTGATCTCTTGAATTCTCTTCAAAGTGACTGCTCTATTAGGATGACTGCTCTATTAGAGTATCTCGATCTCGCACTTGCTGCACCAAGTTGGATTTCGTGTTATAACTCCGTGGCTTTAAGTCTGATTCTTCTACACCATTGATGAGTCTTTCTAAGATGATTACTCCATCTGTACAACAACTTTCAAAGCATTACCCCAAGCGGTTTATCTGGTAGGTGTGGCAAGCAGTCGTTTCTTTATTAGCTAATCTCGATTGCATAATTGTTACACACTGTTGGTTTTTTCGATGTATCTTCCTGGTTTTAAGCTCGATTTCTTTCAAACCACAAAAGGTTTGAGGTTCAATAGTTAACCTACTCACCCACCGATTTTCAGCTTCTTCCCATGCACGGTTTACCCTGTAGGCGTGATAACATATTGGTGTTATTTTTCGTGAATAATCGCTCATACCTCTTTGCCTGTTTATCGTATTCCAGCCAAAGTTGGTACCGAGATGCGCCTTTATATCCCCCTTCAGTGTGCCAAATTTCAAGGCAATCGGATAAGGCATTTGCGTTTTATAGCAGTTTTTGTAAGTGTGCGAAAAGAGGAAGAAAAACAAGAAGAAAAAAACAAAGAAACTAAGCCAATTTTTGAAGTCGCATATCTCGGGAACGCTTGAAGCGATTTCGCTCAAATTTGGAATGTGGAGTTCTGTTGGTGGAGGGAGTGTGCACAGCAAAAATCGTCTTGTTTCATCAAGGCAGCACAGAGCTACGGAGGTTCGAAAATTGCATTTTCTTTCTTCCTGTCAATATACTGACGGATGTTACGCGCCGGCTTCTTGGGCCGCACGACACACTACCGCGTGTCTTGATATTTATTAGTATAACATCATTGCAGCCATTTATTGGCCACCACCTTTGATTTCACAACTTTTTTTTCTCCAGGCTTTTTAAGGCCACACCTTTTTTCACAGCTTGGCTGTTTTTGTATGGATACCAATTTCTTGATAAAAAAAAAACTCCAAAACTACTGCAGTTGCTGCAGCTGAATGTATTAATAATCTGCTAGTCACAGCCCAGTACAGCCCATTTGCAACTAAGGCAACAACAACCATTAATCGGCCTCTGCTGATTACTGATCTGATCATTGGTACAACTCTATTCAAGATATCATTAAGTATGGTAGTACCTAATAAATAGGGATCGGTAAGAAATCATACGGCTTTGTAAACTTTTGCACTTTAAAAAAATAGCATTGCAATACATTTTTCCAGAAAAAAACAAACTAGTGGAATGAATTGGTACAGCTGTAATGATTGCTATAACATACCTCTCAATTGCAATGTACAGTGAATTTTAAAATTTTGAAATTCACCTGTATTATTTTCATCCGCCTGCCTGCCTACCATTAGACCCAGTAGCGCTAGGTGTATAGCTCAGGCTGCCAAGGCAATAATGGCAGATTCACGAACCTTTTGTTTTGACTAAATTTTGTCTACTGCACCATGCTGTTCATTTTCATCATTCATTGGCCTTCTCTTTCTTTCCAAAAGCTAATTGATAGTATCTACACTCATGATTTTTGCACACTAACACGTCAGCCATGGTATAAAAGTAGTGAAACAACAGATGAATGATGGTGTTAAAGCATAGCTCAGTATGAAGTCCCCACTTTGGCATTGAGCAAAATAATAGCTAACGTGCCAAAGTAGGGACATTCCCATTGCACTATGGTGTACCACCATAATTCATCTCTTGTTTCACTACTTTTTATTGCACAGATTCCTAATTCATTTTAATTAAGAATTTTTTTTATTAAATACTAGTTTGTTTATTTTTTGTTGTGGTACAGCTACGTAGCTACAATGTAACTTGTATTAGTCCACTTGTATTTTCCACATCTGTAGGTATGGGGAAGGCATATACCATAAACATCTTGCCCATTTGCTCAGTGAGAAGTGGAGTTCCCAACATTGTGTGGTTATGGATAGGCTTCACTGTAGTTTGGGGTTCTCCTTGCTGCGCTCTTCAGTAATGTGTATCAGGAGATTGTGATCTAGATCCAAGCATCCCTGTGTACCTCCAGCTGTCAACCTTGCAGTTGCTGAGGGGCCCCTGTCTCCTTTAGAATAATAATGTAATTTATTAATTCTATATTGTGCTTGCTTCTTTTTCATATAAAAATTATGTCTACCAGAACAATGTAACTGTTCTATCATACATGACTGTTGTATTAGGGTGACTGTTGTATTAGAATATTTCTCAAGTCAACCAAGGGGTGTGCGACCAATAAGGAGTGAGGTGATCTTGTTTATTGTTAAATAAATAGCTAGATTGTTAAGAGCTAGGGTCTCCATACTCTTTCACTATTAGTTCGCCTAGATCTTTATTTGGTGGGCATGGTCGCAAACCTATTGCGAACCGGATCCCTATCGTGAGGTTGCAGATATCCAGCAAGTGTACCTCTTATAGCAGCACTGGGACTGAAGTGCTTCTGAAATCCAGCTCTAAAATAATTCTGTGGCGTCTAAATACGGTACAGCTCAACTATAACTTCACACACGCATGGTAACCCACGCATGATAGCGCGCGTGATTTTGCGTGGAACTGCAACTAACCACTCATTAAAATATAATTTCCACGTAACATATATCCACATAAACTTCAGCAATATTACATTGTATCATATTAGTTAATCACACATACAGTAGGAATGCACAGAAACATGAACTACGTAGCTAGCCATTCATGCACTTGGTAAACGTTAGCCAAAAGCAAAACACTACACCAACGGGAGGTGTTGTGCTAAACGTTAAACGCTGGTGGAACAAGAACATTTTTTGTCTGCTACTGTACTTTATAAGTACACACATTAACTGAGTACTAGCTAGCTATTAAATTGTGGTATGCGTATCTTACATTTCACTGCATGGTTTACTGGTTTTCCACTGTATACTCCACGAGACCATCTGCTCTGCGTGCGTACTTCCACTAGAAGTGAGGTGAGTACACAGACGTGAGCCACATACTAACATGGCGTGGAATCATGCATGTTCACGCGTGATATGATGAAGTTATAGTTGAGCTGTACTGTATGCTGCTGAAAGAAAGTACTGACATGAAAAATTAACACCTCGATATGTGACTGGATTTTGGAAAAACGATCCAAATCGCACATTAGAAGTTTCGAGATAGACGGTTTTAAAGAGTTGAAGCCAGCATAACTCTCCAAGGATAGCAAGCACGCATGTGAAATTTACACAAAAGATGCATCAATCTGTTACCTTTCAAGCCACTTCCAGTACTTGTAGCTGCTTGTACAGTTTCCCGCCAAATAAGATAGAAAATCTGAGCAGTTGGACGAGCGAAGTAGTATCACGAGTGCTCACAAAGGGGTGGAGGCTGGAGGGTGGCGGTGAGGGCAAAAGATAGACCTCAAAATGGAGGCAGACCACGATTGGAGTCCAGACACGAGATTACAGGGTTGTGCTGGCTCCTTAGTGGCTGATATGTAGCAAAATCTACAGGGAACACGTCTGGCCAACATTATAAGGCTGTCCACCAGTAAACCACTGATTCTTGCCAAGCTAGGTCCTTCACAAGGCCTGAAACTGCCATTTGACCACTCCACACCACCCAGAAAAGACATCTGTTAAAACCAGTCTCGCGTAGTTTGAGTAGTGCTGAGGGTTAAAACTTGTAGTACGATAGTGTAGCTATCCACTGGTGGTGCTAGTTTGATTTTGCCTGATGTGCGATTTGGTTCGGTTCTGTAAAATCTGGTCACATATGGTTTTCTTGGATGAAGAAGACAAGCAGCCTGATTGAAGATAAAAGAAAATAAAAGGCACAAAGGGCCTACACTGATCGGAACCCCAAAAGGCATGTTCCGCTGGTGAGTTTGTTATTGTGGTGTAAAATGGTGACCGTGTGCTGCTTCATTCGGACTCTAGTCTTGCGACTGTGGTCAGTAAGACGGTTATTGAGACTAAAATTCAAATTTTGGCGATTTTTAAAAATTCTATATCCAGCTACTTGTAAGCGTTTTGTTTATTTAAGGTTACGGTATAGTCACGGGCAATCATTCAAAATTTTGAATTCCTATCGATACTTTTTGAGAAGCCCATAAAACCAGTCTAGCAGCATGAAAAGTTTTAAATGAAGGTGAAGCCCTTCATATTTAATGTTTTTATGTAGCTACAGTGTAGTTTGAGGCAGGTGGAACACTACAATTTGTTGTAGTAACACAAGTAAGCCAGCCCGTACATCGCTCAGCTCCAGCTGACACTACCATGTTTTTCCGCCGCCAAATACAGCAAAAGCTGTAGGTTCTATTGGCATTTCTGGGGCATGGTGATACTGTATATTGAATTTATTAGGTCCTGTGGAAGCATTTTTGGCGTGTTTCTTCCCAGTAACTCAGATACAAGCCTTCAAAGAGCTTGTTTCACTTGAAAAAACTACTAAAAGTTCAATAAAATGTCTATACTACCAGTAACTTAAAAAGTCGCTTCCACAGGACCTAGATATTTTAGTTGTTTAGTCATTTGTGTTGAAATTGTAAGGATTCAATAGTCTGTTAGTCTGGTTTTTGGCGGCGCGTTTTTATAAAATATCGCTCTGTTGTAGACCACACACCCAAGAACAGTCGTTGTTCTGTAGTAAAAACAAACAAGCACAATTAGTTGTATTGCTAACACAACACAGTTGTTGAAATTATTAATCCCTGCTTGGTTTAGAGCAAGTTTTGTAATTTGTTCCGCCCACGCATTTAAAACTATACCGTAACCTTAAAGCTGTAATATGTATTATATGGACTAGTACTATTCCTTAAAGGTTGAATTTTGGGTAGCGAGCAAAATTTTCAAATGGATCCCTACTTAAATGGTACTACCGTACCATTTGATATTTTAATATTGAAAATGTTGTGATTGTGCCATAGCTAGCAAGCTAGACATAAAAACTGAGCAAAATACCTATAAAAATTGAAAATTTAAAAGGAAGTAGGGATTGATATAATGCAACATGCTATAAAAAGTAAGGAAACAAGCTCAAAAATGTTACAACTGAAATGAGGCAACAAAAAGTAAGGAAACAAGTCCAACAAGATAAGATCGCTACTTGCTAAAATGAGACACATTTTAATGCCTCTTGAAATGGGACTAGCTATATCAAATTAGTCAAAAGTACATAATAAAATGTGTCTCATTTTAGCAAGTAGCCATCTTATCTTGTTGGATTTGTTCCATTACTTTTTTGTGTGGATCATTCTCATCTCAGCTTTAACATTTTGAACTTGTTTCCTTAATTTTATATAATATGCATTACATTGATCCACACTTCCTTTTAAACTTTTAAATAGCTAGTTAGTTTGTATTTTACTGTTTATTGATGTACATAGAGTAATAGAAAATCTATATGCAAAATTGTGATAGAGAAGGTAGCAATGCACAGTATGTATATAACACGTACTTGAACTGCTATCAATTCTTCCAGAATGTGACGGTAACAATTGTGATGTGCTGCTACCTTGCCTATTAGTATCAGGTTCTTCTAAAAGCATGGAAGTAATCAAATAGCACAGCTATGTAGATACATTAGCACTTGACTTACCAACAGCTGGAATTGAAATATCTCTTCGCAGTCTATTCTTTCCCCCTGAGAGACTAAATCTTAAATATCTCCGTGCATGAAAAAATAGGGGATCTCTGTTGACTACTTCAAGCTTAAACCGGCGAGGATACAAGTTGTGATGCACATCATCCTCTAGTTGCACCCTCAAAGCTGCAGTTTCATACCAGTGTTGAAAGTCCACTTGTGTCTAAGTCAATAAACAGAATGAACATCACATGGTCTGTAAATTGTCACAATATTTCAGAGTTTACTCACCATGCCTACACTATCATTTAAGTAATTTTAAGAAGTACAAAATATGTAAATATAAAAGCATGAGCATGAGTACAGTATGAGTATAATTGTGCATATTAAGCATATTAAAACAAGTGTGTTAATATCACTCACACATACTTATAGATAGTTATGCAGTATAAATATAGCTACGTAATAGGACATGTCCCGTAGCTGGTCACATTGCATCTGGTTAGAATGAGGAAGTTTCAATTCTGCCAATTATGCTTTCAAAGTAGCCTACATGTTATGCATAACTTTCACACCTCAAATCAAAGGAGCCACTAGTGCTACATTTGCAATGTAACCCAGCTGGTGACTTTGCCCTGGCTAAATCTGAATGTAGCCCAGCTGGGTAGTGATTTATATGTATATATAATATATATGTACTAGATAAAACACTACCGTGAGTGCTATACGGGAAATATAGCACGAAAAGAGTGGGTGAGAGACAAATATAGCATGAGGCGAAGCCGAGTGCTATATTTCGTCTCAAGACCACTCTTTGCGTGCTATATTTCCTGTATAGCACGAGCGAAAGGCAGTGCTTTATCTGGTATAGAGAACTGTCAACTTTAGGTACACACAAGACACACAAAACAATTAGAAACTCATGGAGGAGTGTTATCATTGGTAGAATAGGTATTGTGCCAGTGTTTCGCCTGTGTTGCACTGTGCTGTGCCTTCATTAGTCATTTTGTGAGTCTAGTCTATCTTCTCAATACGTAAAGTTTTTGATTGCGGTATATTAATAAGCATATTTCCGTGATATTCCTAGGACTCGTCCGTTTATGTGAGCAAAACATACTAAGAATGTTCACTGCTGCTGACCACAAGAAACCATCATCGAAATCTTCAAGTGTGTCTATAAATAAAATCCAGTGGTTTGGTTCTTACTGGTTGGGTTGACTGGTCAGCCAGCACAGTCAGGCTATCAGCCTACACTGGCTTGGTTGATTGGTTGTACTGACTAAAATGAGTGATTACTAACTCAAAGTAGGCTATCAGCCTACAAAATAGACCTGGCAGTTCTATAACTACCTGATATAGAACTGTGGTCTATTAAAGTGTTCTATAACTGTCCAATATAAAACACTTGTGCCTTTATGGTGAATATAGAACACTTTTTTGCTTTGATACTCCCACGCAAAGTTCTTTATATATTAGTTAAAGCACTGTCACGAGTGCTATACGGGAAATATAGCATGAAAAGAGTGGACGATAGGCAAATATAGCATTAAGCAAAAAAATATATTTTGTCTCAAGACCACTCTTTGAGTGCTATATTTCCCATATAGCATTCGCGAAGGAAGCACTTTAAATGGTATAGAGAACGTTCAATTTGAAATACACACAAGACACACAAAATAATTAGAAACTCACAGAGTAGTGTTATCATAGGTAGAACAGGCATTGTGCCTGTGTTTCGCCTGTGTCACACTGTGCTGTGCCTGCTTTAGTTGTTTTGTGAGTCTATTCCTTTTTTTCCCAAAACTAAAAGTTTTCGATTGTGGTACTTTAATGAGTTTATTTCCATGATATTCCTAGGACTCGTCCGTTTATGTGAACAAAACATAGTAAGAAAGTTCACTGCTGCTGCTGACCACAAGCAACCATCATTGAAATCTTCAAGTGTATCTATAAATAATATTAAATCCAGTGCACGTGGTTTTGAGCTTACTGGTTGGGTTGACTGGTCAGCCAGCGCAATCAGGCTATCAGCCTACACTGGCTTGGTTGATTGGTTGTACTGGCCAGAATGAGTGATTACTCACTCAAAGTAGGCTATCAGCTACCAAATAGACCTGGTAGTTCTATAACTACCTGATATAGAACGGTGGTCTATTAAAGTGTTCTATAACTGCCCAATGTAGAACACTTGTGCTTATATGACAAATATAGAACACTTTTTAGCTTTGATACTCCCACGCAAAGTTCTTTATAACTATATATATATATAATATAGACAATAAGACCAAAATTAATTGTGGGGTCGATTAATACTCATGTGATTAGTATGCACGACTCGGATTTGGCTATGACAACTGCTCAGATGGAAAGCGTTTTGTTATCCTCACTACCCTATAAGTTGAAAAATGTCGGGCTATGGTAAGAACTAAGGCTATAGCTTATTTTTGATTTTCACACGTTTTTGAATACAGACAACACCCTCATCATAAAATTACCACTCTACACTACAAGCAAGCTTACTTATCTAGGTCTTTAGTAAACTTTGTATTCAAACAATTCAAAAGCAGTGAGTAAAACATCACTTGTATAACCAAAATTCTCTGTGATTTGTCCACTCATCATAACCAAACTTAGCCACAATGTACTAGCATACATCCAGTCAAGCTGTAAAAAAGAGTGTGCCTTCAAAAGTTTGGGTAAAAAAAGTTGTTAAATCAATTATGGCGGCCATGAAATGGCTGCAATGATGCTAATGTTAACAATTTTTAATAACGACTCTGTGCATTAATAAAATTTATTATCATTAACATCATTGCAGCCATTTCACGGCCGCCACCTTTGATTTAACAACTTTTTCACCCAGACTTTTGAAGGCCGTACTCTTTTTTACAGCTTGGCTGTTTTTAAGTAGATTTCACTTCTTTTTGTATTTTCTGCAAGGCTTTGAGGCTATTCCTTCTTATCTACAGATCGTAACTGCTACAGGAACATAGATAATCATACAAGTGATACAGAAAATTACCTACTCATCACGGACAGCTACCAACAAAGAGAGAAAACCATCAGTATTATTGATAAAAAACAATTAAGTATTTCAGTATTATTTAAGTATTTCAGTATTATTTCAGTATTATTATTTCAGTAATTCAGTATTATTTCAATCACTTCTTTCGGTATTATTGTTTGGGTGTCTACCACAAACATTATTAATTTTGTTTGTTCGTGCATGCACGATGGCCATAATATGTGACCGGATTTGCGAAAAGGTACCTTTTTCACACACAAAATTTGACCCATTATTTGAACTTTACAACTACATAACTTTTTAATTGTTGCATATAATTATCTGACATTTTCCATGAGTGTAGCTACAGTATCTGGCTACATTTTGATGCAAAGAGCAACTTAATCAGTACAAGAAGTCAACAGCTATGACATTTTGTTTGCTGGTATGTAAAATGTGTGGAAAAGGTACCTTTTTGCAAATCCGGTCACATATAAAGTTGCATTATATGTATGTATTTCCACTATTAATAGTGATTTATATGAAAGTGAATTCCTTGCAAGTTAGGTATGCATGATTGTAGGATATTTTATTTTGCAGTGACTGTTGTATTAGGGTATCTCAATTTTTCATGCAATGTGCAGTTGCTCAACTTTAAAACAAAGCAAATCTTGAACCTTTTTAAACTGGGATATGATTTCCAGCCTGTGGTATCACAAGTTTTCTTAGCATAGACCTTA
This sequence comes from Dysidea avara, assembly GCF_963678975.1. Classification (NCBI taxonomy): domain Eukaryota; kingdom Metazoa; phylum Porifera; class Demospongiae; order Dictyoceratida; family Dysideidae; genus Dysidea; species Dysidea avara. The sequence continues at coordinate 30,758,038 of NC_089273.1, forward strand.
TTATGATAATTATGAAGATGATTAACATGAGTAGTTCATACTAGTCTGTTCGCATACTGCCTGGGGGTGAGACTAAGTTAATACTACCAATATACCACTGATCAATACAAAAATGGCTCCGATGTGATGAAATAGCTACTAGACTGAGCCTCGAATACAACAATAGTATAGTGCTAATACTCTAATAGAGCGCACATTTTGCTCTCATTGAAAATCATCTAATAGAACACACACAGAATGTTCTAGAACAATCTAGATTCTCAGTTGGTAGATTTTCTAAGTTTACTAATTGAGTAATTTTAAGCTAGAATTTTCATTTATAAGGTAGAAATTAAGTGAAGTGATTAGCCAAGATAGCAGTGCTCCAGTGGTTAAGTATGCAAGTGTTAGGTATGGAGGTCCTTGGTTCGAACTCTGCATGGTAAGCTTTCTTTGACATTTTGTATGCATCTTTTTACCTCGCATTGACTGCTCTATTAGAGTATCTCAATCCCACAATTTTACACTTGTTTGGTTTTTGCTTTATAACTTTACTATAGCTGTAAGTCTGTTGCCGATCTAACCACCAAAAGGTACTGCTATGATGATCAGCCTATGTACACACGAATTTTCAAGTCATTCCCCTACTCAGTTCACCCTGTTACGTGAATAAATACTTACTACTTCTTGGATATTATCAGATTCATAACAAACTTTGGTATGCGGATTCATCTCTATACACTCTTCACTTGTGCCAAATATCAATGCAATCGAGTTACATGTTTGTGTATTATAGCAATTTTTGCAAAGTGTGTGAAAAGAAATTGAAGCCTTGATAGCCCCCCTATGGCTTAAGAAGAAAATAAAAACTTGAAGAAATTAAATGAAACTTTGAATGTTTGTATCTTGCAAATGGTTCTTGCAGATTTAAGCAAATTTGCTGTGTGGCATACCCTACTTGGGGGACAGCTATAATGCAAAAATTGTGTGCTTTGGAAGAAGATGAAGCTATGCATGTGTGAAAAGCTGTTTTCGTCCTTCCTGGCAATACACTCATGGTGTGTCACGCCGACTCACTTGGCCGCACTACACACTACTGTGTGTTTTGATATATCTAACAGTACAGTAGGACTGTTTAAGTAGAGATCCCTGAAAAATGATGTGTTCCTCATAAAATTTCACCTTCAAAAATCATGTTAGAGTACATCTTAAATCACGAAAGTCGTCTTTATGGAATAATATTAATCCATCTAACACAAAATATGGCATTAAAAACAAGAAAACACTTACTGGCGGTGCACAGATACAGAATTTTTTTAAAATCGCTAAAACTTGAAATTTGGTGTTAATTTTCCATATCAACCTTTTTTTCTGCAGCATATTTAGATGCCACAGAATTATTTCAGAGTTGGGCTTCAGAAGTGCTTCAGTCCCGGCACTTCTATAAGAGGTATACTAGCTAGATATCTGCAACTTCGAGATTGGGATCCCGTTCATGACCACAACCATTGAATGATGTTCTAGGTGGACTAATACGAATAGAGTGTGGAGACCTCACCTCTTATCAATCAAGGTATTTTCTTAACAGTAAACAAGACAGCCTCATCCTTATTGGTCTAGGTAGCTAGATATCTGCAACTTCGAGATTGGGATCCCGTTCATGACCACAACCATTGAATAATGTTCTAGGTGGACTAATACGAATAGAGTGTGGAGACCTCACCTCTTATCAATCAAGGTATTTTCTTAACAGTAAACAAGACAGCCTCATCCTTATTGGTCTGGGTAGCTGCACACCCCTTTGTTGACTCAAGATACTCTAATACAACAGTCATGTATGATATTCTAATAGAACAGTCACAAGTTACTAGCTGTGCTACAAAAAAGAAAAAAAAAACTAAACAAACTAGTATTTTTAAAATGTTAATTTAAAAATGAAGTAAGGATCTATGCAATAAAAAGTAGTGAACAAGAGATAATGATGGTATTACAGCACAGCATGGTGGGAAAGTCCCTACTTTTGCACATTAGCTATAATTTTGTTCAATTCCAAAGTAGGGACTTTCCCACTGATCTATGCTATTATACCATCTTTTTAATGCATAGATCCCTACTTCATTTTTAAATTGACAAATTGTAAAATATTAGTGTATAAATTATATGTGTGTGTGTGTGTGCGTGTGCGTGTGCGTGTGTGTGTGTGTGTGTGTGTGCACTCGTGTGTGTGACCGGATCTGTGAAATTTTGCCAGAATGTACACTTGGCTAAGTAGATTACAAATATTTAATTAACAGGAATTCGAAAATGCGTTATTGTGTCAGGTTTTCCCAGATCCGGTCACATATTATATAAGTGGATGCGCTTGTATTGGCTTGAGTGATTGATCGCCCAATTAAGGCCATTACACTGATACAGATCGGAAGTGTTACATAATGATTAGCTGTAATACAGGGAATTCAGGCTTTGCCCTGATATGCATGTCCTCAGGCCTGCGTCCCGTGGGCAGTCTGTCAAACATATCAGGCGAAGCCCTCCTGCCCATGTTACAACTATTACATGTATTTCAGCAGTGGCTCAAATCAAAATTAGACAGAATGTGCTCAAAATTACACTTTCAAAATCAAGATTATGCCTTAATGCTGACTTATTATTACAAAGTACAGTAATTTTTTTTTGATTCGTGTGATACAGTCAGTATCTGGAGTGTAGTGGAACCTGCATTACGAACACATAGGGACTAACCAAATCCATCCTTACCAGCACAAATGTGACCAGACTGCAAAATAGGAGTCTTACAGCTTTTCCAATTGCATGAACTTGACAACCCATAACTTAACCTGTGAATATGGTACTAGCCTGAAATCTGACATTGTGTCTATAACAAATGTAGTACTACTGCTTAGTGTAATCTCTAGAGAGTTACGATTAGTCAAACTTGGAAACTTGGAAAGGCTGTAAAATTTCTTTTCATAGATCTGGTCACAAATACTAAAGAATATTTTGGACCATTTATCCAGATTTTGCTGGTACAGTACATACATAGCTGGTTCCAATGTACCTTGATCTTATTTCATTAAAATTTACTCAGCCAAGATACATCTTACTGCATTACAAAATAAAATGAATGCTGTTTATTGTGAAGCATATTCATTATTTACATTTGAACGTGTACATTGCATACTTTCTGGCTGGAAAGAAGATTCCCTCTCCTGAGGTTGATCCAGTTAGTTTATTATGTGTGCATCAGACTTTACAACCCATGCACTAAGTAATTGGTTAAACAGCAGAAATCAATTTATAAGCAATGTTTTTATTGGCTTTGCAACATGCTTACGTATTGGTGGTAACCGGTTTACATACCTGACAACCATATTGGGAAACAAGCACTCTAAAATGAAAACTGTTTACATGAAATATGTAGAAAGTGGTGAATAAAACTGGTTGTTAGCTGATTAGTGTTTGCCATTTAATATACTGGTTAAAATACTGCAGCAAATTGCAATATGGAAAAGACAGTATGCAAGCATGGCCAAGAGACTAATGTACAGCAGCAAGAGGCAAAGCCATGTTCTATATGTAACTGGTTTATTGTAAACAAATAGCTGGAATGATGCTAAGTAGTGAAAGCCTAGCCACTGCTAGTATACTTGAGTCTATTCTCTAGAGTACTTCATATAAACTGCAGAAGGCAAGCATTAAAACTTTTTTGGAGTAAAAACACTCCATCTTTCAAAAAGCAGATTTTGGAAATAAGATGGCTATTAAGTTTAACAAGCGTCAGTAAGAAAAAGTGCATTAGAGCCTATAATACATGACATTGTGCTAGCAATTATGTCACAAAATACAAACGAAACCTAATGTGTGGTCCACCTGGATTTAGGAAAGTGGAAAGGAGCCATCTTGTAGTACATTAATGCCAGTTCAATGACCTTCACCAACTACATAAAAGTGGCTTATGGATTAATTTGCACACCTGGAACCTTGGAGAGTGCAGCTGGATACAAATAAGAGTAAACTTTCCTTTGACCACGCACACGCAACATGCAACAAGTGAACATAATAATTTATACAAGCAAAATTTCTTATGGTGCATAAAATAATTCCAAAACACAAAATAATAACTATACCTTATTTATTTCATAGTTCGATATGATTTTAACATCAGCACTCCTGCTAAACTGAGATTCTTCAATCTCAATGCTCACTTCATTTGATGATGGTGCAAATGAAAAATCTAACCATTCTTCATCACATATGAAGTTGCCATCATACTGCATTTGCAAGCCCTAAGAAATAATAAATGTTTAATTTTATTTCTTATTTATCGCTTGCTGAATTTAAAACACAGTAGCTATAGTGATGAAAGTTTTTAATATTATACTATGATTAATGTACTAAACCACTGAAAAATGAATATATTGTTAGAAAAATCATGTTTGCATTTACAGGCAAAGTTCAAGAAATTAAAACTCTAATATGCAGGGTGTATATGTATACATGGTGTATTGTATGCATATGTGCCTGTATTTTCAGTCCTATTATGACCAAAACAGCACTCTAATGATTCAAACAGCTTTAAAACAGCCAAGCAGTAAAACAAAAGGTGTGGCCTTCAAAAAGAAGATGTGAAATCAAAGGTGGTGGCCAAACAATGACTGTGATGGTAGGTCAATGGCAAAATTTTAATTTACTTGCCATCAGTCATTTCTTGGCCACCACCTTTGATTTCACATTTTGTCACTCCGGCTTTTTGGGGGCTGCACCTTTTTTTTCTCAGCTTGACTGCTTTTGTATAGATATCACTTCTTTTTACTATTGTATACTCCAAAGCCAGCCTGTGGCCAGCTTTGGAGTTTCTTTTACTTGAACTTTTCTTTAGTGCAGAAAGGAGGAAGACATCAAGAGCTGTATGAATTCTCTGAATACATATTTTTAAAGATTCATTTTTTCACAAAATCAATACCGTATGGAAAAAATATCACATGTCCCTTCTCCTACAGGTAGACTACATAGCTTGTAGCAGAAATCTCTACAAGGTAATTTGTTTGCAGCTGAACTCACTACAGAGTGACTTCCAGTGTACAGTAGCTGAACTCTCTACAGGGTGACTTGTTGGTGGCTCAACTCTCCATAGGGTGATTTATTTGTGGCTGAAATTTCTACATTGTAACTTGCCTATAGTCAAACTCTTTACAGAGTAATTTGTGACCGGATTTGGCAAAACTATATGCAGGCTTCCACACACATCCAATTCTTTGACTTTAACTTGACCACTCACTATGCTACACAGCTACAACTTTTACATAAACCTTTCATTGCATTATGCAACATCAGTTCAAAGTACTAAAGCAACAGCTTACTCCTATATTGAATTACAGTCCTTTAAAGTCACATATCTGAATGTGTGTGTTAGCCTGGTTTTGTCAAATCCAGTCACATTTATTTTTAGCTAAACTCTCTAGATAATGACATGTTTATGGCTGAACTCTCTACAGGGTGACTAGTTTGCAGCTTCTCTCTCTACAGGGTGACTTGAACTCTCTACATTGTGAACTGATTGTAGCTGAACATTCTAATACAGTGATTTATTATGTAGCTGAGTGTTCTATTAGAGTGACTGCACTATTAAAGTATCTTAATTGCACACTTGTTACACCTAGTTGCTTTTGTGGTGTAACTCAGTTGTTATTGATCTGATTCCTTGTAAACTACTGATTGTTCTAAAATCATTAATCTACCTCTCTACCTATTTTCAGTTGATTCCATTAGTTAGTTTTCCTGGTAGGCATGGCAAGAATATATTTTTTTATTGGCTGTCGATATTTAGCTGGTAGTTGCTATTTTAAAAAATTGAAAAAAACTGTGACACGAGAAGGTACAAAAAACAAAGAAAAAAGATTATCACAACCAAGGTTCGAACCTGGACGTCCACGTGTGGAATACCTACACCCTACCACTGTACCACCAGTGCTTGCTGGTTACTCCCCTTGTTTTTGTACTATTTAATGTTACAAATATAAAATACTATATCATTTAACCCATATCCTAACCTTAACCTCATGGCTAAAAACCATGTCCTAATCCTAGTTGTGCATCTTCCTGATCGTAAGAGCACTGTTCCTATTCCTAGAAGCACTGTACATAATCCTAGGAATGCTTTTCCTAATCTTAGGGGCACTGTTCCTAATCCTACAACTGTTTCTTAAATATAGGGATGAATTCCTAATGTTTATACAACAAATGACCTGCTAAATAAATACTTGCACCATGACCAGTGACCGGCTAAATATCCACTTCTTTTTTTATTAGCAGAACTCGACTGTGCGCTTTTTACACATGGCTGGCATTTTTGTTATAGCTCCATGACTATTAATGCAATTTTTTTTCAAACCTAAAAAAAGGCTTGCACTATGATGGTTACTTTATGTACAGTCCGATTTTCAATGTATTCTGTCAAGCTCTTTACCCTGGAGGCGTTACAACAAATTGCCTTTCACAATTGTACATAACTTGCTTGCTCTTTGTCTGATTTGTACCAAAATCGGACTGTAAATGTGCAGTATTATGCACTTATCGCTCTCTAAAATTTAAGTAAATTAACCAGAGCACGCAGAAGTTATTATGATTTTTCTACAGTGTATAAAAAGAAGTAGACGAATAAGAAGAAGATAAAGTAAAAAAATACAAAGAAAAAGATGAACTTTGAGAGCATGTATCTTATAAATGGATAAATGGATTCCCCTAATATTTGGATTTGGAGGTTCCCTACCCTGGGGAAGTTTCCACAGCAAAAAAGTTAGTTTCTGTTCAACTATTACTGAGTTACGGATGTATAAAAACAGAGTTTTCTTGGTTCCTGTAAAATACACACTCGTCAGTCATGTGCCCACACTGGCTATCACAGGTCTTGATACCTTTTAATTACAATAAATTCTGTACAACACTATTCCCTAATGGTAACACAGTGAATGGTAAAATTCTAATTATTTCATGCGTGACAACAATGCGGATTTTCAAAAATCCAGCAGCAATAAAAATATTTTGTAACAAAATTTTTTATTATGTGTACATAAATGTCCATCAAGACACAGTTGTACAACCCTAGAACCAGTACATTAAACCAGTGTGATATTAACAAGAACATATAATATGTAGTTTTCATGCATATGTACTCCATGATACTGATACAAAAAAGATAACATCTGTTTTGCGAAAATGCCCTCTACATTCAATGATTCACATAGCAAATTTGAACCTAATCACCCCCAGAAGTTGAGATACAAGCCCTCAATACTTTGCTAATTTCATTTGTAATGACAAAAACTGCTATAAAATGCAAACACATCATCCAATTTTCTTGAAATTTAGGATGCTTTATACAAAATGGTTTAAGATTACTTTCAGTGTTTAAAGGCAAATTTTGGCAGAAAGTTTAGTTTGGATATGATAAAAAGTCATCGAGTTATTAATGCAAAAGGACCGATTTGTTGTCATGGTTATAAATTAAATTAAATCTGAAAACCTATTGTAACTTTTCACTATAACTCTGATTTTCCTGCATCAAGACGGTTATGACAGCAAATTCCCAGCTACCGTAATCCAATTTTAGAGCTTGCAAATTAATACAATAAGACGTAATCTCCACCAAACAAATAAATTGTGAAAAAGGTGCAACACTTCAAAAATGCTAGGGTGAAAAAATGTAAAATCGAAGATAGTAACCAAGAAATGGATGGAATTAAATAATGATCTGGAGATGCATCTTTTTCACAGATTGTACATCTATTTGATATAAAACTATAATATCACTATGAATGTATAGTGTCGTGCATTCTTTTACCGTTCTACATGTTGGAAGAGATGGTATTATGCACACATCACATTTCCAGTGATCCACCATTGGTTTCTTGTGCTTCATAGCTATAATTTTATATAGATTTTCTGGAATATTATCAGCACAAGTTGTACTAAAAACCATACAGTAATAGCAGAAATGATAAACTTCTAGAAGTCCAAAACTTTCACCAATATTAAACTCTCCACCTTCTATAACCTTCATCAGTCCTTCAGACGATGATGAATGAGCCATTTTAGCAAAGTGTAAGTTATTAACATGATGCTTGGTTTGAACACATACAGAATGTGGCAAACATAGTGTAATAGGATTCTTCAGTTCCACATTCATACACAACCAAATTATTGCAGACACTGGTATTATGTCAGGTGTGAATTTTACTGGTGCAAACAAAGTAGCAGCAAATTTCAGCTCTGCTTGCCTTCCTTCTGGGATAGCACCAGTTGGAACAGTAACAGTTACTTCATGATCAAAAGAGTAAAATGTCCCTCCAGTACTATCAAACATGTGAGTTTCAATATCACTAATCCAAAAATTATTGTCAGGTGGCAGATGGCTAGGGCCTGTATAACAAACAACAATGCAACAGCAATATCAGTAATATTAAGTGCTCTAGTACAGCAATATTAGCTACTTATTCTTAAGGTGATCAAGAAACACAGTACTTTATTGTGAGGCCCAAGAAGCCAGCGTGCAACAATATGACTATAATGATTGGAAGAAAGAAAATGTGATTTTCATGCATATGTGCTCCATGATCTCTTATCCAATTGGAACCAAATGTACTATAGTTTTGCCTGCCAGGTAGGGGAGTCTATATACCAAAATTGAAGAAAATTTCCCTAGCAATTTCCAAGATACATGTGGTGATTAAACTGAAATTTGACAACTAAAACACACACAAGATGCTATACTAAGCTACTGTAGCTACTAGCCATAAAAACTGTTGATTGTGCACTTTGCTATCATCTCAGTACCAAGTTTGGTGGGAATCCAATGAACAATCACGGAGGTATGACTGATTAATCACATAAAATAATATTGAAATTCTGTCATGCCCATGGTATAAACCCCTTGGAGGATTGAGTTGAAAATGGATATGTAGATAAAGTAACCATTGTAGGAGTGCCTTTTTGTGGATTCAAAGGAATCGAGATAAAGACCATGGTGATATGACACAAAACCCAACCTGTGTCACAACTGCACAATCAAGTTTTGTGAATAAAAAAAGCAACTATTTGTTTTCACGTCTACCAGATAAACTGCTGAGAAGAGTGAACTGAAAACCAGTAGAGCAGCTCAAGCATTATCAACCACCGTAAGTTTTTGGATGCAATACATTTCCTAGAAGAGTAATGAGAGCTGATTATTTTGGCACTATTATGAACACCTATGACTATAACTTCCATGTATAAAATTTGAAAGGATTTGGTTATATTGAGTAGTTGCAGTGACCTTTGAAGCCATTGTCCAAAAGTATTGATGCTTGGATGAAGTAACAATCGTTCGGATGCCTCCATCTCTACCCTTCCCATGTAACTTATATGTTATTTTGTGGTACTGACTGGTAGAGCTATCCCCTGTGATATAAGCAGATTAAATTTTTGTCAAGTAGAATTGCAGATATTGCCTGTTTCCATGGTACTTGACAAATCGTCAGACACCAAATTTCAATTATAATTCCAGATACAGCAACTCATTTTATTTTGGCATGTTTAAGTATCGCACTAGATTACAACCATTTGAAAAGGCACCTGTATAGAGTGGTTTTTGTCAATTCGAGTAGTAGATGTAGTTACTTCATATACACAACTACAATACATTATGCTGAGATGTGGGAGGTCAGAAATAAACCTCAACAATGTACAGAAGGTCGTCATTGCTTAATCACCTCAGTGACTGTTTATAAGTTTATTAAATTTTACATTATTTCACTAACTAAACTAAATTAATTGCACCCATATTACATAACTATACAAACTATCTAAGGATATCTCAGTACGAAAACCAGTAAAAATACTATGTTTAATTAATATCTAATCAAAAACAGCCAAGCTGTAATAAAAGGTGCGGCCCCCAAAAAGGCCATGGTGTAAAAAGATGTGAAATCCAAGGTGGCGGCCAAGAAATGGCTGTGATGGTAGGTTAATGGTTAAATTTTAATAATGACAATTCAGGTGAATTTGGTGCCAAGACCAAGCGGCACAAAATTCACCTGAATTGTCGTTATTAAAATTTAACCATTAACCTACCATCACAGCCATTTCTTGGCCGCCACCTTGGATTTCACATCTTTTTTCACCATGGCCTTTTTGGGGGCCGCACCTTTTTTACAGCTTGGCTGTTTTTGATTAGATATCACTTCTTTTTGTATTTGTATACTGCAAAGCCGGCCTATGGCTGGCTTTTGGGTTTTTTTAACCCATGTGTTTTTTTCTTTACCGCAGGAAGAAGAAAAAAACTTAAAGAAGATTTTTAATACTTCAATTATTTTTGATTTTATTAATAATTATACAAGTTATATATACATATATTTATTACATGCTCATTATTCCCCGCAGGATATTTTTTGCAGCTGATCTCTCTACTGGGTTACTTGAAATGTAGCTGAACTATATACAGGATGGTTTCTTTGTAGCTGAACTCTCTACAAGGTGATCTCTTCTAGCTGGTCTCTCTACAGGGTGATTTGTTTCTAGCTGAACTCTCTATAGGTGATTTGTTTGCAGCTAAACTCTCTACATGGTGGTTTCTTTGTAGCTGAACTCTCTACATGATGGTTTCTTTGTAGCTGAACTCTCTATAAGGTGACTTCATCTAGCTGAACTCTCTACAGGGTGATTTTTTTTTGTAGCTGAACTCCCTACAGGGTGATTTGTTTGCAGCTAAACTCTCTACATGGTGGTTTCTTTGTAGCCGAACTCTCTACATGATGGTTTCTTTGTAGCTGAACTCTCTACAAGGTAACTTCTTCTCTACAGGGTGATTTGTTGTTTAGTTGAATTCTCTACATAGTGGTTTCTTTGCAGCTGAACTCTATACATGATGGTTTCTTTGTAACTGAACTCTCGACAAGGTGACTTCTTCTGGCTGATCTTTCTACAGGGTGAATTGTTTGTAGCTGAACTATATACAAGGTAACTTCTTCTAGCTGATCACTCTACAGGGTGATTTGTTTGTAGCTGAACTCTCTACATGATGGTTTTTTGTAGCTGAACTCTCTACAAGGTGGCTTCTTCTAGCTGATCCCTCTACAGGGTCATTTGTTTCTAGCTTATCTCTCTACAGGTTGATTTGTGTGTAACTGATCTCTCTACAAGCTGATTTGTTTGTAGATGATCTCTCTGCAGCTTGATTTGTTTGTAGCTGATCTCTCTACAAGTTGATTTGTTTGTTGCTGATCGCTCTAAAGGTTGATTTGTTTGTAGCTGAACTCGTGTTTTGTTTGTAGCTGATCTCTCTACAGGGTAATTTGTTTGTAGCTGAACTCTCTCCACAGTGGCTTGTGTGTAGCTGAATCCTCTAGAGAGTGACTTGATAGTAGGTGAACTCTCTACAGGGTGCATGACTTGTTTATAGCTGAACTCTCTTCAGTGTGACTTTTAATGTTCTGAATCTCTACAGTGATATATTTGTAGCTTAACTCTCCACAGGGTGACTTGCTTCTTGCTGAACTGTCTATAAGATTAACTGTTTGCAGCTGAACTCCCTACAGAATAACTTGTAATGTAATAGAATTATATAATGGAGTAAATAAATTAGCCGAATGCTCTATTAGGGTGACTGTTCTATTAGAGTATCTCGATCTCGCATTTGCTACACGGAGTTGGCTTTCGAATCATAACTCAGTGGTTTGTAATCCGATTCTTCTGTACTACTGCACGGACTTTCTATGAAGATTATTCCAGCTATACACCAATTTTCAGCTCATTGCTCTAAACGGTTTGCCTAGTAGGCGTGAAAACTAATATTTTTTATTCATAAAAATCGATCGCGTAATTGTGACACAGGTTGGATTTTGTGTCATATTTCCATGGACTTTATCTCGATTCCTTACAAACCACCAAAAGGCACTCCTACGATGGTTACTCCATCTACATAGCAATTTTCAACTCATTCCATGAAGCGGTTTAACCTGTAGGCGTGACAACAAATGGATCTTGTTTTAATCAAGATGTTTTAATTAATTTTTGTTTTAATCAGTCATAACTCATGAACCATTCATCGGATTTGCACCAAATTTGATGCTAGGATTCGCCTTTGGACTCCCTTTCTGTGTGCCAAATTTCAAGGCGATCGGACTACGCGTTTTCGTGTGAGAAAAGACGAAGGAAAAAAATGAAGAAAATAAATCGAAACTTTGGCAGCTCGTATCTCGGAAATGGCTGGAGCGATTTCCTGCAAATTTGGAATGTAGACTCCCCTGGCTGGCGGGAAACTCTGTAGCAAATTTGGTTCCAATCGGATGAGGTATCACCGAGATACAAAGGTGTGAAAATGACGTTTTCTTTCTTCCTGTAAATATGCTCACCGTGTGGCGCGCCCGCTTCTTGGGCCGCACGACACACTACCATGTGTCTTGATACTCTAATATAACAGCCACTGAGATGATTAGGCAGTGGCAACCTTCTACTGTTTCGATTTACAGTTGACCTCACACATTTCAAATAAGTTTATAGTTATTAATTTTATGTAGCTATTCTAGACCTAATGTATTGTAGCCATATAAACTACTGTTTCTAAGAAAAAATCACACTATACACAGGGGCGGATCCAGGGAGGGGGGCGGGGGGGCTTTTGGGGCTGAAGCCCCCCCCTTCACTTTTAGGCTTTACTTGATCAATATACTGAGTATTATAATGAAATTTTGTCTTAGCATAATTATATGATCACTAATAATACAAATACTCATAAAACCACCTTATAAACATCTTTCCAAGGTATTATCAGTGGATTTATGCTAAAGTTTATGCAACAAAGACCCGGATCAGTATTGGAGGTGTACAAGATCGAGATACTCTAATAGAGCAGTCAGCTAACTACTCTAATAAAACATTCACTGGAAGCATATAGTTACTTCTGTTATGGATTTTTTTCCAAATCTGCCTGCACCTATACATACACTGAAGTGCAGTGGTCTGTTTAAAGGGCTTCATTCATCTACTTGTGTAGTTAATATGTATGGCAATACTTAATTCAGGTACACAATTTCCATTGAAAAGGCTCTCAGATTCAATCTTGTATTGTTCAAATTTCAAAATTTTCCACTTTCAACATTATTATTCTAATATGCACCTATTCAGTGTTGTGCAGTTGTGAGAGGGTGCATCATGTACTTGGTTGTATGTACCTACCCAAACTTTTCCATTAACAAAATGCTTCAGAGAGCCATACCTATAATCTAAAGGCAGTATATAAAATATCTACAGGCAGAAAATATTATGAATTTTATGTGGAAATGTCTCCAAATTGCAGTATTTTAGCATCTATTTTTCAAAAATTTCCTGGGGGGGGGGGGCATGCCCCCAGACCCCCTAGTTCCAGCATGCTTCGCATGCTGGGAAGCTTTGCACACCTCTACCCAAGAGATTAGTACCTTGAGTTAGCCCCCCCCCCCCCTTTTATAAATCCTAGATTCGCCCCTGATACAGGTGCCTAAATAGCTGTCTCTTACTAGTGTTGCCACGATATATAAGGTGGTGATATGATATGATATAGCCAATCAGTTATATTGATAGTTGCATGATAGTGGCGCCGCTTAGTATAATGATGTGGGGGAGGCCAGATATATGGTATTTGGCATTTAATCATACAGTACGATAGTACTGTATATTAGGGATCATGGAGATTTGGGTTTTCCTAGCCAAAAAATTCACCGAACAGCCAGCTTCACAACACCATCCTGGAACTTGGCAGTATAGACCATGTGCAAGCTAAGGCGTGGCACTTTATTACATCATCAAAATAATGCATCCACCATTTTTTGAGTGCAAAAACGTATGCATTCTATGCCTACAAATTTTTTTAATGCTAATATGAAGGAATAATTCTAAAAGATAGAGTAGCGCTGGTATAAAGTAAGTTACTGGGTAAAAGTATATAAATATTTACTGCATGGTGAGTTATTCTGCCTAGGGAAGGTTTTTGCAATAGAATGCTTGATCCTTTGGCCCTCACTTTTCTCATAAAATATTGTGAAACTTGAAGCCCTAGCAACTTTTTTCCGGTTTTAGGCAAAAGACCATGCCTTGGCATGCACAGGATCTATCGGTTAGGTATAACCAAGCCCAAAAGTTCCTTCAGTATGATCCTAAAGTAGGGTCTGCAATAAAAAAAGTCAATAAACACAAAATTACTCCCCTACTATTTCAACCTGTAGGGTATGTCAAGGTATTTTTCTACATACCACTAAGCCTTATTATCTTTTTCCATATGACGGGAATCGCGATTGTTTTGTACTGGAAATCATGAAAATTTGTGCACCCTCCGTATGAAGTATGGGTTCCTTCCCATACTTGGCATATATAGTCCAGGTTTATACCTGATTATAAATCAGTAGAAATAAATCGATTTACTATTGTGGATATGGTACGGAGATACTCTTTGCCGAAAATCATCCAGAAATCACGTATTTTTGTATTCAGAGCAACCCAGCAATCAACAAAAGGAAAGCCCACAAACCTTTACTATACAGCAATATAGTTTGGTTATCACTCCATGCACAGCACAAGTCTCACATGGATCTGAGCTTTCCTTCCATCAAACTAAGTGGCATGAAATTTCTTCCTAGTGTGTCTGAGACTAACATGGGAGGTGTGGCTGCAATAACTCCAAGTTTTAGTTTGCCCTGCCTGCCTGCCTGCCTGCCTGCCTGCCTACCTGCCTGCCTGCAGGAAAGCGTAATTCAATAACGGCTAAGGCTATGGGCTTAATTTTTTCACTGCTCGACATTGCTTCGTCCCAAGACGTGCCTTTTGGCATACCGCAATACGTACAATGCACGCATCATGGACTTACCTTTGTCCTCCTTTGTGTCCCATTTCTTTTTGCTGACAGCCAAAGGTGTCAATTTGCGGTAGCACGATGTATATGGCTTCCCTACAGTACATTGGGAATCGTTCGTATTTTTCGTGGTGAATGGACTGATTGCAGAGACGATTCTAACACTGTTCTTCATTTGTAATGCCGTGTAACGGGCTGAACACAGCTGAAAGCGAAGAGTAATGGCCACTGCACTTTTGAGGCAGTGATTGATAGTTCCGTTCAGGGGAGGAGAACAGTATTCAAAGTGGGGGGCAAGTCATGTGGGATGGCTGTAAGCTACAAAATGTTTTAAAACCATTAACTGTACCTTAGTGCGCAAAGTACACTAGCATGCGAAGTATGGGGTCTGGGGTAGGCCTGAGCGATTATATCGATTCTACGATTAATCACGATTGCCACTGAACAATCGCGATGTCGATGTGTATTATAGAATCATCACGATGTTATGATGTCACACGCATGCGTATTGGCGAATTCAAGATGGCGACGCATTCTTTCGCGGAAGAAGATTTAGTAACTTTGTTACCGTTAGAGAACTCGACCAGTGTTGTGTGGAAGCATTTCGGCTTCCCCAGCAGAGATGAGAAAATGATAGAACCTGATAAGAAGAACGAAAACGTGTTTTTTGTAAACTGTGCAAACGGGACTACTCTTATGTTGGGAATACAACAAATTTGTGGCAGCACTTGGAAGAATGTCACGTGGAAACCTATCGAGAAGCGAAAGAAGAAGCCAAACAAGCCAGTGAGAAGGAGTCGTCGAGTAGTACTACTGCTACGAGTGTTTCCATGGCCAGCAGCGATCAACCGACGATTGATTTAGTGATTGCTCGAAAGCAGCCTTACCCTCGAAACTCCGCGAGGTTGAAAGTTTTGAATGATGCAGTCTGTTATTTCATTTCGAGAGATATGCACCCGTATCAAACTGTAAATGACACTGGATTTCGAGCCATGTTAGCTGCCTTCGATCCCCGATATGTTCCCATGGACCGCAAAACACTAGCCACTAATTATATTCCCAAGCTTTATGACAAAGAAAGGGAACGGATTTGTGGTGAGTTGTGTAGTTCTGAAATAAGTAGCTATGCACTTACCACTGATGTTTGGACTTCACGTCACAATGAAGCCTACACTGGTGTGACGGTTCATTTTGTGGCTAAATCTTTCCAGTTAAAAGCTTACCTGCTAGAAACCGTTGAATTTCCAGTGGCTCACACAGGTGTTAACATCGCTGCAGAGCTACAGCTGGTACTTGATAATTGGAAACTGCCAGAAGACAACTTATCTGCTGTTACGACAGATAATGGCAGCAACATTGTTGCTGCCTTTGACATCACAAGATGGCTGAGGATGCCATGCTTTAGTCATACTTTGCAGCTCGCTGTTGAAGTAGTGCTTAAGCTTCCAGAGGTATCACGAGCTTTAGCTAGAAGTAGACAGCTAATTGCCCATTTCAACCGCTCTTCAAAATCTACTTACCTTTTTAAACAAAAACAGATTAGCCTTCAGCACAAACAATTAAGTTTAGTTCAGGATGTTAGTACCCGATGGAATTCAGCCTATTACATGGCAGAACGCCTGTTATCCCAACAACAGCCACTGTGTGCTACCCTGTTAGAGTTACATAGAGGTGACCTGATGCCATCTGATACAGAGTTCAAGACCCTGGAGCTATTTGTAAAGGTAATGGAGCCTCTTGTTGAAATAACTGAATCCATTGGTGCACAAAAGTGGGTAACTATCTCTGCAGTACGTCCTGTGCTTTATAAGTTACTTGAAGTATACTTCAGACCGAAGGAGGGTGAAAGGATTACACAGCTAGAGAAAACAATGAAGACAGTCATGCGTGCAAACCTAGCAGATCGTTACAAAGGTTCAGTGCTGAAATTACTAAACAAAGCTGCATTCTTAGATCCGAGATTTAAGGCACTGTCTTTTCTTCCAGATGATGACAGATTAGATGTGATTGCTTCTATTGAAGCAGAGACAGTTATGGTGGCACAAAACATTGCATCAAAAGATACAGAATCAGCAGTGAGTTCATCTGCAGAGTCTGCAGAAGCAACTGAAGAATTGGACTTACCTCTTTCAAAGAGATGCAAAGTAAGCAAAGCAGAAAAACGCCTCCTTTCTTTTGTCGATGACATAGTCAAGTCTAAACATCGGGGTACAAGTCCTGCTGAAAAAGCAAAAGCTGAAATCCACAAATATGTAGATGAAGAACCAGAGGCTGAATCACCATTGGTTTGGTGGAGGATGAACAGTGCAAGGTATCCTTGTTTGTCATATGTTGCCAGAAAGTATCTTGCTATTCCTGCAACGTCATTACCAGCTGAGAGGGCATTTAGCCTAGCAGGCCATATTGTTAACCAAAAAAGATCAGCCTTGTTATCTGACAACGTGAATAAACTAGTGTTTTTGGCAGAAAACTTACCGTGATTCATACCAGTTAAACTATACCAGAATACTATACATGATTTTGATAAAGTGATTGTATTGAACTATAACTGCTTATGGTCTTGTACTTTTTGCATTGAAATGTTGTACGCAAGTTCATATTGTTTTTTCTTTAAAATAATTCATACAAGTTATGACATACAGTGTACGTACATACAATGTTGCATGTCAATGCATGTGAAGTTATAACATCGTGATGGTTATCATAATCGTGATATGTTGCTTCTTACAATCGTGAAAGTAGCAAAATTTCACAATCGCTCAGGCCTAGTCTGGGGCAAGCCCCCACAGGAAAATTTTGAAATTTGAATGTTTTGAGATTGAATCTGAGAGCATTTTCAGTGGTACATGTGTACTTAGATATGGCAATGACTATCATTAAGATACTGTACAATTAAATACACCAGTAATTGAAGGAATTTCAGATTGACTCATGCTCTTGATTACATATAGATATATGTGTTAATGGAGACATATTAAATTAATTGCACAGCAGGATCAACTCATCTGATTCCGCTGAATGTTCTATTAGAGTAGTTAGGTGACTGCTCTATTAGAGTATATCGATCATCTGCATTCCCAGCACTGGTTCATGCAGTAGTCCATTCATGCATAACCTTTAGCTAGTACAAATCCCAGTAAATCAAGGTAAAGTAAGTTGGTTAATTACTACAGTAATTGCTTTACTTTGGCAACTGGGGGGCTTTTCCCCCCTTCCCCCCCCCCCTTAATTTCTCCGCCCCTGGTTCTGTTACAAAGAAATATTAATATGCATACAAATAATGACATAATAATTAGTCATGTAGTGGGGAAAGCCTGGTCTCTGCTTGTACCAAGTCAACTGCAGCTAATGGGTTGATAGTTGGGGTGCACGAATCATCGTATTTTCGAGGTGACTGCATTGTTGCAGAGGCACTTCTACTGTTTTTTTTTGTCTGTAGCGCTGTGTAACGGGCTGAACATAGCTGAAAGTGAAGCATAATGGCCACTGCACTTTTGAAGCAGTTTTTGATAGCTGGGGTACATGTTCAGATGAAAACATTAATTCAGGCGCCATCCTTTCTTTTGATGGGGTAGCTAGCTATGCGTGGGTTCACCAGTCATAATAATGTTATAAACAAAGTAAGCAAACAAGTTTAAGGAAAAAATTAGGTCTAGACCTGATTAAGGATTCAATGTTCACTAGTGTATATGCAAGTGTAGGTGACCTCCCTTGTTTCCTTACTTTTTTTTCTATGATCCCTAATCGAACCTAAAATTTCTAATTTATCCTTAAACTTGTTAAGTTTTGTGTTGATGGTGTAGTATGGTAAATAAGCCAACCCCAAAGTAAACTTGGAGGTTTTAAGGTTTCTGTGTAGTGCCAGCACTGCTTGAAGTATCTTAGTTTACTAGAGTGGTATATCCCCAGTATATGGAACAGTTAATTGTTTGTTATTTTAGTAGTTTTTCAGTAAACCCGCATTCACTGATGTTTTACTGAGAGTTTAAAACTTAGTAAAATAATTATGTTCCATATACTTAAGTTTACTGACACTTTACTATCAGTATAACTACAGTAAGGCATCTTAACAAATTAGTAAACTAAGAACCTTCAAGCAGTGCAGCCACTTGTCTCAACTGTAAAGCAGTAGCAAAATGCATTTAAAACCTGTTAATGTTGAACACTTACTTCAGTTCCTGCACAGCCACTCTTCTGGGAATGCCATCTTCAATCTTAATCACATGCCACCATCCGTTTGATGGTGGTTTGTTTGGTAGGTGCACAGGGCTCCAGATGGCAGAAATATTACATTTTGTTTGCTTACTGTGCTGGATACCTTCACTTAGAGGTTGTGATTTTGACACCATAAAAAAATTTCTACAGTATAGACATCAGTTAAAATTACTAGGTCACAGGCCACAGAAAGACAAGTTAGGAAATGACGAGTCTTTCCCTCCAAGAAAAGGTACAGTATTCTACATATTTAACAAATAAATATATTGTAAAGCTTGTTATAAGTAAATCTATTGGGTAGTGTTAGTTAATTAATGCATTGTAAATGAGCAAACTGTCTAGTCTATTTGATCACTTTCGAAAAGAGGGCACAGAAAACTGGAGATGTCCAATCAGGGCCAGGTGCTGCTGTGATTCTTAGTAGCTCACATGGCAGTGGTGTTGGATGGAGGGATACCTCAGAGTTTATTGAATAGAAGACTTGCATGTGGTTCCTTGATAGATGGTCGGTGGTGTTATTAGTAGACCCAGGTATGTGTTGGCAGACCAAGTCAATGTCGTAGTGTGCTTTGAAGAATCATAAGCAACGAAGTAAATGCATGCTAGCAGAATCTTTGGATGAGCCCTTTTTAGGGATGTGAACACACTGGAATTGTCACATTGAAACATCACTCTTTGTCTTCCCAATTTGGGGCCCCACACTGCAGCACTTAAAACAATTGGGAGTAATTCCTTTACCATGATGTGGTGAGGCTTCCACCGAGTATGCTACTGTAATTGGAACCACTGTCCATGAAAGTAGGCTCTGCATCCCCATGAACCAGAAGCATCCGTCTGAAAGCAGTAGTCTGGAGCCTTAGGTAGAGCAGCACTTCGTAACAGATGAACTCGAAAGCTTCTATTCTGGAAACTAGTTTTGCCGGAATAGGAGGAAGCCCTGCCCCAAGGAGGACAGCGTATTAACTCTGGGTGGAAGGAATCCATTAGGGCGGGAGAGTGCTGTATTGCCAGGCTCTGTAGCATAAATCATGGGTCTGGTTGTTGTAGGTAGAACCTCTTCGCCAATAACAGGGATATGCTGCAGCATTCTAGATGAGGGCATTGCGCCAAGTGCTATAAGGGAGTATGTTAGATGTGAATAGTTCTCTTTGAAGTAATATGGGTGTTGGGGAGGGGGTGAGGGTTATAATTACTTATGGAAGTGCATATATATTAGCAACTTCAGCAACTATAATATATAGCAGCAACCATAATACAGCAGCAACTATAATATATAGCAGCTACTACAATTACTTATTTCGAAGAGTGGTGGTAGCTACCAACGCACATTATTTTCTTTTCTTTATTTATTTTTTACCAAATCATTATGATTATTTACCTGGTAGTGTGCTGTCCAGCTACATGCCTGGAGAGATAAGACCCCTCCTTATCTGCTGTATAAGCTCCGGGATATCTTCCCTAGTCAGTGATGAGGTGGTAGCATCTCCGCTGGTCTGGAAGCTCTGTCTAGTCGATCGCGTGACATCGGCTTCTCATTGAGTCTGTGTGTCGCTCTCCCTCCGTGTCTCTGTGACTAGGCTACCTTGCTGGTGACTCTCCGTCCTGTCTTCCTTCGGGATTGCCTGGCGTCCTCTTGTGGGCCGTGTATGGTGTCCTCTCGACGATCTCTCGCTGGTTCCCCCAGCTGAGTCTGTTTGGCTGCTGTCATAGATAGTTAACTGTTACTGTACTTTAGCTATTATAAGTAACGCTATATTTAGTATGATGTAATGATGTGCTATAATTGGAGTATGTAGTGTGTTATTAGATCGAGTGTGCGTGTTGTGGTATCCTTCCCTTCCCGATCAATCGTGTACAACAAGGAACCTGGTCTCCTTCTAAACGTCCCGATATCGACATCTGGTGCTGTATCCCAGGATCTGTTGCCTTACTCCAGGATTTCGCTTGTCCTTCGACATTATTTTTAACCACTCACCTAGACGTCGTGGTACCGTGGCAAACCTAACGGTACCACTGAAGGCAAGCGATACCTTGTTGCGAACACTTGTTGTTGCTCTCATTTACCTTAGGTCAGGATGGAGGACATTCAACGGCACCGCGGTTCACGAAAAGGCTACCGCTCACACCTCACGAGATTGTTCGCTAATTCTGATGAACTGCTGAACACGGTCACTACCGACCTTACCGAAGAGACAAGGATTAAAACCTCTACAGCTCTGGAGTCGTTAATTCATCAACTTAATCGTAAGGAAAAGTTACTCACTGATTTAGACGCCAAGATCCTCTCACTCATTGAAAACGAGGATGAATTAGAGACGGAAGTTCTTGAAACCGAAGAGGTTCAGTGTAAAATAACAGAGATAGTTGGAAACATTAAGTCATTCATCAAAACATATTTGCAGAGCAGCATTCAGCAGCCTACTCACTCAGAGCAACCTAGATCAAAACTACTGGATTCACAGCCAACACTAGCTACAAACTCAGAAGCCACTGGCGACACAGAAAGTAACTTGTCCATGACCCTGGAGACTGGTGCTTCACTACCTGCCCCTGTCCGCGACAGTAGTTCCACTGATAAGGAAGCAGCGGTAACATTGCACACCCTACAAGACAAGTCTATTGCCTCTGACACTGGTGCTACCCGACAAGACAGGTCTATTGCTCCTGGCAAGGGTGCTACTAACAGTGAAGGTGGAATAGCTATACGCCTACCAAAGCTTACAATCTCTTTGTTTGGAGGTGATCCATTAGACTGGCAGCCCTTTTGGGATAGTTATGAAGCAGCAATTCACAATAATTCACAGCTAACTGGTGCACAGAAGCTAACTTACCTACGTGCCCAATTACGTGGTGATGCTGCCCAAGTTATTGCTGGACTTCCGCTTACCTCTTCTAGCTACCAGCACTCTGTTGAAGTTTTACAGAAACGTTTTGGTCAAAATCACTTACTGGTTAGTTCACACATCCAGGCGTTAATTGACCTTTCAACTCCAACAGACACCTTAGAGGGCTTAAGACGGTTTCATGACCTGATTGAAAGCCACATCCGTAGCTTGGCTTCCCTAGGAAAGAAAACTGACTCTTACAGTGCAATGCTTGTCCCCTTCCTGCTAAGAAAGCTACCAGTCAACACCATCAGAAACATAGCTAGAGCTCGTGAAAACAGTGATTGGACTATAGAGGAACTTCAAGCAGCCCTACTTAAGGAAATCAGAATATTTGAAACCAGTCTCCATAGCGTCATACCCCGAAGATCGAAGAGTTCTGAAGGTGCCTCAACTCTTCCAACAGCTGCCTTTCATGCAAATGTTAAGGGCACATCAACTAACCACAGTCAACGCCCTAGTTGCAGCTACTGCAAGAACACTACACACAATTCCAGCAACTGTGATACAATTAAGACGCAACAAGCAAGAGTAGATTTCATCAAACAAAATAACCTATGTTTCAATTGTCTGGGCCATCACAGGGTGTCTAGGTGCACTTCAAAGACACGTTGCCGGCTATGCAGAAGGAAACATCATACCAGCCTCTGCACCAATAACACGGATGATTCAGCTAGTAGAGCATCCAACCAGACAGCACCACGTGGAACTCTTCAAAGTCCGGCCACCACCAATCCTACTAGTAATCCACCAACTATCAATCCGTCGGCTAACAACTCCAATCCAGCTCAAAATACACCGCCAGTAGCATCCTTGACAATATCAACAACTGCAACTCTACAATCTATACAGTTGACAAAGGAGCCTATCTGTTTGCTGAAGACAGCAGTTGCTACAGTCGCCCATGAAGGCACTCAAGTGGACGCAAACATTCTATTCGATGAAGGCTCCCAGCGTTCCTTCGCAACACAAATATTAATCGACCAGCTACGATTGCAGCCTCATCAGACAGAATTAATACAACTCTCTACATTTGGATCTCCTAACCCACAAGTAAAGAAACTGAATGTCGCAAGTCTTCAAGTGATCACTAAATCAGGTACACCTATCTCCATAACTGTTTTAATTGTTCCCTCCATAGCCACACCCTTGGAGAACACAGTAGAAACATCCTGTTTGACTGATCTACTTCACCTCAAGGGACTTCAGTTAGCACATCCAGTAACCAGATCTGACAGCTTTGAAATTTCATTGTTAATTGGTGCTAACCACTATTGGGACTTCGTGGGTGACCACACTGTTCGTGGCAATGGGCCTACTGCAATCAGTTCTAAACTTGGATATCTCTTGTCAGGTCCACTTTCAATTACAAACCCACAGCAACCAAGGAACATCACCAATCTAATGTGTATGATAACCAATAGCAGACAAGAAGAGGAGGAACTGCAACACATGTGGTCTGTTGAATCTATTGGTATTTCTCAATCAACCCCACTTGATCCCGACGAACAATTTTTTCAGAATTATTCTTCAACCGCTATTTCCCGGTGTGCTGACGGCTCATACATAGCAAGGCTCCCATGGAAAGAACAACATCCTCCGCTACCAACTAATTTCAACATATCTCAGAAGAGAACCACCTCATTAGTGCGACGACTAGCCCAAACACCACATATGCTATCAACGTATGATGCTATCATTTCTGACCAGTTAAAACGTGGATTCATTGAAAGAGTACAGGCATCTAATACATCCACTGGCGTCCACTACATTCCACACCATGCTGTGCGAAAGGATTCGGTGACTACGCCTATTCGTATTGTGTTTGATTGCAGCTGCAGTGAGTCTAGATCCTCCGCAAGTCTCAATGATTGTCTTGAACCAGGTCCTACGCTACTAAATGATCTGTGCTCAATCATCCTCCGATTTCGTCTACACAATTACGGATTTGCTACAGACATCGAGAAGGCCTTTCTCCAAATCAAACTACATCATAATGATCGAGATTACACAAGATTCTTGTGGCTCTCCGACACAAGTAATCCCAACAGTGAACTCATAACATACCGCTTTCAAGCAGTATTATTTGGGGCAACCTCCTCCCCATTCATCCTGAATGCAGTTCTACGTCATCATTTGCAACAGTATCAAACAACTGTAGCAGATGACATCACTCAAAACCTTTATGTTGATAACATCATTTCAGGTTGTTCATCAGCAGAAACTGCTACACAGTACTACCAACAAGCTCGACAAATCATGAAAGAGGCAAAATTCAACTTACGCAGTTGGGCATCCAACAGTTCTGTATTGAACACTCTTGCTGCACAGGATGCTACCGCAGACCCTAATACAACTGTTAACATCCTTGGCATTCAGTGGTCAACTCATGATGATCAACTACACCTTACTCCTAGCAAACTTGCCAACATCAATAACTTAGTCACCAAGCGTGAAGTCTTACAGCAGTCCTGCAAAGTTTTTGATCCCATAGGGCTTGCTACTCCTGTTACAATTAGAGCTAAAATGCTCATTCAAAGGCTCTGGAAGGAGAGTGTGGACTGGGATGAACCATTGAGTGATATCCTATGTCAAGAATGGTCCTCAATTTTTACAGATTTAGTCTCTGTTAGTGAGCTAGCAATTCCACGCCAGTACTACAGCTGTGAATCTAAAATGACCAATGCTGAACTACATCTGTTTTGTGATGCTAACATCAAGGCCTATGGCACCATCGCCTTTTTTCGTCAGAAGGATGAAACCACCTTTGTGATGGCAAGAGGAAGAGTGGCTCCTTTGAAACCTCTTACAGTACCACAACTTGAACTACTAGGAGCACTCACAGCAACACGACTTAGTGATTATCTTCAAACTTCCTTCACACGACACAAATTCAAGTCACATTTTTGGACTGACAGTCAAATAGTGCTGTACTGGATACAGGGACATAAAAAGCTGAAGCCATTTGTACAACACCGTGTTAGTGAAATCCAACTAATTACACAGAAGTATGATGCCACTTGGCACTACTGTCCGACAGCTGATAACCCTGCTGACATGATCACTAGAGGGTCCAGTACCAGTCAACTTTCATCTTCTTTACTCTGGAACAAAGGCCCACCATGGTTAACTAATGACAGCAATTGGCCACAATGGACCCCTTCCTCAACCTTCCACTTACATGTGGCAGCCATCACCTGTGAGGAATTTATACCTGCAGCTCCACAACCATTGTCATCATCCCCAACCATCAGTCTTCACAACATCATCGATCCCAACAATTACAGCAGCTTGGGAAAATTGCTAAGAGTCTCAGCCTATGTTTACAGGTTCATTACAGCCATCAGGAAACACAATGACTGCCAGTGTGAGCAACTTACAGCTACAGAAATTGACCTTGCCAGAATACAGTGGATAAAGAACAGCCAGTATCAGATTTATGCAACTGAGATATCCAACCTTAATTCCCCTAACTCCAGTAACAAACAGTCTACACTAGTACGTCAACTACGATTGTTCATCGACAGTAATGGCCTACTTCGATGCGGTGGGAGAATCCATAACGCTCCGTTGACACAACTAGCCAAATTTCCATATCTATTACCTCCAAAACATCCGTTTACAGCTTTAGTAGTGTATGCTGCACATGTTAAACTCTACCACTCGGGAGTTGGAACTACAGTAACAGCCCTGCGCCAGTCCTATTGGATACCAAGAGCCAGACAGTACGTGAGATCACTTCTCCGTCGATGCGTAATATGCAGAAAATATTCAGGCAAACCATACACAGCCCCAGACCCAGCTCCTTTACCAAAGGCAAGATTGCAGAATGTACAGCCGTTCTCAGTGACTGGGGTGGACTTCACCGGAGCTCTCTATGTGTACAACCGAGGCGAGGAAATCAAGGTATATGTATGCTTATTCACATGTGCTACCAGTAGGGCAGTACATCTGGAGGTAGTTGCTGATTTGTCGACAGAGACATTTATCCTGGCCTTTCGTCGTTTTACTGGACGCAGGTCAACACCTCATCTGATGATATCCGATAATGCCACCACCTTCCAGGCAGCAGCTGAAGAGTTAAAGGCCCTATATTTGTCTCAGGAAATAAGAACAGTGCTAAGCCATGAAGGAGTGACCTGGAAATTCATCCTGAAAAAGGCCCCATGGTTTGGGGGATTTTGGGAGCGCCTGATAGGCCTCACAAAATCCGCAATCAAGAAAGTGCTTGGAAGAGCCCACATTTCTCTAGAGGTTCTGCAAACAATTGTGGTAGAAGTGGAGGCCCTGATGAATGATCGGCCTTTGACATACGTGTCTGATGACCCAAAGGATCCTGAACCATTAACTCCCTCCCACTTGTTATCTGGAAGGAGAATCACAAGCTTACCACATGAACAGAGAACTATGGATGAGGTTAGTGATCCAAGTTACAACGAACACGATCGTCTCTCCAAAGATGCAAAGACTCAAGGCTTGCTGTTACAACACTTTACAACGAGGTGGAGGAATGAATATTTAACTTCCCTCCGGGAATTTCATCGCACGTCTGGAAGCAATGAATGCAAAATTGCTGTGGGGGATGTTGTGCTTGTGCACGATGATGGGCCTCGCGTCAAATGGAGATTGGCTGTTGTCGAGGAATTGACATATGGAGGTGACGGTTTGGTGAGAGCCGCAAACATTAGGACCAGTACAGGTCAAACAAATAGACCTATTGTCAGGCTGGTCCCACTTGAAGTATCTGCTCAAGGCAAGGACACTGTCTGTAGTAAGGACAACAAACTGGATTGTGAGGTCGAGAAGACAAGTTCAACGAGTAATAGTCAAGTGGATATCCCCGAAGAAGTTATTGAAACGCGTCCTACAAGGAGCTCAGCTAGTAAGGCTCGAGAAAGATTAACACAGTGGGCTAACATTCTTTCGGGGGCCCCGGAGGATGTCATAGATAGTTAACTGTTACTGTACTTTAGCTATTATAAGTAACGCTATATTTAGTATGATGTAATGATGTGCTATAATTGGAGTATGTAGTGTGTTATTAGATCGAGTGTGCGTGTTGTGGTATCCTTCCCTTCCCGATCAATCGTGTACAACAAGGAACCTGGTCTCCTTCTAAACGTCCCGATATCGACAGCTGCCTCCTGGCTTGTGGATGTGGCGTCTTGGCCAGTCTACGTGGCGTTGGTGGAGCTGCTTCTCGTCTGCTTAGCGACTGTGGAATTGCCACTGTCACTCGCTATGGTAGATCTTTTCTTCCCTCGTGGCATAATTATCGTTACACAAAATTCCTACCGAGAGGATTCGAAGGATAAATTCAGATGAACTTACTTCCTGCACGCAACACTTAATTGCAAGCGTGGTACTGCCATGCATCACCCTACATAGTGCACCCTTGTGGTAATACTTCTGTCATGTGAGCACCCGTGTATCCCATTAACTTGGTTTAATATTGTTAAACTTCATATAAACAAGAGTAGCTTTTGCTTGTGGTATACATCAACTTAAATTCTAACTTATAATGAAGAGTGTGTACATGTTTGTCTTGCAAATTTTACAGTTATATCTATAATCGTGATCATGACATAAACCTTGTTGATATATGATATAGAAATTTCTATATCTCGGCAGCACTATTTCTTACCCAGTGCAATGCTTAATCCTTAAACCCACAACTGTTTTATAAAACGCAAGCACTGAAAACGCGTAATCCAGTAAACTGGATCGCATGCATGCTTGTAAAACTAAACTCTATAACACAAAAACTGTTAAAGCTATCTAACAATGACACAAACCATCTTACTCACCATTAAATTTTGGTTTAAATGGTCTCATACTTCGTCACGTTCATCCAACCCAGAGATACTTGCTTCACTTTGAAAGAGTACAAGAACTATCCCTCCATCTTCCTTCTTCACATAACGATGTACAAAGGGCCATAACTTGGCCGTACTTTGTCACATCGACTTTTGCTTGGTCTCATTTTACTCCTCACGTGGTGTCAATTCAGTTCATATATAGGTATAGATTAGATTAGATTAGATTATCAATTTTTGTCAAAGACATGGGTACACAAAAGGCACAGCCTGCAAACGTGCTCCCCATACAGAACATACAAGTACAAAAAACAAACACGTATCACATGATAACGTCACTGTCGGACGAGCACAGTGGCGATATGAAAGTGGAAGGACTGAAAATGATTCAGCGCATCATATAGGGTGAGTTCCTTGTTTGTATGTTGAAAGTTTATATACTGGCAGATAGCTTACTCTTTGCCAATTAATAAAATCTGTTTTTCGAAGTGATCAGATGAACGCTTCATGAGATATGCTTGTTTGTAACCGCCTTTGTAGATTAGTAAAAGTATTGTGCGTTTTCAATTTGTTTTTAATCAAATCCAGTTTTCTGGTTTAAGGGTTAAACTAAAAAAAAGCCAAAATATTCACAAGAAGTGGCTGTGCCTGGAATTATAATTGAAATTTGTTGCTGACAATTCAATAAGTTACCAAGTCTGGGAAACAGGTGATATCTGCTATTCTAAACCTAATCTGCTTATAAACACAGGATAACTCAAGGATAGCTCCTCCAATCACTACCACACAAATAGCATATCAGTTGCATGGGAAGGGTAAAGATAGAGGTGTTCAAACAAACATTATTTTGTCCGAACATCTATTATTTTGGACGTGTGGCTTTTGAAGGTCACTGCAAGCACACGGTATAACCAAATCCTTTCAAAATTTTTATACGTAGAGGTTATAGTTGAGGTCTTCATAATAGTGCCATTTTCATTGCTCTTCTAGGAAGTATTGCTTCCAAAAATTCATGGTGGTCGATAATAACTGAGTTACATTGACCCATGAGGAAAGTTGTTCACAACATGTTCTTTAACCTGATCGACTCAAATTTTCAAAATAGTAGGACTAGCATAAAGCTAGCTTCTTGAATATGTAATACAATGTTTTCAAAGCCTTCATTCACATGTGTATGCAGGCTGCTTTTGACACAAAACTGTTTGCTCACATGGGAAATATGACACATACTCACATCACACACATTTTTCTAAATTACTTATAGTATTCAGTCGCATGCCCTGCAGCTGGCCTTTGGTTGGATAACAAAGACCAAAAAAGGCTAGTGTGAAAAAAGTTGTGAAATCACAGGCGGCAGCCAAGGAATAGCTGCAGCGATGCCAATGCCAGTGAAATGGTTGCAATTTTTTGCAGCATGCATTTCTTGGCAGCCACTTTTGATTTATCCATCTTGGCTTTTTTGGAGGCTGCACTCTGTTTTGGTATTTACAGCAATAACACAACTCACTCTCATTGTTTACAAGAAGCCAAGGTAAGTTGATATCGATATCATTAATCTTGATACCATCGTTTATATGCACTAGGTCAACATCTTCAGATTTGCCACTGGTAAGATATTTATACACAGTGTTGATGTCCTCATTGCAGTTGCTGTGTATAATTTCCCTGCGCAGTTTAGTATACAACTGAAGCCGAGGTAACTTCTCAAAAGATATACAATGATATTTTTGTTAAGAATTTCAGCTCGTTAACCTTTTCAATTAATCAGAGTTTAGTTTACTATCACAGCAATTAGCAATGTTTTAGGTAAGCACAATGCATCAGCAATAACAGAATTAATGAAAGGTGTATCTAGGTACTTTGTTAAAGTTGCTACCAAAATTAATCGTCAAAGTTCATTGTACTGCAGTATAATTGAAATTGCATGTTAAATTCCTTGCTCAATGTCAGACCATTCTGTTATTGTACTTTTATAAGTCCTCAAAGTTTTACTTACCTATCAGTTGCTCACAACGTGTTCTTTAGCCCATTTAACTCGAATTTAGAAATAACGGCCTCAGCATTAAGCTTAGCTTCTTGAAATTGTGGTACAATGTTTACAAACGCTTTATTTCACATATGCAGGCTGCTTTTTACACAAAACTGTTTGCTCACATGGGTGAGATGACACAGATTCACACATGTTATTCCAAAACAATTACAGTAATCAGGCACATGCCTCGCAGCCAGCTGAAGTCCGGCTGCAGGGTATTCACCTGGTTAAAAAGGGTGTAGCCCTCCAAAAGGCCAGTGTGAAAAAAGTTGTGAAATCAAAGGTGGAAGCCATTTCTTGGCCACCACCTTTGATTTTACTGCCTTTTTCATTCTGGGGCCACACCCTTTTTCACAGCTTGGTATTTACAGCAATAAAACAACTCACTCTCATTGTTTGCAAGAAGCCAAGGTAAGTTGATATCATTAATCTTCATTTCATAGTTTATTGTCACTAGTTTAACATCTTCTTCAAATTTGCCACTAGTAAGATATTCATACACTGTGTTGACATCCTCATCACAGTTGCTATGTAGAGCCATGTTAATTTCCCTGTGCAGTTTAGTATACAACTGAAACCGAGGGAACTTTTCAAAGGAGATACAATGATATTCTTTTGATAAGAATTTCAGGTCGTTACCTTTCTCAATCAAATTAGATTTTAATTTACCATAGCAACAATAAACAATGGTTTGGGTAAGCTCAATGCAGTCAACAATAACAGAATTAATGAAAGGTGTATCTAGGTACTTTGTTAAAGTTGTTACCAAATTGTCATAGTTCATTTTACTGTAGTATAATCGAAACTGCATGTTAAATTCCTTGCTCAATGTCAGACCATTTGAAAGTGCTTTATAACATTCACTAAGAAGTGTACATATTTGTGGACTAAATATCTCCAAAATGTTACCAGCATTTATTAACAATAATTGTATATTCTGCAGTATCAGTATAGCCAGGTGAGGATCATGTACCACATGCTGATTGATATCTTTTACATAGAAGGGTAGAATAACATGTTCCAATTTTTGTTTATTATAAGTTAAAAATTCTATTTTTGTATCAATTGTCCTGCTTAAACCATAATATTTCCTAAATACCAGTTCTTCTTGTCCAGCAATGAGTTTTTCTGCATTATCCATTATAAATGGCGAGAGATGTGCTATTTGTTCACTTCTAATACTACTTAAAATATAATGGCTGATTACAGCATGAATAGTCAAGTATATACAAGCATTATAATATGGAGGAATTAGGACATTCTTATTAGAGACTAATCCATATGATTCCAACTTGTTTGATGTATCTTCTTTAGAAAGATTCCACAAACAATGAAGCAATTCTATTGGCAGTGATCCATCAATTCCCGTATACAACATCACAGAAATAAGTTTATTTCTTGTAGGATCATCTAACATATTCAAGGACACCTCAATGCATGCCTGTACAGATCGCTCTCGACTTCCTTTTGCTAATGCTCTGTCAAATGCTACTAATCCCTTGGTCATTAAATTAGTTTTCACTTTCTGAATGGCAATATGGGGAGGTATGTATACTTTATTATCGATTAAATTATATTGCAGTTGTCCTCTTATAAGTAACAAAAGTAATGGCCATAAATGCACCTTTTGTGCTAATTCATTAATTATTTTTTTATCCTCACTTGAAATCTTATCATATTCAATGATGTCGTTAATCATTAAATATTCTGCCTCTTTTATTGTCATAGGGCCAACATCAAATTTTTGTCTTGTTGGAATGGAAAGGTTATTTACTCTTGTTGTAATCATAATTTTTGAGAAGGGAAATGCTTTAATTAACATTTTAGCATCATCTGCTTCCCACACATCATCAATGATGACAAGTAAATTTTGGAAATGCATTGTGAGATTTTTGATTTTATCTGCTGCATCATTAATGTGCTCAAAGTTTCTCTCAGTCATTCGACAATACAAATCATTCAACATAACATTAGGATGTTTAGTTTGAGGACCAAGTTCTATCCATACCATGCCATCAGTAAAGTTTCTTTTCACATCATCATGATGACACAAAGCTACAGCTAGACTGGTTTTCCCAAATCCTGGAGCTCCAGTTAGTGTTAAAGTAACATATCCTTCGATGTGATCAAAATGATCATTAATCATGGTTTTGGCTTTCTCCAGTAGTATTTTACGGTGTACATGATGTTTTGATAAAATAGGAGGGGAGGTAGACACTTAAGCTCTAAAACAGACATTCATTCACAATACAATATATATGTAAGTACACAGAAAAGTTTGGAATTTTCAACTGGAGTAGGGACCATAGCACATCAATAAAAAGTACTGAAACAAGTTGGTGGAGTGTACGATTAAATCACAGTAAAACAATGAGAAGTGTTATATGCCTACTGTGCATTTCCATTCTGGTATCTTGAGCACAATAGGGATATAACACTTCTTATTGTTTACTGTGATTTAATATCGTGCACTACTCCAGCTTTTTTCTGTACTTTTTATCAATGTGCTATGGTCCCTACTCTAGTTGAAAATTCCAAATATTTCTATGTACTTCTTTGTTAACTTTTTTTTGGTAAATAAGTATTATTAAGATTTGGTGAACCCACACATGATGGTGCTGCATGCCCCAATTATCATTTGAAAAGTGAAGTATCCATTGCGCTTCAATCTCAGCTATTCCTAACCTGTTACACAGCATTTCGGATCAAGAGCTGTTCGAAAAGCACTTCTGCAATCCACGCATACCGAAAGAAAGAAATAGCGCCACGCACCCCAGTTATATCAATTGTCGTCTGAAAAGTGAAGTATCCATTACGGTTTGTTGTCGGCTATGTTCAACCGATTACACAGCAGTACGAATCAAGAACTGATTGAAAAGCATGCACCTCCTCAATCCATGCATACCGAAAGGAATGGTGCCGCACAACCCAGTTATATCAATTATCATCTGAAAAATGAAGTCAACCTGTTACACAGCAGTACGAATTGAAAACTGTTCGAAAAGCACCTCTGAGATCAAAACAGCTACTATAAAAATAGGGACGATTTCCGTTATGTAGGGAAGCCATTACATGTTATTGCCAAATCGACACTTTTCACTGTCAGCAAAGATGAATAGGATACAAAGAAAGACACTGGTAAGTCTGTAAAGAATACATTGTATGTACTGCAGTATGCTAAAAGTCACCTTTTGGGCCAAAGCGACATCGAACAGTGAAAAAATTAGGCCCGTAGCCTTAGCCTTTATCGAGTTACGCTTGTCTGAAGGCATCAGTCAGTCAGTCAGTAGAAAAATCTGTTAAATTAATCATTTTTAAATGTCCATAGCAATTATTGAAAGCATTTCGGGTCGATCTGAAAGTTTGCTTGGGCTTAGTTTTACCTAACCAATACCGTCTCGTCGTTGTCGGGGAAAATTGAGGCTGGTTTTTGGGTGATGTTATTTCGTGGGCCACGCCTACTCTTTTGTGGTCCTGATAAAGAAAATATAATAAATGGAATTTGAAAAATGTGCTACATAACATTTTGGGGTTCTTGCAGATCCGGTCACATTTGCATTTTACTCACCATGTCATCGTTTTGTTTAGGTTGAATACTTCAGCGACAAAAAATTAAAGTGCCTTTTTGATATATAAGAGTGTTTCACCCAAATGCACAGAGCTACCACAATGCTTCTATGCCATCTGTATATAGACGCCATAAGCAACAGAAGAAGAGGGAGTATCATGGCGATCGTGTTTGTGAGGTGGAGTTGGGATCTTTCACTCCTTTAGTTTTCTCAACAGCTGAGGGTATGAGCAGGGAAGTACTCACTTTCTATTGCCGCTTAGCCAAGTTGCTTTCCAGACATAGCACCATGGGCTACAGTAGCACTCTTGCATGGCTTCACTGCATGCTATCTTTTTCTCTTTTGAGATCTGTGACTATGAGCATCAGGGAAGCCATTCCACCTCTTACATACCATCTGATACTTCCCCGTAATCGGGCATTATAAATGGCCCTAGGGACTTTTAGTTGTCCTTAATATTTGTTTGTTTCAGTTATGTCCAGCACACTTGCCTCTTGTGCTGGCCAGGGGTGGTAGGCAAAGGCATTTCACCTAGCCTGGGGGAAAAAAGAAAAATATATATTTTAGAAAATGAAAAAGAAAGCTGGTCATGGTGAGTGCTAGCACTGCAGGGTGCAGACACCAGACTTGCAGCATTGTTCTACAGATGCACACAATTTACAGTAACAGTATAGCTAGTACAAAGGACTAGAACAGTAGAGCTTATTATACAACACTAACAAAGCCAGTTACTTAAATACGAAAGATTACCTTCGTGACACAGAGACTAAATTACGAGTACACAGTAAATAGAGTTTTGTTGTCATGTGAGTAACTATTTGCACGCCAATGGAAGAGAGCAAGTCTTCTCAAAGAGACTGCATGCACATGGAAGAGAGTCATTCTTCTTGAAGAGACAGCATGAACTGATCAGCTACCTGCTGTAACTAGCTACTCTTTCTGTGGCATTACATGGCGACCAATATAGGTCTATGGTAGCTACTGCTACAGTACTGACTGTAATCTGTCACAGGTCAAGTTAGTAGCAAAGTGACCAAGTTCTAAGTACAACACAGGCATTGCAACAAGAGGCCTCACAGCTGGCAGAACTGAGCAGTGGTGCCATCCAACACCATAGGCTGATGAGCCCTGTATTCTCGTCTTGCATGATGTTCTTAGATGAAGTTTGCGATCATGGATCATTACTGTAGCCTTGCTGTATCATTACGGTCACTTGAACTCCCTTCACGCACATCGTGTGTGTACATGCAATGTTACCTGTGAGCTGTACTGTATATACATATATATTATGAATTCTTGGTTATAGTTGATGCATACACATAACAGCAAATAGTCACCTCTCAGTTCGTTGAGTATTAATTTTAGGCTATTGCAGAAGGTTGTGAAGTCTTAAAAGGCTATTAATGGCTTAAACACCTGTTAAAACTTTTATAGTCGCTTACTATGTATGAAGATGCTGGGTGATAGTTTGATTTAGCAGTAAAGGGAGAAGATATGTCTGTTAATATGTCAGTAATTCTTGAGCAGTAAATTGATTTTGGCTTTACTGGCATATCAAAGTGATATAGCTTTTTTAAAAGGAAATGGCAGCAAGAGAAAGGAAGGGGGCCGGGGCATTTGCCCCAAATGCCCCATGCTGGATCTGCCATTGGAACAACCCCCAACATCAAGCAGTTGAACTAACCTCCAACTCATTGATGATGATGACTATGATCAACAAACAACAGATGCCCAGTGGCAGAGCCAGGATTTTTTGAAGGGGGTTCCAATAGCAGTATAGAGTTATCAGAATCAGGGGTCTGGGGGCACAGCCCCCAGCTGCAGCCCCCAGCTGCTGAGAGACTTTCAATATTTTAATGAATCAAAACTCAGCAAATTGCTAAAAGTGGACCGATACCAGTATCAGTATCGGATCGGTATCAGTATCGGTAATACAAGGTACAGATACCACAGTAGACACTCACCACTTTTATTAAACCATCTCTAGCTAAGTTTCCAGTAGCTAGTAACTTATTTGAGCTACAAAGTAGCGAAACAAAGCCTTTGTTACTCTTTCCAAGTGTTGCTGCAATTGCTCCTTGTGTATTCTAATATATTAGAGCACGTGAACCCTTTGTAATTAAATGGTAGTGCAGTTGTTCCTCAAGAAATAAGTTTATGACTATACTTGGCTTGCTTTTTCATGAAAAGGTTTGGTTGAAAAGCTGTAGCAAACATTGTACAATTATCGGCTGCCCACGCAATTAATTACATTATCAATAAGCTCACAAGTAACTACCTCAAATCAAGAAATTAGCTGTTATACAATGAATATTTTAAAACTTGAGATCAATCAAGTACTGTGATATCAAGACACACGGTAGTGTGTCGTGCGGCCCAAGAAGCCAGCGCGCCACACCGTGAGTATATTTACAGGAAGAAAGTAAACGCGATTTTCACACCTTTGTAGCTCCGTAATTCCTTATCCAATTGAAACCAAAGTTGCTACATAAGTGCCAGCTAGGTAGGGGAGTCCAGCCATTTCTGAGATACGAGCGGCCAAAGTTAGGGTTTTTTCTTCATTTTTTTCTTCCTCTTTTCGCACAGTTTGCAAAATCCACCATAAAACACAAATGCGTACTCCACTCGGGCTGAAATTTGGCACACTTAAAGGGCTCATTAAGGCGAAGCTCAGTACCAAGTTTGGTAGGAATCCGATGAACATTCACGGAATTATGACCGATTATTTGCGTAAAATAAGGTCGAAGGTCTGTCACGCCCACAGGGCAAACCGCTAGAAGAAATGAGCTGAAAATTGCTATATAGATGGAGTAACTATCGTAGGAGTGCCTTTTTGTAGTTTGAAAGGAATCCAGTTAAAAGCCATCGAGATATGACACAAAACCCAACCTATGTCATAATTACGCGATCGATTTTTATGAACAAACAAAAACTATTAGTTTTCATGCCTACCAGGCAAACCGCTTAGAGCAGTGAGCTGAAAATCCGTGTGTAGCTGGAATAATTATCATAGAACGTCCTTGCAGTAGTACAGAAGAATCGGATTACAAACCACTGAGTTATGATTCCAAAGCCAACTACGTGTAGCATATGCGAGATCGAGATACTCTAATAGAATAGTCACCTAATAGAGCATTCAGCTACGTTTATAACTTACTCCATTATAGAATTATATTGCGTTGCAAGTTATTCCGTAGGAAGTTCAGCTACAAACAGATAATCTTATAGACAATTCAGCTACAAGCTAGTCACCCTGTAGAGAGTTTAGCTACAAATATGTCGCTGTAGAGATTCAGAACATTATAAGTCACACAGAAGAAAATTCAGTTATAACAAGTCGTCCTGTAGAGAATTCAGCTACAAACAAGTCACTGCATAGAGGGTTCAGCTACAAAAAAGCTACTCAGTAGAAAGTTCATCTAGATCAGCTACAAACAAGTTACTTTATACAATGTTCAGCTACAAGTAAGTCACTCTGTAGAGAGTTCAGCTACAAACATGTCACTCTGTAGTACAGACAAGCACCGTGTAGCTGTAGAGTTCAGCAACCAATCAAAAAAACACTCTGTAAAGAGTTCAGCTATACAAACATTTTATAACTCTATAGAGAAAGTTATAACTCTATAGAGAGATCAGCTACAAGACATCACCTTATAGAGAGTTCAGTTACAAAGATACCACCATGTAAAGAGTTCAACTGCAAACAAATCACCCTGTAGAGAGTTCAGCTATGAACAGATCACCCTATAGAGAGTTCAGCTAGAAAAAGTCATCCTGTAGAGAGATCAGCTAGAAGGATCGCCTTGTAGAGAATTCAACTGCAAATAGATCACCCTGCAGATAGTTCAGCTACAACAACGCTGTAGATAGTTCAGCTACAACAGCACTGTAGAGAGATCAGCTAGAAGAGGTTACCTTGTAGAGAGTTCAGCTACAAAAAACCATCATATAAAGAGCTCAGCTGTAAACAAATCACCCTGTAGAGAGTTTAGCTATGAACAGATAACCCTATAAAGAGTTCAGCTAGAAATGTCATCCTGTAGAGAGATCAGCTAGAAGGACCACCTTGTAGAGAATTCAACTACAAATAAATCACCCTGCAGATAGTTCAGCTACAAACAAATCACCCTGTAGAGAGATCAGCTAGAAGAAGTTACCTTGTAGAGAGTTCAGCTACAAAAAAACCATCATATAAAGAGCTCAGCTGCAAACAAATCACCCTGTAGAGAGTCCAGTTATGAACAGACCACCCTGTACAGAGATCAGGTAGAAGAAATCGCCTTGTAGAGAGTTCGGCTACAAAGAAACCACCATGTAGGCTATACACACTCCTTTGTTCCACAATTCCTGCAGCAAAGAAAAAATCAAGTTAAAAGGAAGCATCAAAGCCATATGGCCAATTTTGTGGCTTGCACTAAAAAAAGAAGCGATATCTAAACCAAAACAGCCAAGCTGTATTTGGCAAAAATTATAATTACGACAATTCAGGTGGATTTGGTGCTGAATCCTAGTGGAGGAGGCAATGCAAATTCACCTGGATTGTCGTAATTAAAATTTTAGCCATTAACCTACCATCACAGCCATTTCTTGGCCACCACCTTGGATTTCACATCTTTTTTTCACCTTGGCCTTTTTGTGGGCCACACCCTTTTTTTACAGCTTGGCTGTTTTGGTTTAGATTTTAATAGCTAGCTATGTATCACAACAGTGAAATTTCTATTATAATAAACTTGTCTAGGCTTCAATGCATAGTATCGGTATCAGCAAATAATTTCAGTGCAAATACTTGTATCGGAAATATTGGTAAAAAGTGGTATCGGTCCATCTTTATATTTTATTCAAAAAAAGTACATTATGTATAAAGCATATAAGTGCCTTTGGGATGAAGCTAATGCTAGATAAAGCTACCCAGTGGAAACAGACAGCATAACACACAGAGACATATATAGTAAACTGTAAGTGACAAGTTATCTCACTTGTATATGAACCATGAATCTACTGATACAAATAGAATGACTTACAATCAAAACATCAAGACACACGGTAGTGTGTCGTGCGGCCCAAGAAGCCGGCGCGCCACACCGTGAGTATATTGACAGGAAGAAAGAAAACGTCATTTTCACACCTTTTTATCTCGGTGATCCCTTATCCGATTGGAACTAAATTTGCTACAGAGTTGCACGCCAGCCAGGGGAGTCTACATTCCAAATTTGAAGGAAATTGCTCCAGCCATTTCCGAGATACGAGCTGCCAAAGTTTTGATTTTTTTCTTCGCTTTTTTCTTCTTTTTCGTGTTTTCGCACACTTGCAAAAATTGCTATAAAACGCAAACGCGTGTTCCGATCATCTTGAAATTTGGCACTCAGAAAGGAAGTCCAAAGGCGAGGTAAAAAATAATAATAATAATAAAAAATAATAAAAAATTTAAAAAATTAAAAAGGCGAATTCTAGCATCAAAGTTGGTGCAAATCCGATCAATGGTTCAGGAGTTATGATCGATTGACAGTTCAGCATTAAGCAAGTCACCCTGTGGAGAGTTAAGCTACAAATATATCACTGTAGAGATTCAGAACATTAAAAGTCACACTGAAGAGAGTTCAGTTATAAACAAGTCATGCACCCTGTAGAGAGTTCACCTACAATCAAGTCACTCTCTAGAGAATTCAGCTACACACTGTGGAGAGAGTTCACTGTGGAGAGAGTTCAGCTACAAACAAATTACCCTGTAGAGAGATCAGTTACAAACAAAACACGAGTTCAGCTACAAACAAATCAACCTTTAGAGCGATCAGCAACAAACAAATCAACTTGTAGAGAGATCATCTACAAACAAATCAACCTGCAGAGAGATCATCTACAAACAAATCAGCTTGTAGAGAGATCAGTTACACTCAAATCAACCTATAGAGAGATAAGCTAGTAACAAATCACCCTGTAGAGAGTTCAGCTACAAACAAATCACCTTATAGAGAGTTCAGCTACAAAAAATCACCCTGTAGAGACATCAGCTAGAAACTAGACAAATTGTAAGGAGATCAGCTAAAACAAATCAACCTGCAGAGAGATCAGCTACAAACAAATCACCTTATAGAGAGTTCAGCTACAAACAAATTACCCTGTAGAGAGATCGGCTACAAACACATCAACCTGCATAGAGATCAACTACAAACAAATCAACCTATAGAGAGATCAGCTACAAACAAATCACCTTATAGAGAGTTCAGCTACAAACAAATTACCCTGTAGAGAGATTGGCTACAAACACATCAACCTGCATAGAGATCAACTACAAACAAATCAACCTGCAGAGAGATCAGCTACAAACAAATCACCTTATAGAGAGTTCAGCTACAAACAAATTACCCTGTAGAGAGATTGCTACAAACACATCAACCTGCAGAGAGATCAGCTACAAACAAATCACCTTATAGAGAGTTCAGCTACAAACAAATCAACCTGTAGAGAGATAAGCTACAAAAAAAATCAGTCTAGAGACATCAGCTAGAAACTAGTCACAGTGTAAGGAGTTCATCTACAAGCAAATCACCCTGTAAAGAGTTCAGCTAAAACAAATCAACCTGTAGAGAGATCAGCTACAAACAAATCACCTTATAGAGAGTTCAGCTACAAACAAATCACCCTGTAGAGAGATCAGCTCGAAACAAATCAGCCTGTAGAGAGTTCAGCTACAAACAAATCACCTTATAGAGAGTTCGGCTACAAACAAATACCCTGTAGCGTACAAACAAATCAACCTTCAGAGAGATCAGCTACAAACAAATCACCTTATAGAGAGTTCAGCTACAAACAAATCACCCTGTACAGAGAGCAGCTACAAACAAATCACCTTATAGAGAGTTCAGCTACAAACAAATCAGCCTGTAGAGAGATCAGCTAGAAACAAATCAGCCTGTAGAGAGTTCAGCTACAAACAAATCACCTTGTAGAGAGATCAGCTACAAACAAATCACCCTGTAGAGAGATCAGATAGTAGCTAGAAACTAGACACAATGTAAGGGATTCAGCTACAAGCAAATCAACCTTTAGTGAGTTCAGCTACAAACAAATCAACCTGCAGTGAGATCGCCTACAAAAAAGCACCTTGGACAGAATTAAAAAAAAATTACCCTGTAGAGAAATCAGCTAGAAGAATTCACCTTGTAGAGAGTTCAGCAACAAAGAAACCACCATGTAGAGAGTTCAGCTTCAAACAAATCAGCTTGTACAAAATTCAGTTACAAACAAGTCGCCCAGTAGAAAGATCAGCTAGAAGAAGTTACCTTGTAGAGAATTCAGCTACAAAGAAACCATTCTGTAAAGAGTTCAGCTGCAAACAAATCACCTGTACAGAATTCAGCTACAAACAAATCACCCTGTAGAGAGATCAGCTAGAAGAAGTTACCTTGTAGGCAGTTCAGCTATAAACAATTCACCCTGTACAGAATCAGTCAGAAGAAGTTTCCTTGTAGAGTTCAGCTACAAACAAATCACCCTGTAGAAAGATCAGCTAGGATAATTCACCTTGTAGAGTGTTCAGTTACAAACAATTCACCCTGTATAGAGATCAGCTAGACGAAGTCACCTTGTAGAGTGTTCAGTTACAAAGAAATCACCATGTAAAGTTCTGTAATACCATCACTCATCGCTTGTTTCACTACTTTTTATTGCATAGATCCTTAAACCAGGCGCGCGCCCACAGCCAGCCAAAGGCCGGCTGTGGGCGCGCCTGGTTTACTGAAATTGTTTTCGTAAAAGTGTGTGTTTGTACCTATCTACCTTAGTCCTATCTATGTTTGTCCGTACGCACCCACGTGAGCAAAATCGTTTAATAACGGTAAAAGCAGCTTTTACGTAAGAAGTAAAAGTGAAATGAAGTCTTTATTAAACTTCTGCACAGGTGAACTTTGCTCTAAGGTGGTTTCTTTTCGGTGGACTGAAATACGGGGGTGGTGACTTTCCTCAGACTACCTTCCCCTGGAGGTTTTCAGGCATTTAGCAACTGAAAACAACGGTGCAGGCCTCGTACACTACCAGGAATAGCCTATCGCTTCAAGTTGAAAGGGGGCGTATCCCTTAAGTTTGCGAGCGAAAATGAAGAGCAGCTTTGAGGCTTTGTCTAGAGAATTTGCGGGAAAAAAACACGTTAGTCACACTATAAAACAGTTTAGAAGATAGTTTTGTGAGTAATATGTTGGTAAAAGCGGTTTGTTTAACAGACGCTTCCTTAGCAGTGCATAGCAACGTAATTGAACGAATTACGAATATTTCAGGGATTCCCATATTTCATGAATTACAAAATACGAGAATTAGCTAATAATATTATTGCACAACCCAAAACTACTCTATTGTAAAGTAGTAATACATAGTTGGTTAATTCATAGTAGTATATACTGTCTATAGTTAATTCCAGATGAGTTAGCTAGCTGCATGGCGCCTGGTTTTTAGAAGTAGCACAACATCAACTTGTTTTCTTTACCACAGGAAGAAGAAAAGATGAAGCAGATGTACTTTAAATATTTCTGATTTTATCAGTAAATGTACAAATTATATCAAGACACACGGTAGTGTGTCGTGCGGCCCAAGAAGCCGGCGCGTAACACCCGTGAGTATATTGACAGGAAGAAAGAAAACGCAATTTTCGCACCTCCGTAGCTCTGTGCTTCCTTGATGAAACAAGACGATTTTTGCTGTGGACATTCCCTCCAACTGCAGCACTCCACATTCCAAATTTGAGCGAAATCGCTTCGCGCGTTCCCGAGATATGCGACTTCAAAAATTGGCTCAGTTTCTTCGTTTTTTTTCTTCTTATTTTTCTTTTTCTTGTCGCACACTTACAAAAACTGCTATAAAACGCGAACGCGTTATCCGATTGCCTTGAAATTTGGCACACAGAAGGGGGATATAAAGGCGCATCTCGGTACCAACTTTGGCTGGAATACGATAAACAGGCAAATAGTTATGAGCGATTATTAACGAAAAATAACACCAATATGTTGTCACGCCTACAGGGTAAACCGCGTATGGGAAGAGGCTGAAAATCGGTGGGTGAATAGGTTAACTATTGAACCTCAAACCTTTTGTGGTTTGAAAGAAATCGAGCTAAAAACCAGGAAGATACAACGAAAAAACCAACAGTGTGTAACAATTACGCAATCGAGATCAGCTAATAAAAAAACGACTGCTTGCCACGCCTACCAGATAAACCGCTTAGGGTAATGCTTTGAAAATCGTTGTACAGATGGAGTAATCATCTTAGAAAGGCTCATCAATGGTGTAGAAGAATCAGACTTAAAGCCACGGAGTTATAACACGAAATCCAACTTGGTGCGGCAAGTGCGAGATCGAGATACTCTAATAGAGCAGTCATCCTAATAGAGCAGTCACCCTGAAGAGAATTCAAGAGATCAGCTAGAAATAAGAAACCTGTATAGAGATCAGCTACACACAAGTCACCCTGTAGAGAGATCAGCTAGAAGAAGTTACCTTGTAGGGAGTTCATGCAACTATGGAAAGAGATAGTTCAGCTAGAAAAAATCACCTTGTAGAGTTCAGCTACAAAGAAACCACCATGTAGAGAGTTCAGTTACAAACAAATCGCCCTGTGGAGAGATCAATAGAAGAAGTTACCTTGCAAAGAGTTCAGCTACAAAGAAACCATCATGTAGAGAGTTCAGATACAAACAAATCTCCCTGTAGAGAGATTAGCTAGAAGAAGTTACCTTGTAGAGAGTTCAGCTACAAAGAAACCATCATGTAGAGAGTTCAGCTACAAACAAATCTCCCTGTAGAGAGATCAGCTAGAAGAAGTTACCTTGTAGAGAGTTCGGTTTCAAACAAATCACACTGTAGAAAGATCAGCTAGAAGAGGTCACCTTGTAGAGAGTTCAGTTACAAAAAAACCACCATGTAGAGAGCTCAGCTACAAACTAGTGACCTTGTAGAGACATCAGCTAGAAGAAGGTACCTTGTAGAGAGTTCAGCTACAAAGAAACCATTCTTTAAAGAGCTCAGCTGCAAACAAATCACCTGTAAAGAATTCAGCTACAAATAAATCACCCTGTAGAAAGATGAGCTAGAAAAAGTTACCTTATAGAGAGTTCAGTTACAAAGAAACCACCATGTAGAGAATTCAGCTACAAACTAGTGACCCTGTAAAGACATCAGCTAGAAGAAGTTACCTTGAGAGAATTCAGCTACAAAGAAACCATTATTTAAAGAGCTCAGCTGCAAACAAATCAC
Source organism: Dysidea avara (assembly GCF_963678975.1). Lineage (NCBI taxonomy): Eukaryota > Metazoa > Porifera > Demospongiae > Dictyoceratida > Dysideidae > Dysidea > Dysidea avara. Next base: position 30,801,630 of record NC_089273.1, read on the forward strand.
CTATACAGAATTCAGCTACAAACAAATCACCATGTAGAGAGATCAGCTAGAAGAAGTTAACTTGTAGAGAGTTCAGCTACAAAGAAACCATCATTTAGAGAGTTCAGCTTCAAACAAATCACCTGTAGAGAATTCAGCTACAAACAAATCTCCCTGTAGAGAGATCAGCTAGAAGAAGTTACCTTGTAGATCGTTCAGCTACAAACAAATTACCCTGTAGAGAGATCAGCTAGAAGAAGTTACCTTGTAGAGAGTTCAGCTACAAAGAAACCACCACGTAGAGAGTTCAGCTGCAAAGAAATCACCCTGTATAAAATTCTGCCACGAACAAATTGCCCTGTAGAAAGATCAGTTAGAAGAAGTTACCTTGTAGAGAGTTCAGCTACAAAGAAACCGTTCTGTAAAGAGCTCAACTGCAAACAAATCACCTGTACAGAATTCAGCTACAAACAAATCACCCTGTAGAGAGATCAGCTAGAAGAAATTACTTTGTAGAGAGTTCAGCTACAAAGAAACCACCATGTAGAGAGTTCAGCTGCAAACAAATCACACTGTAGAAATACAGCCACAAACAAATTACCCTGTAGAAAGATCAGTTAGAAGAAGTTACCTTTTAGAGAGTTCAGCTACAAAGAAACCACCCTGTAGAGAGATCAGCTAGAAGAAGTTACCTTGTAGATCGTTCAGCTACAAACAAATCACCCTGTAGAGAGATCAGCTAGAAGAAGTTACCTTGTAGAGAGTTCAGCTACAAAGAAACCACCATGTAGAGAGTTCAGCTGCAAAGAAATCACCCTGTAGAAAATTCTGCCAAAAACAAATTGCCCTGTAGAAAGATCAGTTAGAAGAAGTTACCTTTTAGAGAGTTCAGCTACAAAGAAACCATTCTGTAAAGAGCTCAGCTGCAAACAAATCACCTGTACAAAATTCATCTACAAACAAATCACCCTGTAGAGAGATCAGCTAGAAGAAGTTAACTTGTAGAGAGTTCAGCTACAAAGAAACCATCATTTAGAAAGTTCAGCTTCAAACAAATCACCTGTAGAGAGTTCAGTTACAAACAAATCTCCCTGTAGAGAGATCAGCTAGAAGAAGTTACCTTGTAGAGAGTTAAGCTACAAACAAATCACCCTATTGAAAGATCAGCTAGAAGAAGTCAACTTGTAGAAAGTTCAGTTACAAAGAAACCACCATGTAGAGAGTTCAGCTACAAACTAGCCACCTTGTAGAGACATCAGCTAGAAAAGTTACCTTGTAGAGAGTTCAGCTACAAAGAAACCATTCTGTAAAGAGCTCAGCTACAAACAAATCACCTGTACAGAATTCAGCTACAAACAAATCACCCTGTAGAGAGATCAGCTAGAAGAAATTACCTTGTAGATAGTTCAGCTACAAACAAATCTCCCTATAGAGAGATCAGCTAGAAGAAATTACCTTGTAGAGAGTTCAGCTACAAAAAAACCATTCTGTAAAGAGCTCAGCTGCAAAACAAATCACCTGTACAGAATTCAGCTACAAACAAATCACCCCGTAGAGAGATCAGCTAGAAGATATTACCTTGTAGATAGTTCAGCTACAAACAAATCACCCTGTAGAAAGATCAGTTAGAAGAAGTTACCTTTTAGAGAGTTCAGCTACAAAGAAACCATTTTGTAAAGAGCTCAGCTGCAAACGAATCACCTGTACAGAATTCAGCTACAAACAAATCACCCTGTAGAGAGATCAGCTAGAAGAAATTACCTTGTAGATAGTTCAGCTACAAACAAATCACGCTGTAGAAAGATCAGTTAGAAGAAGTTACTTTGTAGAGAGTTCAGCTACAAAGAAACCATTTTGTAAAGAGCTCAGCTGCAAACACATCGCCTGTACAGAATTCAGCTACGAACAAATCACCCTGTAGAGAGATCAGCTAGAAGAAGTTACCTTGTAGATAGTTCAGCTACAAACAAATCTCCCTGTAGAGAGATCAGCTAGAAGAAATTACCTTGTAGAGAGTTCAGCTACAAAGAAACCATCATGTGGAGAGTTCAGCTGAAAAGAAATCACCACTCCCCAAATTTCAAGGCAATAGCTCTTTCCAATCTGAAGTTATCAATTGTCAAAGTTGGCAAATTGGATGTGTGTGGAAGGCACCTTTTTGCAAATCCGGTCACATATGTATTATATATATAATTTGTACATTTACTGATAAAATATTTAAAGTATATCTACTTCATCTTTACTTCTTCCTGTAGTAAAGAAAAAAAACATAGGTTAAAAAAGTCCCAAAGCTGGCCATAGGCCGGCTTTGGGGTATACAAATGCAAAAAGAAATGAAATCTAATCCAAAACAGCCAAGCTGTAAAAAAAGTGTGCGGCCCTCAGAAAGGCTATGGTGAAAAAAGATGTGAAATCCAAGGTGGCGGCCAAGAAATGGCTGTGATGGTAGGTTAATGGTAAAAATTTTAATAACGACAATTCAGGTGAATTTTTGTGCCGCTTCACAAAATTTACCTGAATTGTCATTATTAAAATTTTTACCATTAACCTACCATCACAGCCATTTCTTGGCCGCCACCTTGGATTTCACATCTTTTTTCACCATAGCCTTTCTGAGGGCCGCACACTTTTTTTACAGCTTGGCTGTTTTGGATTAGATATATATATCCACCCCAAAAACAACTTTGCTGTAAAAAAAGGTGCGTCCAAGAAACTACAAGTACCTGTAATCCAATATAATTAAAAACAGCTCAGTTGTAGGGAAAGACTTCATGAAAGTAAAAATAACTGGTAACTTAAAGAGCTGATATCTGGAGCGGCCAAGAATCAAACTACTTATACAATTTTTTTTAAATTTATGCAAAAACAGGCTGTAAAAATAAGTGCACCCATGAAAGTAACTGGCAATTGAAATAGCTGATATCTGAAGCGGCCAAGAATGAATGCTGATATACAACTAATTGGAATTAACAAAAAGTTTAACATTGAACCTTTATCTTTCAGCTGTGTTCTACATTCACTCTTGCTGCATCATAAATTGATTTCTTTTAACTCTAATTGGCTGCTAATTTGGCCGTTTTTTTTAATATTCAGTGCATAGCGCAAAAAAAAAGGCGGCCAAATTACCAGCCAATTAGAGTTAAAAGAAATCAATTTATGATGCAGCAAGAGTGAATGTAGAACACAGCTGAAAGATAAAGGTTCAATGTTAAACTTTTTGTTAATTCCAATTAGTTGTATATCAGCATTCATTCTTGTCACTTCAGATATCAGCTATTTCAATTGCCAGTTACTTTCATGGGTGCACTTTTTTTTACAGCCAATGCTAGGTGTTTTTGCACGGATTAAAAAAATTGTATAAAAATTGTTTCTTTGTAGCTGAACTCTCTATATGATGGTTTCTTTGTAAATGAACTCTCTACAAGGTGAATTCTTCTACCTGATCTCTCTACAGGGTGATTTGTTTGTAACTGAACTCTGTACAAGTGCGTTTTTGTGGGTGATCTCACTGCAGGTTGATTTGTTTGTAGCCGAACTCACTAAAGGGTGATTCTGCTTGTAGCTGAACTCCTTGCATTGTATCTAGTTTCTAGCTGATCTCTCTACAGGGTGATTTGTTTGTAGCTGATCTCTCTACAAGTTGATTTGTGTGTAGCTGATCTCTCTGCAGGTTGATTAATTTGCAGCCGATCTCTCTACAAGGTACAGTAATTTGTTTGTAGCTGAACTGTCTATAAAGTGATTTATTTGTAGCTGATCTCTCTGCAGGTTGATTTGTTTTAGCTGAACTCTCTACAGGGTGATTTACTTGTAGCTGAACTCCTTACATTGTGACTAGTTTCTAGCTGATCTCTCTACAGGGTGATTTGTTTGTAGCTGATCTCTCTACAAGTTGATTTGTGTGTAGCTGATCTTTCTACTGGTTGATTTGTTTGTAGCCGATCTCTCTACAAGGTAATTTGTTTGTAGCTGAACTCTCTATAAGGTGATTTGTTTGTAGTTGATCTCTCTGCAGGTTGATTTGTTTTAGCTGAACTCTCTACAGGCTGATTTGTTTGTAGCCGATCTCTCTACAGGGTAATTTGTTTGTAGCTGAACTCTCTACAAGTTGATTTGTGTGTAGCTGATCTCTCTGCAGGTTGATTTGTTTGTAGCCGATCTCTCTACAGGGCAATTTGTTTGTAGCTGATCTCTCTACAGGGTGATTTTTTTGTAGCTGACCTCTCTTCAGGGTGATTTGTTTCTAGCTGATCTCTCTACAGGGTGATTTTTTGTAGCTGACCTCTCTTCAGGGTGATTTGTTTCTAGCTGATTGCTCTACAGGTTGATTTGTTTGTAGATGAACTCTCTACAGGGTAATTTTCTTGTAGCTGAACTCCTTACTTTGTGTCTAGTTTGTAGCTGATCTCTCTACAGGGTGATTTGTTTGTAGCTGAACTCCTTACATTGTGTGTAGTTTGTAGCTGATCTCTCTACAGGGTGATTTGTTTGTAGCTGATCTCTGTAAAAGTTGATTTGTGTGTATATAGCTGATCTCTCTGCAGGTTGATTTGTTTGTAGCCGATCTCTCTACAGGTAATCTGTTTGTAGCTGAACTCTCTATAAGGTGATTTGTTTGTAGCTGATCTCTCTGCAGGTTGATTTGTTTTAGCTGAACTCTCTACAAGGTGATTGCTTGTAGCTGAACTCCTTACATTGTGTCTAGTTTCTAGCTGATGTCTCTACAGGGTGATGTTTTGTAGCTGAACTCTCTTCAGGGTGATTTGTTTCTAGCTGATCTCTCTACAGGTAGATTTGTGTTGATTTGTTCATTGCTGATCGCTCTAAAGGTAATTGATTTGTTGCAGTTGAACACCCTGCGAAGTGTTTTGTTTGTAACTGATCACTCTAAAGGGTAATTTGTTTGTAGCTGAACTCTCTCCACAGTGACTTGTGTGTAGCTGAATTCTGTGTAACTGAATTCTCTAGAGAGTGACTTAATTGTAGCTGAATTCTCTACACAGTGCATGACTTGTTTATAGCTGAACTTTCTTCAGTGTGACTTGTAATGTTCTGAATCTCTATAGTGGTATATTTGCTTAACTCTCCACATGGTGACTGTCTTCTTGCTGAACTGTCTATAAGATTAACTGTTTGCAGCTGAACTCCCTACAGAATAACTTGTGATGCAATAAAATTCTATAATGGAGTAAATAAATTAGCCGACTGCTCTATTAGGGTGACTGTTCTATTAGAGTATCTCGATCTCGCATTTGCTACACGGAGTTGGCTTTCGAATCATAACTCAGTGGTTTGTAATCCGATTCTACTGTACTACTGTAAGGACTTTCTATGAAGATTATTCCAGCTATACACCGATTTTCAGCTCATTGCTCTAAGCGGTTTGCCTAGTAGGCGTGAAAACTAATACTTTTTTATTCATAAAAATCGATCGCGTAATTGTGACACAGGTTGGGTTTTGTGTCATATCTCCGTGGTCTTTATCTCGATTCCTTTCAAACCACCAAAAGGCACTCCTACGATGGTTAATCCATCTACATAGCAATTTTCAACTCATTCCATGAAGCGGTTTACCCTGTAGGCGTGACAACAAATCGATATTGTTTTACGCGAATAATCGGTCATAACTCCTGAACCATTCATCGGATTTGTACCAAAGTTGATGCTAGGATTCGCCTTTGGACTCCCTTTCTGTGTGCCAAATTTCAAGGCGATCGGAGCACGCGTTTGCTTGTTATAGCAATTTTTGCAAGTGTGCGAAAAGTCGAAGAAGAAGAAGAAAAAAAACGAAGATAAAAAAACGAAACTTTGGCAGCTCGTATCTCGGAAATGGCTGGAGCGATTTCCTTCAAATTTGGAATGTAGACTCCCTTGACTGGCGGGCAACTGTGTAGCAAATTTGGTTCCAATCAAATAAGTGATCACCGAGATACAAAGGTGTGAAAATGACGTTTTCGTTCTTCCTGTCAATATACTCACGGTGTGGCGCGCCGGCTTCTTGGGCCGCACGACACACTACCGTGTGTCTTGATATAATTTGATTCTTAGTGTGTAGCTAGAGCCTTAGGCCTAATAGTGCATGGAATAGCAATTTATACTGGCAGATAAAAGAATACCTTGTATACGCAACCTGAAAGCTAAATACATCAGTATAGCCATTATTATCAACAGTCCATGCAAGCATATAACAAGAGTTCATTTTAATATGGCACTCTAACCATCTTTTGGACAATGTAAATATAGGGCATCAGAGCCGGTACAGTAGATACAACCAGTGCATTGAGATCCTAGCCTTTTTGGCTGGAATTAAACTTTCAAACTTGTTGAAGCGAATTTGTTCACTGAAGGACTAAAAGTTGCAGTATACTTAATTAAAATTTTCTGAGGGAGTATGCCCCAGAGGCCCAGACTATATAGACCAGTTGACTTAGTCTTAGCTACCACTTTCACCTTACTCTGGTGCCCCTGATGTATCAGTAACATATAACAGAGTAGCTATAAAAAAGCTAGGCGAGCATTTGCCCTACGATCACGCGTTCTATGCGACCATGCATATGCATCATCACAAAAAATTAGCAGCACACAAACAATCCTATATAGCTAGGCTATAGTACACACGTACCGCATTGCTGTGCTATGACTAAGGACAAGTACCACACAAGACTGACAACTATCACGTGATCTATTTAGGTGAAGTCCCTTGGAATGTCCCAAGAGGACACACGTGGTATGCGGTTTTACTTAAAATTCTCGTTAAAATTGAACTAATGTTGTTTAAAATGGCAGTCCAAGAAGGAGAGTGAGAGAGAAGTAACGAAACTACATTAAGTCTTATTGTAACTGGATTTCATTTCATGGTGAGGTGTACTTTAATGCAGAGGCCGTACACCGTTGCTGAAGTATGAAAGAATAAGAGTCTGGAGTGGAGGTTAACAAAACTGATTAGATCGAGGATTAGATCATCGACACACACTGATTAACCGAATTTACGGTATTTTAGAGTCTCGCCAGGCGAAAACTCCTGGTAGCTCCACTAGCTCGTATTATCTCATGGCGAGATTATTGACACAAGGTGTACAGACCAATTACCAAAAAACCGTGGCTATCTTGTCATTTTCCACTTACATCATCATTAGAAGTCTTGAAACTTTGGCTGCAGGTGAAAGTCAGTAAGCAAATCTGTGTCAGATATCAATGTTTATATGAAAAAGTATACCCATCATGAGTCACATTTCTGGTCTAAATTACTGAATTTAAGTACAGTGAAACATATGAAGAAGTTTGCTGCATGGCACAGACATTATTTTGCTTAATCACGGAGCACTGTAATTTTCACAAACTAACCTGCAGAACTAATTCACAGTGCTTTGTTTCATTGTAACACTAATGTAGTGAAGGTTAACATTAGCTGTCAAGACATTGAAATAGATCAGAGCGTTCCTTTCCAAATATCTGGCATTCAATTTGCCATAGAAAAAGTAAGTGATTTTCAACCTTAAAATGACAAGCTTAAATTTCCTCTGATTTCCTTCTGCTATAGCTCATCTTAATCGCTATTCACTGCTATTTCCAAATCTGGTTCGAATCTGAGGTATCTATCACGTGTCATGGGTTATTATGCCTTTTATTGCATGACTCCAAAACACTCAATACAAAATGTTTGGGGAAATCTGGTCAGTTTAGGCCATTTTGACAAGCCAAAATTTCCATGAATTGGACTTTGTTTGGCATCATCAGTGTTGGGAGTAATGCATTACATAAGTAATGCGTTACGTAATATTATTACTTTTGTGGTAAATAAGTAATATAACGAAATACGCCATAAAAACAGGTAATATAACTCAAGTTACTTTACTTACAAATGTAACGCGTTACCTAAGTAATATAGTTACTGTAACGAGTCTAATATTACGTAATATTATTACTACAAATAACGAAGTTACTAATCTCGTTACTTATCCTCTGAGTAACGCCTAGCCACAACGAAGTAACGAAGCCTACTGAATGAAGCTTATTCACCAGCTTCTTACTTATAACCAAGATTTGCACATTGTCCAACAACGCAACCATGTCACGTGATAAAGTGGTAGTTTCACACGTGACAGCTTAAGGCTGTGGACACAAAGTAATATAATATGTAATATTATTATAGTTACTTTATTTTATGAGTAATATGTAACTGTAACTAAATAGTTCAGTTGCAAGTAATATGTAATATGTAACTAGTTACTTTTACAAAGTAACTTGCCCAACACTGGGCATCATTGTACTTGCAGAGAGTTGCTCTACATGTATCAAATTCAGAAAGTTACTAAACAGACTCGAGATAGATGGTACATGATAATTAATTTAATTTTTAATAATTTTTCAATTGAAATGTATTGGACATGCCTGTTCCAGATGGAATTTTTGCCATGAACAAAAGTATAGCAAATGTCCGCAAACAAACTTCTTGATATGCCTGTCTATTCAGGTCTCTGTGTAACAATATCAACTGTTTAAACAAATAAAATCCCCAAATGTTTATTTTGTGTAAAAAGTGACAAATTTAAGTGTATTGCATTTAATGCTCACCTATCTGTTTTACAGGCAATCTAGCCATTGTGATTTACCCACCAACAGTGGATGTGGTTGTGATACTTAACTCTGAACCAGGTAGGACCCTTATTAGTATTGTGAATTTCGGATCAGTTTACATACAGAACTCGAGGAATTATATGGTGTTTTCTTTTATAGTGCTCAATGTTGTGATGTCAAAAGGTGTCATGAATTTCTACATGATTAGTTGATATTGTACTATCTCATACGATGGTAACAAACTAATACCATAGATATACTAAACTTTACAACGGGATTGGAAACGGAAGTAACTCACGTGACGTCTCTGTACAAATCTCCAATGTGACGTAACGAGCTCGAAAATTCATCCATGTTTCGCTTGCGCTAGTTAGTCGCCATAGATACTGTCCGTAGTTACGAACGCGATATTATTTCTAATGGCTTTATTTGCCCAATTTGTCGACTTTTAACTTGACGAATTGGTTAACCTAGCCTTGTACACAATAACAGGAATGCGTGTGCAACCACAAGAGGCTGTTGTTCGTAATAAACGACTGAGCCACCAGTATTTCAAGAGGTAGCTAAGCGAATTATGTTATGGCCACACCGTCTCATTTTTGTAGACTTTTCACAGATTCTCTGAGTTGGGAAGCAGCTTAGGTAGCTTTGTTTCGAAATCTATATCAAGTGTGTAGTGTAATAGGCAACTTGGAGTTATTGTATCAATTGTCATATTGTATAAAATTACTGCTTACCACTTTACCCTTGTGGACTTTTAGTAGGCCCATGACCAATGCTAGATATCAATTTACCATACCATCAACTACTACCACACTTGGGGGGTGTAAAGTGTGTGTTGGATTGCTCTGAAACCAAAGCTGTATGGCACGGGGATGAAAGACAGAATCTTCTAATAAGACACAAAATTTTGAAGAAATCATCCAAGCCACATGATTAGACATCCATCAAAGAACACCAAATGACAGTGTACTGATGACCAACAAGCAAGAGCTCAAGATGCACTACCAAATTAGCTATATGTTTAAACAGTACGTGTACTTTCAAAAGAAGTAACATAAACACTTATAGCTAGCTACATTGCACACGTAATTCATAATCAACGTACACACATTACACTGTACAGTTAAAATATTCAAAGTGTATGGTTTCTTTGTTAGTGTGACGGATTGTCGACTTAACACAGTCTGGCTGTACTGATGCGGCTACCTTTAGCCAACCGCTCTGTAGCAATGGTGAATGGCTTGTGTAATTAACTGAAGTCATACTGGGACCAATCAATCATGTTTATCCACTTTGTAGTATATTTCCACGTAAGTACTGAAGCTTCCATACAGACCTCCTGCAAATCTATGAAATCATAGAATGACCTGGACTGGGAATTGAAGAATGTGGCCTGGTGGACCAAGTGTTCTATTAGCTAGTTGCAGGCACACTTGCAGGACAGTATGGAATACATCTAAAGTCCGTTCTTTCAAAATATACGACTCAGTACAAGGTCACGGGTCGTTGAAATCAGTCACTAAACAAACCAGTCGAAACGCAAGTGGCAAAAATATGCTTTATTACGCATATTTAATTGCACAGCTTGTTTCCCGCGAAGAAACAAGCGCTTCTTCGGGTAGAACACCATCTGACTACAAACGCTTGTAGCTTCCAGATGCAACGCTCTTTCCTGTTTGCACTGGGTGTCACGCAACAACACGTCACTTGTCTTTCCCACAGCAACCAAATTCGGCAACTGCAGTTAGTTAGCAACGAGCTACAAAGCACTGAACGAAGTTGGTGAGTAATAACAAGGTGGTTTTGAGGTGTGGTACAAATTTGTTTCAAGCCATATTAGTGTTTCTAATTAATTTGCACAACTAGACAAAAGCCCAAACTTGATAATTATGTTGTAAAAAGTTGTGCACTTTGGCTGCTGTTTACACATACAGTGATTGTTGACAAATAGCATTTTTACACATTTTAAATCAACAATTTCTATAAAAGTTATCAGGCGGAGACTTCCTGTGCCAGAATACTGCTGCTACTACTCCGAGTTGACCAGAGATGAAAGTTTCTACCATCAAATTCAACAATAACTTGTAACTGCTTGGGTACAGCCATCTTCAAGGACTCCATTCCTACTGTGTCCAGGGTAAATCCCGCACAGTACTGCTCCTGTCATGGAGATACACAGAGGTCTGGTCATCCATCACAGTCCTAACCTGTATTAGTTTCAAAAATACAACTGGATGTACTAGCTGTTAGAACGCAGTATTACTAAATACATAGAATGTGAGGTAAATTGGTCAAAAGAAAAGTAAAAATGTTACCAAGAGTTAATAATAGTGGAGTATTAACTCTTGGTGTTACTAAAATCTATTGAGGAATGGATAGCTAGCTACACTGAAAGAGAGCAGTCACAACAGACCAATTTACGTACCAAGGCCACTTTCATCTAGCCAAATTATTGTTGCTTCAGAAGGGCTTTCTCATTCCAAAAACAGAGTTATCATGGTACGACACTGCAACTGGTACAATCAGTTTGTTCTGAAAGCTTTAACAAACCAAGGTTATCATCAGTTACCTGTACAGTACAAATGTCTCAAGTACACATGGGTACGCATGAGACTTTAAAAGACCATCATTCTAAATCAGGGGAAGATCCAGGATTTCACAAGCTAACAGGAACAAAATCTGTAAAGCAGGGACTCAGAAAAGAGATACCGTATGACAAGAAAATTTCATGAATCTACATTTCAGCAGTTTTGGTAAATTACTATAAACATCCTCAAAAATCGAGAAATTATAGATCTAAACACATACTTTTAAAGGTGCTTATGAGCATTTAATGAATTTATAGTTTACAATCTAAACTAATTATTTGTCAAATTTTCTTGAGCAAAAATTTCCTGCCTTATGGTAAGCATCCATTTTGAGTAATTATCAATTTCCAGCAGTGATTACGACTTTAAATATACAGCAATACTCTAAATTGCCAGATTTTGCTGTGGGAAGCCCTTACTATTGGATGTGAATCACAAGTTCCTGAATTCAGCTGCACTGCAAGAGTCTGACCTAGTAGAAGAGGTTGTAACTGATTGATCTATTTTTAACATGTGCACCACTAAGGTAGCAGTAATGATTATTTCTCAAGATGTGGGATAAAAAGATTGCATGGATTTTGTAGGCATCTGATAATGTAGGGATTTGCAATGATGATGTCTTTCCATAGGAATTAATAGTTTTATGCACGGGCAATCCTTGTTATGAGTCCAGACTATCTCACTAACTCAACTTTGCTTCCTCGTGAAATATCTTGATAGCTTCACTTTTACATTGGGTGAGTGTTATCAAATCACAGTGGCATGCAGCCAGTTTATTCCAAACTTCATCGCTATGGTTGCCCAGGTTTAACTATTTCAAAGCATCAAGACAAGGTATGAGAATTTTTTCAGTATTAGCAAAGATTTGTATGAAGGTTACATTTCTGTAAACTGAGAGTACAAATTTGTTTCACAAATGTATACAGTTTCATACAGCTACTAGACGTGCTCTATACAAACCTTATCACTTTTGTTGACTCAGATTTTGTGCACTCTTTTTCGTTTATCCACAGCAAAGTGAAATCGGGAGCAGCTAAATTCTTGTTCAATTCTAACACTAAAATACTTTCAGCCCGCACGTTTCAAGATTAAATAAACTGAATAATTGTCTCCATAAATCATCTCCTCAAGTGTTTTTATACGAAAATACGCCAGAAATTTACTGGTTGAACGCCATTTCTCTCGTCCGCGTGGCCTGGCGAAAACGCCATTTTGGACTTGTCGTAAATTGCGCGTGCAAGTAAAAACTCCCGTTTTTTGTCGCTTGCGTTTCGACTGAAACTGGATAAATCATGCACCAGCGTCCAATGTGTCACTACCGAAAAATTCGCCGAAATACGGCTCTTGCAAACTCTTCAAACTTTTGTTATTGTCCTGGGAGACTTAACTGCTTCATCCTGAAGTGAAGTTAGCGACAAACAGATAAACTACGGACACACCTGCTCGCCATCATCGTCCTTAGCAACCGCACTATGACGCAAACCGAAACACGGATGTTATAGTGCGCGAGTTCCGTTTCCAATCCCTATGTGTATAGTATATCTATGCTAATACCCAGGTCAGTTTACGTGTTGTGCGTATAGTATTAATGTTTTCCTAGTACCCAGATTCTTTGGTATATTGTATGTATTAATGACACTGTCGGTTTTGCCGGCGCCATCTGGTCATAGCAGTTCACGTACTAGCAGTCGGATGTAGTCATGGTAAGTCACGTTTGACCAGGGACAAATGCTTGCTTGTTGTTTTACAGGACTGGTATCTTGTGTTGTCAGAATACCAAGCAAGATGTGTTTTGTGGTGACCACAAGCCCAGCCCTAGTGATAATTAGCCAGTTGTCTGATTAGCAGCTTTGACTTAAGGTATGTGCACAAGCTCACAGCAATTGCTTCGTAAGTTGTACTTTTATGCACTAGTGTAACTTAATGTTACTTAAGATCAGGTATTGGTTGTAAAATGGGTTAAACAATATATCAGGCATTTGCTTAGATTAAAAGTGGGAATTGCGACAATTGCAATCCTGAATTTCCTGTTGTATAGCTAAGAAATATAGTTAACATGTACATGTTGTACATTCTGTTTGGTGGCCACTTGTTGTTTGACAGGTCTCCTCCTGTTCATGTTTACATACTTAGGCACCAAAACACATTTACGTTACCTCTGGTACACCAGATTCACTTTTAGCCTTGAATATAATTTTTAATGTTTAATTCAGTGCCTACATGCTTGTTCTTTTACAGGGCTCACTTAATCTTGTGTCATCATGAAGACATCTAAGAAATAATCACTTGGTGTTAAACTGGTGTTTATTAAATTTTTGTTATGTGTTATAATAGCACTGTTACATGTTTACTCTACTGCAAGAAATTTTCATGAATTCTGCAGCCATCTTATCCACAATTAGAATTGCCTTATTAGTAGCTTCCACGGCAGTTTCACACTTACACAAAGCACCATCAGTGTAAGGTGGAGCTTGTGTTGTGGCTTTCATTATGTATGTAATGTTGGACAACAAATTTTTGTCTGGAATGTGGTTTGTGACCATGTTCATGAGTTTTGGTCATTCCACACAACTTTTGAAATATTTCTTGTATCATAAGTGGTGCATGGCACTAAATGGAGTATTGACTAACGATTTATACACCTTCCCTAGTGTCTGTACGTTCTTTTATCACGCTTTCACACCTTGTTTATAAGACATCTTCCGATTATAAACGCTCGTATGGGGCGTGGCACTAAATGGACTCTAAAAGATTTTTGCTTAAAATGCCTTCCCTAGGGAACTTACGGGTCTGCACGCTTTCACAACTTGTTTGTCAGACATTAGGGCTTGTGTCCACATCGTGTCTTCAAAAGTTATTGTAGGGATTAGAGATTTGAATGGAGAAAATACGCGTAGGGCCAACCAGAATTAGATAATGTCAGGCCTAGATGGCTGGTACAAACACGGGTAAGATGACTGGTATAACGTGACGATACGTGTAATACAAGGTAGAGAAATAAAGTGAAATATGTGTAATTACGGCTATATTTTTTATTTTACCAAGGTCGCAAGAAAACGACGACTAAAGTTTTTTTTTTACGTAACCTAACACAAATCCATTGAGAGATGTTGCATAATCCAGGGCTAATATTGCGAAACCGACCCTACACGCAAATAACTCACAGTAGTAACCGCGTTTTTTAATTGGGCGTGCGCTTCGTAGTTTCTTGGCCGCGCGCCTCACTACCGTGAGTCTTGATAATACAATTGTAGTGTCTGTCTAGCAGTCAAGACCTGTAACTCCATCACTGATTGCACAACAGGACAGGTATCTTGCACGCTCATCATTTCTGCATGGCTACAAAATTTCCAGCTTCTAAACCCGATAGTGTGCTGTCCACAAATAAAGCATCAAGGTGAATAGCTCCATTTTTAATTGTTTGCTGTATTGAAATATTCACTGGTGAAATATTTTCCTGGCTTGAACTGTCCGTGAAAATATAACACACTGAATATATTTTATAACTAAATTACCTTAAGCAAAAATTTCCTGATTTACAGTTTGTACTTTACCATTAATTTTACCCAAATCACATCAAGGCCGGAGGAGACGGTCCGGTTGGTCAGGCCTGAGCCGGACCAATAATCTGGAGTTGAACCAACTAGCTGACCAGCTCGAACTACATTATTCTCATGCAATCTTTGTACGATCACATCTACATGTAGCTACGTGATGTTATTGAAAATGCATGACACGTAGCTAGTTTCTAAGCCTAACTAAAGCACAGAACTACACGTATAGTACCTCCAATTACCTTACAGTACAGATAGCATTCGTATCGTTTTGTACATGAAATGATTGTGGGTTCTACATACAGTATCACGTGTGCTGACAGTTGGCATTTATCACGTGTAAGACAGGTGCCTTCTTTGATTCTAAGCCAGCACACTTATATCACAATTCAATCTTCATAAAATAATCATTAGCATTCCTTGGCTTGTCTCTCTTGGCTTCTTTTACTGGGCGAAGGGCTGGTAGTGACAAACCAGATGACTCATTCCGCGGCAAGAAGCTGTACACCCATACATTATATGGTTGCCATCTGGATGAGATATGTTGAGTAGAAATCATTCCTCTTCAACTACCCACTCGTCCTGTTGAGATACTGAGCAAACTCTCAGTCTCACCCACATCGCGCCATTTTCGAATACTGATTGGTCTCGTGACTGTCCACCAGTATATTTACGGGATGATCAGGTTCACTTCATACAAACCAGTATAGTAGTATACTGTATTTTTGTAGCTGTGTAGCTTTTTATTGTAGCTGTGTGAATTCACTGTAAAGTAATTATATCCTAGCTAAAGGGAGCCATGCTGAATTGGTTCCCTGTGAAATTTTGGGGGAAAGTTGCAAGTTGCTAGCTAGTTTTACTTTAAATTTTAACATCAATTTTAAATTTTAAGGCATTTTCAAGCCTTTAAATTGCAAAAATTCTGCAGCTCCTGGGGGTTGCACCCCCAGACCCCCCTTGAACTTCTAATTGCTAGCCATAGCTAAATGAACCATACAGCAAGTTTTATGCTGTGTCCCCTGTATGTCAGGTCTACAATTATACATACTATAGAAAGTCTGAAGAACAACAGATAGGCTTGAGCATATTTATATAGCTAGCTAGCAGTGAAATATTACTAAAATTGCATATCTGAGTGTCTAATTTTCAAAAATTTCCTGTGGGGGCATGCCCCCAGACCCCCTAGAATGCTCGTGCTTCACACACTGTGCAACAGCTCCTCTCTCATTGACATGTATATAGCTAGTAGCAATTTCAACATTATAGTCAATGGCCTGACCAACTCAATTTTCCCTCCTCCGGCCCTGCACATGTAACAGTATGCAGATCTAACGCTGATATTATTAATAGCACTGCTGTGACTACACTTTTCTAATTTACATATGTGAAATTTTGTAGAACTGGAACATCATGTGAATTTAAAGGGGATGTAAAATTAGCAAAGTTTGGAATGTAATTGTAGAAGGAAATAAATTGTGTAATTTATAAATTGTAAATTACACAATTACATTGTGTATTTGAAATAAATTGTGTAATTGAAATAAATTGTGTAATTGTGAATGTAATTGTTTACTTAATTTTCATTAACTTACTGTAGGTAGAGGCTACTCCCTAAAACAACATAATTATAATTTAGGGTAAACCTTAAGATAGGAAGATAATCATAAAGTACTTAGGGATCATGCAGAACTGGGCTTTTCCAGCCAAAAATATCAACCTTAAACCAGCCTCAATTTCTCTAATGACAACTTGGCAGTATTGGTTAGGCACAGCCATGCCCAAAGATGTCTTCAAGACAACCCTAAACCATTCCAAAAAGTTCCTATGGAATTAAAAAAATCTATTCAACAGAATTTTATTGTGACTAACTGATGACTTCAGCCAAGCATAACTCAACAATGGATATAGCTACGACTTGATTTCTTCACTCTTTGACGTCACTTTATTTGGAAATATGCCTTTTTGCCAACCGCAGTAAGTATACTGTACAATACACGCATCATGGACTTGCCTTTTTAATCCTTTGTGTTCCAGTTCTGTTTTCTGATAATGCCGGCAAGGTATCGATTCGCGATAGAGCAATGCAGCTTCCCTGTGGCTGTGTTGGTATCTCGCTTGTATTTTCCATAGCGACTGGATTGATTGCAGAGATGCTTCTTGTACAGTTCTTTGCTTGTAATACTGTGTAACAGACTGAAATAGGTGAAAGCAAAGCATAATGGCCACCGTTCAATCTTGAGTAGTTAGGGCTCATAAATCGTCATAATTTTTTGGTGACTGGATTGATTGCAGATGTGCTTTTACTACTGTTCTTCATTTATAACAAGGTGAACATAGCTGATAGCGAAGCATAATGGCTACTTCACTTTCAAATCAGTACTGTATGCAAGGAAATTTTGACGTAAGAAAAATTTGATGACTTCATACTTCAGCAGATTTGGCGAATAAAATGTTGACGAAAATCAAGAAATTGTAGGCAAAATGTGTACTTTTAAGGGCACTTATAAACATTTGATGAATTTAAATTTGACGAATTAAACAGATCCGTCAAATTCGTCAAAATTTTTTTGATGTCAAAATTTCCTTGAGTACGGTAATTCATACCTGGGGTGCATATTCAGATGAAAACATTAACTCTAGCTCTATCCTTTTTTTGATGTAGTATGTATGGGTTCACCAGTCATAATAATGTTGCAAAAATATAAGGAAAAAGTGGAAATTTTAAGTTCGGTTAGGGATCATAGAAATAAAAGGTAGGGAAACAAGGGAGGTTGCCTACACCTGCGGATATACATGGACATTTAATTCCTAATTCAGTCATCAGCATAGGCTAAACTACGGATTAACAATGTCCAAAAGTATATCTGCACTTGTAGACAACCTCCCTTGTTTCTCTACTTTTTATCAAGACACACGGTAGTGTGTCGTGCGGCCCAAGAAGCCAGCATGCCACACCGTGAGTGTAATATTTATATTGACAGGAAGAAAACGCAATTTTCTCACCTTTGTAGCTCCGTGATCCTTCATCCGATTGGAACCAGTTTTGCTGCAGAGATGCCCGCCAGGTAGGCCACCCCACATACCAAATTTGAAGAAAATCGTCTTAGCCATGCATTACCGAGATATGAGTGCCCAAAAGTTCGTTTTTATTTCTTCATTTTTTCTTTTTCTTCTTATTCTTCGTCTTTTCGCACACTTTCAAAAATTTCTATAAACACAAATTCGTATTTCGATCGCCTTTAAATTTGGCACACATAAAGGGAGTCCAACGACGAATCCTAGCATCAAATTTGTTGCAAATTCGGTGAATGGTTCAGGAGTTATGATCGATTATTCGCGAAAAACAAGATTGATTTGTTGTCACGCCTACAGGGTAAACTGCTCAATGGAATGAGTTGAAAATCGGTTTGTGGATAGATCAACCATTGTAGGAGTGCCTTTTGGTGGTTTGAAAACAATCGAAATTAAGATCATGGAGATATGACATGAAACCGAAGGTGTGTAGCAATTGCGCGATCGAGATTCGTGAATAAAAATTCCAATAATTTTCAAGCCTACCACGCAAACCGCTTAGAGCAGTGAGCTGAAAATTGGTACGTAGCTGGAATACTCATCGTAGAAAGTCCTTGCAGTAGTACAGAGCAATCGGTTTACAAACCACTGATTTATGATTCCAAAGCCAACACGGTGTAGCAAATGCGAGATCGAGATACTCTAACAGAACAGTTACCCTAATAGAGCATTTACCTAGTTCATGACTTACTCCATTATAGATTGCAAGTTATGCTGTAGGGAGTTCAGCAGCAACCAGTTAATATTTTAGACAGTTCAGCTGCAAGCAAGTCACCTTGTAGAGAGTTTAGTTACAAAGAAACCATACTGTGGAGAGTTCAGCTACAAACAAATCACTCTGTAGAGAGTTAAGCTACAAACAAATCACGTTCGGCTACAAAGAAACCATCATGTAGAGAGTTCAGCTGCAAACATATCGCCCTGTAGAGAGTTCAGCTTAGTCTGGCGGCGCCCGCCCCTTCGCATGGAGTAAGGGTCTGGTTTGCTTAGTATCACCGAGTTGTTCTGGAGGAATTTAATTTGAATGTAATGACGTAACGAAAATGGTCTTAACGGAAGTGCCACACTCAAAATTGTGGCAGTGATATTGAACTTCCTTCGCCTTTACACATGTACAGGTGAAAGTGGATTGGTCTACAGTTTTATAGAATAGACATGTCTCCCTACCTAGGAAATCAGAGCGTAACCCGAGTTTTTCACGTATCAAACAAGGCGAAAAGCCCTTCCTGAAATAACACTTTCTTCTCTTTGTTCTTTATTAGCTAACTCCTTTTGTTTCTTTCAGCACTGTTAGGGCATTTGATTCATTTCTTCTGACGTAACATAAACAAAAATGCGCTGATTAAACGTGGAGCGTTCTGATTGGTTGCACCAGTTTTTGGTAATCCGGTACAACTCCACTATACTAAGCATACCAGACCCTTACTCTATGCGAAGGGGCGGGCGCCGCCAGACTAAGTTCAGCTATGAAAATATCACTCTGTAGAGAGTTAAAGTCACCTTGTAGAGAGTTCAGCTACAAAGAAACCACCATGTAGAGAGTTCACCTGCAAACAAATCACCCTGTAAAGAATTCAGCTATAAACAAATCGCCCTGTAGAGGGATCAGCTAGAAGAAGTTACCTTGTAGAGAGTTCATGTACACAGAAACCATCATGAAGAGAGATCAGCTACAAAACAATCACCATGTAGAGAGTTCAGCTGCAAACAAATCATCTGTAGAGGGTTCATGCAGCTAGAAACAAATCACCCTGTAGAGAGATAAGCTGGAAGAAGTCACCTTGTACAGAGTTCAGCTACAAATAAACATCATGTAGACAGTTCAGCTGTAAACAAATTACCCTGTAGAGAGTTCAGCTACAAAAAGATCACCCTGTAGAGAGTTCAGCTAGAAGAAGTCACCTTGTAGAGAGTTCAGCTACAAGGAAACCATCATGTAGGGAATTCAGCTGCAAACAAATCACTCTGTAGAGAGTTCAGCTAGAAGAAGTCACCTTGTAGAGAGCTCAGCTACAAAGAAACCGCCATGTAGAGAGTTCAGTTCAGCCTCAAATAAATCACCCTGTAGACAATTCAGCTACAAACAAATCGCACTGTAGAAGGATCAGCTAGAAGGATCACTTTATAGAGAGCAAACAAATCACCCTGCAGATAGTTCAGCTACAAACTATTTACCATGTAGAGAGATCAGCTAGAAGAAGTTACCTTGTAGAGAGTTCAGCTACAAAGAAACCATCATGTAGAGAGTTCAGCTACAAAGAAACCACCATGTAGAGCGTTTAGCTGCAAACAAATGACCTGTAGAGAGTTCAGCTAGAAGAGATCACCTTGTAGAGAGTTCAGCTACAAAGAAACCACTACATAAAGAGTTCAGCTGCAAATAAATCACCCTGTAGAGGAATCAGCTAGAAGAAGTCACCTTGTAGAGAGTTCAGCTACAAAGAAACCATCATTTAGAGAGTTCAGCTACAAAGAAATCACTCTATAGAGAGTTCAGTTAGAAGAAGTCATCTTGTAGAGAGTTCAGCTACAAAGAAATTATCATGTAAAGAGTTCAGCTGCAAACAAATCACCCTGTAAAGAGATCAGCTAGAAGAAGTTACCTTGTAGATAGTTCAGCTACAAACAATTCACCCTGTAGAAAGATCAGCTAGAAGAAGTCACCTTGTAGAATGTTCAGTTACAAAGAAACCACCATGTAGAGAGTTCTGTAATAAATACATGTATTATATATTATATATAATTTGAACATTTACTAAAATCAGAAATATTTAAAGTATTTAGCATCTGCTTCATCTTTTCTTCTTCCTGCGTGTGTAAAGAAAAAAAAGATAGTTTATAAAAGCCTCCTATGGCCGGCTTTGGGGTATACAAATACAAAAAGAAGTGAAATCTAATCAAAAACAGCCAAGCTGTAAAAAGAGTGCGGCCCTCAAAAAGGCTATGATGAAAAGATTTGAAATCCAAGGTGGCGGCCAAGAAATGGCTGTGATGGTACGTTAATGGTAAAAATTTGAATAGCGACAATTCAGGTGAATTTTGTGCTAAGACCAAGTGGCACCAAATTCACCTGAATTGTCATTAATTAAAATTTTTTACCATCAATCTACCATCACAGCCATTTCTTGGTCGCCCCTTGGATTTCACATCTTTTTTCACCATATAGCCTTTCTCAGGGCCACAATCTTTTTTTACAGTTTGGCTGTTTTGGATTAGATTTCTACATAAATAATCCTAGTTGAACCTAAAATTCCTAATTTTTCCTTATACTTGTCTAAAATGAATAATTTATAATAGATTACATACAATAGCATATGCATAAACAACTAGCTAATTACTTTTTGCTTCACTGCATGACCTGATATTATCTAAAGTAAATGTGCTGTTTTCTGTTTCGAAGTCTTTGCTGGACACTGATAATACCGGCAGATATGAAATTAACAATTATTATCAATCAGTATGGAAGCACTGAATTATAGGGTACAACATTGCATCTGTCTGCTTCCAAAGTTAGTCTGCCTGTTTGTTGATATAACTACAGTCACAAAGGTAGAGGCTAAACTAAGCAATACACTATGTCATTGTTATATGCCATAGTAGCAAACTTGACATGTGTGATGTGTATCATTTTGAGTTCTGAAGAATCTAACGTCTAAGCTTCCTCATGCAGCATTAGTGTAAGCCCAGAAATTTCTACACATTTAAAGTCAAATATGTGCCAAAAGAAACATGGCCCTAACTGTAATTAGGATAACTTTGGACTAGTAGAATCATGAGAGTGCATTCCTTAGATAGTAGAAGACGCATTAGTGACTCTAACTTACAAAGTGTGTGGTTGTCAGATGTTACGTATGTAGTCTTCAGCTCATGTGGCAACATATTCCAAATGTGAGCACTGAGCAAAAATTTGACTAGCATTAAAAATTGAAATTATTGTATTGAAAATTGAAATTATACTGAGTAAAAAGCTCGCGCTCCAAAAATAATTTAGTACATTTCAATTGCTTCAGAAGCAACATATCTAATAGTTACTGAATTTGACTTCACATGAAGATTAAAAATGGCTAGGATGAAGCTTGAAATTTATCTTCAAATATTCACTAATAAAGTGTTTGAACATATAAAGCTTCAGTGTTAATTATAGAAGTTTCAGGTTTTCTTGCTTTTATGTACATCATTGTTAAGAGTTATCTTCTTAATAAGTTTGTAAAGCATTTGGAAAATCCATAGCAGTAGTTATAAATAATGAGATTAATTGATTGCAAATGGGTGTGTCTGCTATACTGCTATTACACATTGGCAAACACCAACTAATGGCTAAAAGGACGTTTACATGCATTATCTATCAAAACATTAAAGATTCCTTCAATGTTTTGAGAGTGGCCCTTTATGTATAGCTATGAAAATATCCTGATATTCAATCTCAGGTAACATTTTCTTGTTGGAAGATATCCACTCTGATCTTTAGATTGTTAGTATCTTGTGGTATCATACAGCCAATGCAATGTCTCCGACAATTTTTTATTCGACACATTCACATACTACTGGGAGAATAATCAAATTTCTTATGGTTTTGCGAGTTCAGGAAAAGTACAGTAAGTATAGGGCATATAGATTTCCAGCAGTACCTTCCACAAGAACTTCTCCTGTACCTTTCTTTTTAATGCAAGATATCCCAAGTAAACCTTAGTGTAGGATATACCTTGAATATTTACATCATCAGTCATATGAAGTTCTTTGACACCTGTCCTATGGTAGAGGATATTTCAACTGAACCTTTGTATCGGAAATGTCATAAACAGATTGCAGTATATTATAAATAATGAATTCACAAACACACACAAAGCTCACATTTGCTTCATGGTACAGAACTGGGACAAAGCTTTTAATGTTTTGTAGGTTCTAAAGTTAATAAATGCATAATAAATGTTTGAAGCTTCATAATGCACTCATAGCCTACAAAGAATTGTGAATAAATATTATTTTCTTAATTCCAGCTGCTTTTTCATCTTACAAGATCAATCAATGTTCAGCTAATCTTTGTGTGCCACTCTCACTTTTAAACCATCAGTTTAGGTTGCTACCATAGTTACCTTAAAACAACTTATAAAGTGAGATTATATCAGAGGGTATTTCTACTGTATTTTGAAGGCAAACGGAAATTTTAAAATTTACAAATGACTTTATAGCAACAAGTGGAGTGCAGTTTTGAAAACAAGCATAAACTAAGCAAGTGGGCTCTCAAGTACTAATTACTGAATATTTTGATTGTACATGTACCCTAGGACTTTTTAAATTAGACCATTCTGAAAGCATTAAGATTGTGTATACAATTTTTAACTTAGTTGCTAATGTATTGGCTAAATACCGTAAGTTCTCTAAAAATTCGGCATATTTTTAAATCAATAATTTTCATCTCGCCAAACTTCGGCCTATAATTAGATAGTAATCACCACTAATTTTAGTTGATCGACCACTTGTCACAGTATAATTTGTATCGTCGATATTAAGACTAGACAACTCTGACGTTCTCGTCACTATCAGCATCCCTGATGGCATCGCAAAAATAGCAAACGTGCCAAATTTTTTATTAGAGGTAATTATTTCACTGTTAGAATACGGGTGCCGAATAAATAGAGGGGCCGAATTTTTAGAGAACTTACGGTATGAAGACATTTTTATTTAAAAACATACAGTGTAGTTTTCACTCAAACTTTTAGAGGAGGGAGTCTTGCCTCCATGTAACAGCCCTTAAATAAAACTGGATCTGACTGAATGATGGTTCTCTTCTCTCTGCATGGCATACAGATAGCAAAAATTTCCATTACACTTTTCAAATTTTCATGTCACAACATACTCATGTAATTTTCAGCCATTATTAATGATAGATGCTAAGTGACAGGGTACTGGTTGTTCTCGTACATAGCTAACCGGTTTTTGTAGCCTAGTCACACATAAAAATGTCAAATATAATATTTCATGAAACAGAATTACAGTATAAGTACTTACATAATGAGCTAAAATAACAATACTTAGCAAAGTCAGTCTACTAACTCAAACTGTGTGCAACATATATCAACATAACCAAACAAGGTGAAAAAGGCTTTAGCCACTTTAAATAAACATCTCTATTGATGGCGGAGTCTTAGCTATAGCACAAGAAATCTATTTATAGTATCTTCGATCTATCCAAATTTTTGTGTAAGTTAGGCTTTGCTTCTTCAAGATTGTCTTCTTTTTTTTTAAGAGCATTGTCAATTTCCTTTTTTACCCCTTCTCCAATGTAGAGACCCATGGTGGTCTGATTACTATGAAGCTGCACAGTTTCAGGTAATCTACTAATTTCACCTGACGGTTTGTTTAATACTTTACAATTTATGTTCACCACAGTGTGATCACGTGATTGTACATTAGAAAACATTGTCTCCTCATCTACTTGTGCTTTGACATAAGTATAATTTACTTGTGCTTTGACATAAGCATAATTCGTTTTGATTTCCTCACATTCTGATAATTTTTGATTTATACTTTTGACCGCATCCAATAAAGTACACCGTTTTACTTCCTCTGCGGTTTTCTTCTCTTTGTTTATCATTTCCAGCTCTGAATAAATCTCTACAAAATTATAATTGTTCTTGCTATCAAAGAAATCTGACAGTGATTGAGAGACATCACTAAATTTTCCAGCAAAAAGTTTATTATGCATTATACCTACAGTTAGTGGCAGAAGGATCAGTGGCAAAAGGAAGTAACAATCCTTTAAACCATCACAGAAGTAGATTACTGTACTCTTGAAAAATATGTAGTAAATAATGGAAACCCGAGTCTTCTCATCTGAAGTATCTATTTCCATTACGCCTCCAACGATATAAGAGTTATGTTGGGATAACACACTTAGAAAAGTTCTTCGGTATTTCTTGTTGCCATTGCCATGTATTATTCTAACTTGATTTACTCTTCCAAAATCCCTAACAGAACTTTCTACTTCTTCTAAACATTCAGCACTTTCTAACTCAAAGTCAGGTGTAGTGCTCAGGTGTTGCTGTTGTAGTTGATGCTGCTCATTGTGCTGTTCTGGAGGCTGTGGATGACTTGGATCATGCTGCATCAATGAAAATTGTTGGGGTGAATGCTGCTGCTTATAGTAGTGCTGTGGTTGTTGTACAATGTACGACACATCCAGAACGTGCAGTAGCTGTGTATTTTGATGCTGTTGTGGCCACACTAGAACAGTTACACAACTTAAATAATATACAATGTATACATATACAATAAAATTAAAATAAAGTAGGAATAGATAAACTGTACTTCCACGTAATGCAGAATGAACTGGTATTCCTGCGACAAAAGTAGTGACACTAGAGTGCGGCCATGTGTGAGATATGTATGCCGTAATAGAAATCAGATATATACAATTGGTATAAAGTGTAATATTGACATATAAAGAACTCTGCGTGGGAGTATCAAAGCAAAAAGTGTTCTATACTCACCGTAAACGCCCATGTGTTCTATATTGGGCAGTTATAGAACACTTTAATAGACCACAGTTCTATATCAGGTAGTTATAGAACTGCCAGGTCTATTTTGTAGGCTGATAGTCTACTTTGAGTGAGTAATCACTTAATTCCGGCCAGTACAACCAATCAACCAAGTCAGTGTAGGCTGATAGCCTGACTGAGCTGGCCGACTAGTTAACCCAACAACACTGTAAAAAATGGGGTGATCCAGTACACCCCACTGGAGGCATTATATATACACCCACGCCTCAAAAGGTGCTTGTGTACACCCACAGAGTGTTTAGGTACACCCAAGAATGTTTTCCTACAGGAGTCGTTTAATAGGCACTATTAGGGTGTAACACCACACTGTGCTGAAGTAGTCCCTCGCACACTTTGGTGTTAATTATTGTGATATAAGAGTAAACAGATTCTGAGAACTATGCTTCTTATGGCATTACTTGTGTTACTTCACTCCTTCAGTAACATTGCCTTCCTATATTTTAAACCCACAATCAAAAGTGATATTTGTTGGTTATGTTACATATACAAATTCAAAATCTTTAAAAGACAAGGAAGTCCTTGCTGGAGAGAACTGTAGTATGTAAGTTATATGGTATTGCACATTTCATGCATTGTACTGCTCAGCTGCAGATCTATCTTTGCTGTATTGTACAATTCTCACATAAAGTATTATCCAAGAACTGTGTGGCACAGAGCATTTGTTGAATTTTTTTTTAAAGAGGTGCTCTTAAACACTCAGTGGGTGTACAGAAAAACTCCATGAGTGTAATGGACCACCCCATAAGGGTGTAACTGAACACCTGTGGGGAGCCCAGTTGTAATTGCAGATATACATGTAACACCCCAAAAGGGGTTTATGTAAGAACCGATTTTTTACAGTGTAGTAAGAGCAAAACCACTGGATTTAATTTATAGACACACTTGAAGATTTCGATGATGGTTGCTTGTGGTCAGCAGCAGTGAACGTTCTTAGTACGTTTTGCTCACTTAAACGAACAAGTCCTAGGAATATCACGGAAATATGCTTATTAAAGTACCACAATCAAAAACTTTTGGTATTGAGAAGACAGACTAGACTCACAAAACGACTAATGAAGGCGCAGCACAGTGCAATGTAGACGAAACACAGGCACAATTCCTATACTACCGATGATAACACTCCTCCGTGAGTTTATAATTGTTTCATGTGTCTTGTGTGTATCTCAAATTGACAGTTCTCTATACCAGATAAAGCACTGCCTTTCACTCATGCTATACTGGAAATATAGCACTCAAAGAGTGGTCTTGAGACGAAATATAGCACTCGGCTTCACCTCGTGCTATATTTGTCTCTTGCCCACTCTTTTCATGCTATACTTCCCATATAGCACTCACGGCAGTGCTTTATCTAATATGTATATTTACTAAGTGGTGCTGAAGGTGGTTTTTATTATATCCTTTCTGTGCATGTCCATTATTAATATCATTCATGCAGTAGCCTTGGTTTTAACATCTTTTTTCACCATAGCCTTTTTGAGGGCCACACTCTTTTTTTACAGCTTGGCTGTTTTGGATTAGATTATTTATAACTTAATCATACAGTGAATACCTGGTAGCATAACGATATTAAACTTCAATGTTCTGTGTCCCCTTGCTCACTGTATAAACATACAATCAAACTTTTTGTATGCTTGTGTCATTGCGCATATGCTTGAGCTCTTAATACAGCATTGCCTTGTCCTTTTTTTTTTAAATATGTTTTTTTATTTGAAAACTTTTTGTTAGATGATAAGATGATACACTCAAGATGTTGATAAAAATTAATATCAAGTTTATAAAACAAGTAAATTCTGCTTTGTCTGAAATATGCTTCACATCAATCCTGTAGAATTTCTACTGTACATGGCAAGGGGTCACTTAATAAAATTTCAACAAACTGAAACTAATGTTTAGCTACAATGTATAATTTCGATTTTACATAACTGCTCTAGTAGAGTATATTTGACTGCAGTGTAGTTGACTGCTCTATTAGAATATCTCATGACAAACTGAGAAGGCTAGCTACATAGCTAGCTAGTGCTGGACGGTTTCCAACAACTGCCTTTTGAGCATTTATCAATAAAAAGCTGAGAAGCTGCCCGTATATGGGTGACCTTGGAAGCAGAGCAATTGGTTAAAGAAAATGGCAACTGATCACGACACGTATGCCAAAAATCAATGGTATCTCTATAAGTAAAAATCACTGGTATAAGCACACTCTCGAGAGAGCTTGAATGTTACGTTGTTCAGTTTCATGTGGATTGTGAGGAAGACCGTTCACAGGGGGAGTCTGTATTTAGCAGATCACGGATCAACGGATCACGTGATATGCATGCTCAACTCGATTTTGAGCACTGGGAAATATTTATACCCTAGTGTAACATCCAGCATACTGTAGAATTTATATTTTATCCACAGGTAGGAAGCATGAAGAGATTTCAATCGATACTATATAACTATAATAATTAGAGCGCACGCGTATTAGAAATTTAACACACGTACAGAGTAAGATTATTTTAATTCACCTTAAAACTGAATCACTGATGTATTCTTTACACCAACATAATACTCAATAGACTAGTTCTGTATTGCAAAAACAAACGACAAAGGATACACGCCAACATATTAGAAGCCTATTCACACGTGAGTGCGCTAGCATATCCTTTGTCGTTTGTTTTTGCAATACAGAACTAGTCTATTGAATATTGTGTTGGTGTAAAGAATACATCAGTGATTCAGTTTTAAGGTGAATTAACATAATCTTACTCTGTACGTGTGTTAAATTTCTAATACGCGCGCGCTCTAATTATTATAGTTATATAGTATCGATTGAAATCTCTTCAGGCTTCCTACCTGTGGATAAAATATAAATTCTACAGTATGCTGTATGTTACACTAGGGTATAAATATTTCCCAGTGCTCAAAATCGAGTTGAGCATGCATATCACGTGATCCGCTGATCCGTGATCCGCTAAATACAGACGCCCGTTCACAGGAGGTGTAGTGACACAAGTTCATATAACTTGTTCAACAAGTTGACTTAATTTTTATGCACTTAGTAGCTTAATCACCGAATACTATTGTTACGAAATAAGTTGATTTGGTCTCATGCTAGAAATCAACAACTGTATTATTGTGTTTCTGCTGTGATTGGGACACAAAGAGTAGTACTACTTAAGAGGTTTCCACAATGTGCCATAAGTAGCTAGTAGTAAACATTGTTTCACACAGGTCACATGGCTGACTTGGTTTTATTAGTGCACACAATTCAGTGTTATGAGATGAAAATTTGTTTGGTCTTGCACTGAGAATATGTTTTTGCAGTATGCCTTAAGTTAGCATTGTGATTAGTTTTACATAGATCACAAGCCTATAAGCTGACTGGTTTATAACTGACAGACAGGAAGTGACTATGTCATGGTAAGTACACTTTGTGTGGTAAAGTGAAACCCATGTAGTACAGACACCTTGGGAGCAGTAGTGTCTTTAGTTTAGCTGCTGACATATATTTAGGGATTTTTATCTCAGACCAATTCTATCTGGTCAAGAAATCATATAATGTACATTTAGGGTCTTCTTGAATTGCATGAATGTATTTCAAATTTACAGGTGCAATCAGAAAATCTTAAATGTGGTAAAATAAACTGTTTTTAAACACTTCTAATGGAGCGAATATTCCAGTATTAAAAGTACAGGAACAACCCGATAGAATATATTGATATATCACCGTATCACATTGCGTGAGAGGTCAATACATGAATCAATATAAGCTTCAATATATCGATACATCATGTATCACAATATATGTGACCGGATTTGCGAAAAGGTACCTTTTCCACACATTTGACATACCACCAAACAAAATGTCATAACTGTTGCCTCCTTGCACTGATTGACTTTCTTTTTGTATCAAAATGTAGTCACATAATGTAAGCATACTCATGGAAAATTACAGACACGTGCTTGCAATGATACAAAAGTTACAAAGTTTGAAAGTTGAAAAAATGGGTCAAATTTTATGTGTGAAAAAGGTACCTTTTCGCAAATTGGGTCACATATCATGAACCACGATAGTGGGTTCATAATAGTGATCGCAGTGGAATTTTTGAAAATCCTAATAGAGCAATCACTTAAACCAGCCTTAGAAAGCGGACTCGAGCATAAAACAACCCTCAGAAGGCTTATTATCAAACACTGAACTCAGAAAATTTGTGATATAGCAGTAAAAATGGTCTAGACGAAATTTAGAAACACTCAAAAGTTGCAAATTTTATGCAAATTGTTCATATTATTAAAATCATTATTATTATTTTGTTTCACTCGTGTACAGCCCAAGGCTTCCATTTTTTCACAATAAAAAGTACACAGCCTTACTCATTGAGTCCTTCCGCGTGTCCATGACCCATTAATTAACCCGTACTCCACAGATCGCTAACCGGCCTCCACCTTGATAAATTTCTAAGTTCTTCTTAACCATTGCCTGCTGTTCCGTATACGGAAGAAGCCATAGAAGAACAAAATTACGGGATCTTGTGTGCACAGGGATGCGTGTTGTTAACTAGTCTTTATAACGTTAACAAATGGTAGATTGAAGTTGTGCAGCACTCTTACCTTACAAGATCGCCATAATAGGGTCTCTAGTGAGCTGCCCGTCTTCGCTACGAGAAGTCGTTCAAGCACGCATGCAAGGCATCCGTTTATTCTTCTTCCTAGCCATCACAGTGAGTGCTTTGTTTGTCCATTATAGGTGGAAGATAAATGGTAGCGCTGATATCATGGCTGCTTTTCACACGCAAAAAAGGTTGGGTGGGGTGTTTATTACAACCCTACCATTTAAAAATATTTTGTGGTCTAACCACATATCATCAACAACCCTCCCATATGGTATCCATGTCATAAACAACTTAAGGGTGTGAAGCCTGACAGTCTTATATGGGAGGATTGTATGCTACTGTGCTTATGTCACTGTAACTAGCTACTGTGTACTTTAGCACATTCTCTGATCAGCTAGTGATATTAACAGTTGCAAGCATTTATGAACACATGCTAACCAGACTTAAATTTGCTGACTATACCTATGGTGTTCCACTTTATGACACACTGCTGCTAGCAGGCTACACCTAGGCTTTCCAGGGCTAGAGCCCAGTCTAAGTCCTGGCAATTGGAACTCAATATGCCAGTTTAAAGTAGTCTTGCATGGGTATGACTGCCAAATCCCTGGTAATCATGTAAGACTGGCTACGCCACTGGCCACTAGTATAGTGACATTGTGATTTGTACATGCAGACACCGGCGTAGGAAGACTTCAGCCAAGCCTAGCCATCTCCTCCTATTTAGCTTGATTAACACCAACTCACACGGTTGCTGCTGCATGCAGCCTTGCGTGTTCATATGTGCAACTCGTACATTTATACTAAGGCTGAAACAAATAGTACGAATATTCGTTATTCGTTTGTTAAGAAATATTCGTATTCGTTAAGAAATATTCGTTATCCGTTAAATATTCGTTAATCGGATAATGTACACATTTAACCTTGAAAACATTTTGACAACTGAAAACTGTCATTTTAAAATATAATTTTTCATCTTAATAATACATGTAAAGGACTTTTCTTTTTTAACATTTAAAGTTTTAGTAGTAATCAAAGTGATTTTGTCCCTTTCAAGCACCTAATTATACAGAAAATTCTTAAAGAATAATTCGTTAATTTGTTCGTTAATTTGAAGAATATTCGAATACCTAAAATTTAATATTCGTTTCACCCCTAATTTATACAAAGGTGTTGTAAGCGTCATCACTACAATAGTAGCACTACAGCTACAATGTATAGCTACCTCTTCACTACCTATTCTGCTAGACAACTCTACTCCTATAATCCACATGCTTGATGTATGCATTGTTCTTCTCTCTTTTTTTTTAAAATCGACTCTACAGGAATTACAACACTAACAGTTACCATTCTTATAACTTGTATCATAGAGTTTCATTCTTTTCCTTCTTTTACAATAAACACCTAAGACATCTTGTTCTTCAAGTCTCCTGTGCTGTCATCAACACTGTCTCTTGTATGATAGGTGCACAATCAGTAATTTTTTCTGACAGGTAGCTAGCTCGTATAGCAGTGTGTTTTCAGCAATGGCACAAAGTGTGACGATGGTGGCTGAAACACTGAGTAGACTAGGAATTAATATATCCTATCTTATTATTTTGTGCGTGTACAAATCAGAATTAAAATACAGTCTTTATCATAGATTACAAATTAATATTGCATTAAGATATCTAGTTAATGAGTTAACCTTTTAAACTGAGGAATCTCTGTTAGCTTAGGCTACACTATAATGTGCCAATTAACTTATAATCCATAAATGGTTTTGGAAAAAAGTACACAAACTAGACATATTAAAAATTTAAAATAAGAAATAGGGATCGCTAAAAAAAGCCACAAAACAAGAAGGGATCGCTGGGGTCGTAATGTAAACCACAAATCCCTATTTGACTCCTTATACTTTATAGGGATTTGTGGTTTACATTACCACCCCAGCGATCCCTTCTTGTTTCGTGGCTTTTTTTAGCGATCCCTATTTCTTATTTTAAATTTTTAATATGTTGTTATACATAGCTGTGTTTAGCATGACTTTTGATAGTCTTCTATGGTCAGACTGTTTTTTCCCTTTTAAGAGTGGTAGTTGGTACACTCAAAAAGGAAGAAAAATGTGGTCTGGCCATGCAAGACTACACATTTGATATGTAGATGAAAGTTTACCAACAAATTATCAAGTTAATATTACAGCATTGTGTATCTGTATTTTGATATGCATGTAATATCTTAATATGTGACCGGATCTGCAAAAACCCAACATAATAGCGCATTTTTCAAATTCTTTATTATTGAATATTTATAATCTACTTAGCCGAGTGCATGCTCTGGCCAAGTTTCAACCTTGTATGCCAACAAGTTTTGGAGTCACAGCCCTAAAAAGTAGCAGCAACAGAAAGATGGATTTATACAGCATGTACGGGGAAAATAAATTACAGGTGCTTACAAAAACAACTGTAACTTACAAACTCAGTACAGTACAGAGTTGCAACTTACAACACCGTGTTCGCCTTGAATAGGGGAGTCCATTACATGGTGATTTTTTTCTCCTACCACCTTTCTTCACTACATACAGAGACAAAATCAGTGAAGAAAAATTGATTGTTTATGACCGTTCCAGCATGACGTCCATAACGCACGTATCCTTTAGGCTACTGCTACAAAACAAAGATTTTCAAACTCCTCTTGAGTAGGCGAATAAGATGGTATGCATGTTTTTTTTTAGTATTGCACCGACATGAGATTTTGCCGATATTTCAATAACCGATATTGGATAATATTTTCAAGCCGATAAATGTAGTGAATCCGATATAGTACAGCATGTCTATTTTGTAACAATTTTTATTAGAAATTTGATTGTGAAGGACCGATTTAGCTTGTTTACAGTGGCAGTATATTGCTGTGACAGTACACTGAAGCAGTATATAACAACGTTTTAATGTAGGAAACGCACCTCAAAATGTTTTTAAATATCATTTAGTGCACATGACCATATACATACAACTGTATATGCTGCTTTTTCGTCATGGTGTCGATCCGAAACCGATATACAAAAACCACAGCCGACATGGTTTTTCCGATAGCCAATCCGATTATCGGTGTAACACTAATGTTTTTATCATTACATCCTTTCTTCATAAAGAACAAAGCATTTAAAAATTTTACATTTACTTTTCATTTATGCAAATATTTACGCATTGCAATCAAAAGCCTATACTGTAGATTTAGGCTTGCACCATTATGTCGGGTCTTCGCAGATCCGGTCACATATATCATTGTATTGTGATTTTTTGGTGCAATATATCAATACTTTAAATCCTGTATCGTCTCATCTTTAATACCATCATCCTCTTTGCTTCTCAACACGGCAAGCTAATGACTTGTCCAGATGGATACCTCCCTTGATCAGCTTTTGGACAAGACTATCCCTTGTCAGATGAAAAGGTTCAGAATATTTAACTCTCTACAGGGTGATTTGTTTGTAGCTGATCTCTATACCGGTTACTTGTTTCTAGATGATCTCCTGAATTCTTTTCAAGGTGACTGCTCTATTAGAGTATCTCGATCTCGCACTTCCTACACCAAGTTGGATTTCATGTTATAACTCTGTGGCTTTACGTCTGATTCTTCTACACCATTGAAGAGCCTTTCTAAGATGATTACTCCATCTGTACGGCGATTTACAAAGCATT
Organism: Dysidea avara; assembly: GCF_963678975.1. Taxonomy (NCBI): domain Eukaryota; kingdom Metazoa; phylum Porifera; class Demospongiae; order Dictyoceratida; family Dysideidae; genus Dysidea; species Dysidea avara. The sequence continues at coordinate 30,835,231 of NC_089273.1, forward strand.
ACCCCAAGTGGTTTTTCTGGTAGGCATGGCAAGTAGTAATTTTTTTATTAGCTAATCTCAATTGCATAATTGTTACACACTGCTGGTCTTTTCACTGTATCTTTGTGGTTTTCAGCACCATCTCTTTCAAACCACAAAAGGTTTGAGGTTCAATAGTTAACCTATTCACCCACCGATTTTCAGCTTCTTCCCATAAGTGGTTTATCCGGTAGGCACGACAACATATTGGTGCTATTCTTTGTGAATAATCGCTAATAACTCCTTGACTATTTACTGTATTCCAACCAAACTTAGTACCAAGATGTGCCTTTATACCCCCTTCTGTGTGCCAAATGTCAAGACAATCGGATATAGCGTTAGCATTTTATAGCAGTTTTTGTAAGTGTGCGAAAAGAGGAAGAAAATAAGAAAAAAAAAAAAAAAACCCAAAGAAACTAAGTTAATTTTTGAAGCCGCATATCTCAGGTATGCTTGAAACGATTTTGTTCAAATTTGGTATGTGGAGTATTGAAGTTGGCAGGCATGTCCACAGCAAAAATCATCTTATTTTATCAAGGCAGCACAGAGCTATGGAGGTGCGAAAATTGCATTTTCTTCCTGTCAATATACTGACGAGTGTTGCATGCTGGCTTCTTTGGCCACACAACACACTACCGTGTGTCTTGATACACCACAACTGTGGTTGAGATCAAAAGCACAGTGCTGTATATACATACCTGATATACCACATTTTGTGACTACGCTTACCATATATGGTATAACTTACCACATTCCATAAAATCCTTATCTAAATGGTAAACAAGTCTGTAATAACAAGCGCCTAGATCAACCAACCATTAGTCACCTCAGCTACTGGAACGATTTTCGATGAACTCTTGTCTCCTTTGTGGATAACTCACTAATTGTGACTTGTTGGGCATGGTACCACTAAGAGTATATAATGTCTAATCCATCAAGGATTTCTAGATTTTCAACAGGTGCTGTTTCACTATGCCTTGCTATCTATAATCGTTTCATCTACTGGAGTGTAGAATATAACAGTTATAACACAATTACTCGGGATATGACTAAATACTGTATACACACTCTCATAAATTGTATGTATATTTTAGTCATATCCTTTATAAGCTTGTTATAACTATATATAATACTGTATAGTAGGAGTAGGCATGGCCAATGAAATAATATCACCCCAAAAAAAGCCTCAATTTCCCCTGACGACGATGAGGCAGTATTGGTTAGGTAAAACTAAGCCCAAACAAGCTTTTAGATTGACCCGAAACACTTTCAACAAGTTGCTACGGAATTTAAAAATATAAATAATGCAATTTTCTAGTGACTAACTGACTGACTGACTGAGTAACTGACTGATGCCTTTAGACAAGCGTAACTTGATAACGGCTAAGGCTACGGACTTGATTTTTTCACTGTTTCACGTCACTTCGGCCTGACAGGTGCCTTTTGGCATACCACAGTACGTGCAATGCATTCTTCATGGACTTACCAGTGTCCTCCTTTGTGTCCCCTTCATCTTTGCTGACAGCAAAAAGTGCCAATTTGGCAATAGCACGTGATGGCTTCCCTTCGTAATGGAATGGTCTGTATTTGTCATAGTGGCTATTTTGATATCAGAGGTACTTTTCAAACAGTTCTTGATTCATACTGCTGTGTATCGGGTTGAACATAGCCGACAATGAAGTGATGCGTGTATTGCAGAGGTACTTTTCGAACAGCTCTTGATTCGAAATGCTGCATAATGGGTTGAACAAAGCTTACAACTAAGCGTAACAGATATTTAACTTTTCAGGAGATAATTGGGGCATGAGATGCCATTTCAGATGTGGTATGCTTGGGTTCACCAGTCATAATAATTATTTACAAAAAAGTTAACAAACAAGTACACAGAAAAATTTGGAATTTTCAACTAGAGTAGGGACCATAGCACATTGATAAAAAGTACTACTGAAACAAGCTGGAGTAGTCCATGATATTAAATCACAGTAAAACAATAAGAAATATTATGTCCCTACTGTGCTCAAGATACCATAATGAAAATACACAGTAGAGATATAACACTTCTTATTGTTTTACTATGATTTAATATCATGGACTACTCCAACTTGTTTCAGTACTTTTATCGATGTGCTATGGTCTCTACTTTAGTTGAAAATTCCATTTTTTTCTGTGTACTTGTAAAATATATATAGTTATAACATGGTTACACAGAATATACACACATGAGGGCCTGCAGGGCCCAAATGCATATACACTATAATGTGGGCCCGAGTGCGTATAATTTTGTCATATCCCAAGTAATCATGCTATAACTGTTAAATTCTAAAAATAAATACATAAAAAATTAAAATTAAAAAACACTAAGCAGAGTTCTGCCCAGAAATTCCTGAGTGGTGGCCTAAAGTTAACATCACCTAATATGCTGTGTGTTATATTAGCGTATATTGCATGTGTATCAGTGATATATTTAAGAAATGTACTGGTCAGATTTAAGAGGTACTGGTCAATTATTGGAGGTACTGGTCACTTTGAACTACTGCCTACCAGTGTGGGCAGAACCATGACTGAGGGTGTCACATTAACATATAGCCTAAATATTTCGAAGGGGAAAATTTTTGCAGATTTCGTAGTTTTGGGAGTTATCAGTGAAAATTTTAGCCTTGAAATATTTAGACCTCCATATAGTCTAATACATTTTAGGAGTATTTGCAAATCCACAAAAATTTTATTTTTAGCAATACTGCTCAATCTGAAAAATATTTGCCCCTCGAAATATTTAGGCTATATAGTATAAGCGTTATTTGGTTTTTGGGATGCACACCACTGAATAGCAGTACCCTTATTGTCTCACAATAACAAGCTAGTCCTAATGTTTATATGTAGTAAGCACCTCTAAAAATAATTATCAACTGGGTAGAACAGTACGGCAAGTTCTCACTACATGACAGCATGCTGGAGGTAGATTGTTACAACTAGGTAGGCATTATAATAATTAATTAGAACTCGCTGTTTTAACAATGTGGGTGCGCCGCTGCACTTCATCACTAGACGCTGGTCTCCCTTTGTGGCACTTACGAGCTCCTAGAGTCAGACATGGCTGCCGCTTGTGCCTGAGCAGTCAGGCAAATTGCCCTTATGCTCTACATTGAATTCATTTTCCCACAACTAAACCATGTGGTTGATATCTGCTATAAAGGAGAGCAGCCTCTACAATGTACACAAGGCTCTCACCCCATATGGGGGAATGCTTCGTCAGTATACTCTGAGTGCTTACCACACCAATGTGATGTATCCCAAATTGGCAGGAAGATTGTTTTGGCGAGACGATAAGTGTGCTATTCAAACTGCCTACTAGCCGCTCGAGGGTCATATCTCTTGGACAGTGTATTGCTGACTTCTCCTTCAAGGGTGATGAAGCCCAAAGTGATTTCTAGTAGCTGCCCATAAACTTACGTCTTTAGTTTCTTTCACCGTCACCAAGAAAACTTACTGGCTAGCTTTCTGGTTTTTATTCTTTATCCACCATCTCACGCGGTTCCCACAATGATATGCATGTGAGCACAATATGATCTTAGTTGGTTAATTGAATAAATTCCCTCATGCAAGCTCCATTCTTATTAACCTTGTTAAACTAAAGTTAACCTTCATATATTATTATAGTTACTTTAGTCTACTGCATAACTTAGTTACAGAAATAGCCAAACTCTCTACTACATCACTTGTTTGTAGGTGAACTCTCTACTGATTACATGTGGTTGAGATCTTTACAAGGTGACTGTTTGTAAATAAACTCTCCGCAGACTAATTTGTTTGTAGCTCAACTCTCTACTGGGTGACTTGTTTGTCTAACCAGATAACTGGCATTTAACTGAATTCTCATGGGGTAGATGAACTCCTGACAGTGTGACTTTTTTGTAGCTGAACTTTCATTCAGACAGCATCCAGTTTATCTACAGTTATGAAATCCTATGATTTTACTTTAACAACAAAAACAGCATTAAATCAATAAAAACTATCATTATTGTAATAATAGAACACAATGTAGTAACTACTGTATATTATGTTTGTAAGCATGTTGATCTGCATAAAAATTGAATGTTCTAATAAGGTGACTGTACTATTAGAGTATCTTGATCATGCACTTGCTACAAGTAGTTGATCTTGCATTATAACTCAGTGGCTTTTAATCTGATTCTTCTATACTACTCCATGGACTTTTTATGATGATTACTCCATCTACATACTGTTTTCAGTTCATTCTTCTAAGCGGTTCGCCTAGTAGGCATGAAAACTAATAGTTTTTTATTCATGAAACTCGATCGTGTAATTATGACACAGGTTGGGTTTTGTGCTATATCTCCACGGCCTTTATCTTGATTCCTTTCAAACCACAAAAGGCACTCCTACGATGGTTACTCCATCTACATAGCACTTTTTAACTCATTCCTCCAAGGGTTTTACCCTGTAGGCATGACAGACCTTCGACCTTATTTTACAGAAGCAATCGGTCATAACTCCGTGAATGTTCATCGGAATCCTTCCAAAACTTTGTACTGAGATACACAGCCCTTTATGTGTGCCAAATTTCAGTCAAATTGAAGCACGCATTGGTATCATATGGCAGATTTTGCAAAGTGTGTAAAACGTAGAATAAAAAACGAAGAAAAAATTAAAACAAAATTTTGGCTGCTTGTATCTCACAAATGGCTGGAGCAATTTCTTCAAATCTGGAATGTAGACTCTCCTTCCTGGTGGGAACTTCTGTAGCAAATTTGGTTCCAATTGGATAACAGATACCAGAGCTACATATGTGTGAAAATCACATTTTCTTTCTTCCTGTCAATATACTCACGGTGTGGCACGCCGGCTTCTTGGGCTGCACGACACACTACTGTGTGCCTTGATACAACCTCCACCTCATAGGGACTCTGCAATTGCGACACTCAGTCTATCCTCAGGGCAATATTTAAATAGAATGTTCCTTAAACTAACCACTCTAGGACAACCTAACAGTTACTTTCTAATATAGTTTATTACACAATCGCTACAAAACTACAAGTTCTTTTTTGCTGTTACACCTGCTTATACCAACTGTCATACACGAGTACTGCCCAAATTTATTAGGAACAAAACACCCACCCTTCAGAAACCAACTCTAAATTAATCTACTTTAGCGAAGCTGTCCTTAACTGTGTTAGGCATCCAGCACTAAACAAGTTTAACATCACTTCAGTACTTAAATGCAATTGTTTTTTTAGCTCCCATCATTTCAAGAGTGCACCTAGCCAGAAGGTGGTAGGCATGCTCCTTCAAAATACTCAAAATCGTTCATGCTTGTAAAAAAGGCCAATGACCCAATGATCGGCTAGCCAACATACGGTGCTGTATAACTACAGCTTACATAACTTACTATGTATACGTAGCTATTTTCATTACTGATTGCTATCAGTTATCACTTATCAATGGGGATATATTCATCAAGCATAATTGCATGTGCTACGACTGTACTCCAACAAATTCATCCACAATCGCGTGATTGTGACACAGGTTGGGTTTGGTGTAATATCTCCATGGTCTTTATCTCGGTTCCTTTCAAACCACCGAAAGGCACTCCTACGATGGTTACTCCATCTACATAGCAATTTTCAACTCATTCCATGAAGCGGTTTACCCTGTAGGCGTGACAACAAATCGATCTTGTTTTACGCAAATAATCGGTCATAAATCCTGAACCATTCATCGGATTTGCACCAAATTTGATACTATGATTCGTCTTTGGATTCCCTTTCTGTGTGCCAAATTTCATGGTGATTAGAGTACGCGTTTGCGTTTTATAGCAATTTTTGCAAGCGTGCAAAAAGACGAAGAAAAAAAATTGAAACTTTGGCAGCTCATATCTCGGAAATGGCTGGAGCGATTTCCTTCAAATTTGGAATGTAGACTCCCCTAGCTGGTGGGCAACTCTGTAGTAAATTTGATTCCAATCGGATAAGGGATCACCGAGATACAAAGGTGTAAAAATGATGTTTTCTTTCTTCCTATCAATATACCCACGGTGTGGCACACCGGATTCTTGGGCGGCACGACACACTATCGTGTGTCTTGATGGATCATAGTTACTTACATTAGCCGCAGCCTGTGCTGCAGTCCTAGCACACTGACAGTATGACGTATTCACTTACTTCAGCCAGCGACATTCAGATGCCACATATTGCACAAAATCCCAGTTCATAATCTGTCTTGCTAGCAGAATTTTTAAGTTTAAAGGATCCTCCAGACTGACAAAGTAAAAAAAAAAAAAAAAAAGGCATGCCACTGCACTACCATACAAAGATCCAGTATGATTGACTCAGGAAAATAAACTTGGTAAGTTACATTTAACACTTTATAACCTTGTAGGCAGTAGGTTTTGTAGTATCATCTGCCTGGTCTCCTTTGTCACTTGCGAGGTGTGATTCCTGCGAGGTCAATTCAAGCAGGTCACTTATCTTTTTATGTTCGAAAATGCTCTAACACATGAGTAATTTAGGCTAAATATAGAAGTGTGCCTATAATTTTCATTCAGTGGATTCATGCATGAGTTGAATGTTGTGTGTGCATTCACTAGCAAGCTAAGTAAGATTGTTCTACAGTGGTTAGAATATTCTGTTTAAAGATTCCCTGAGGATTGACTAACTGTTGTCTGCCATCATGATTGCAAAGTTTCTATGAGATGAGGGTTGTATAAATGTTATAGAGTGAATACATAATAGTAAAAATGTTACAATGTAATTTCTGCTTATTCCGTTCCACCTTTTATAGCTTCCCCTTGTTTACAGTTTGGATAAGGAATTTGCAACTAGTTATAATTTTAGTATCAAGGTGTAGAAACTGAGGCACCCGCAACTGTTCTATGGCCACAGTTATTGTTTCTTAATTATGTAACCAGAAGATAATCGGTCAATTACGGATCGCTATATTCATTAGACCAAGATGAAGAAGATACAATACTTACTTCACTCCTTCGTGTATATCGCTCTTTTTTCTTCATTTGTGGCAGGTTATTTCATCGTAAAAGACATTTTCTCAGTTGGGCATGCCATGGGTTAAACAAGCCACAGACTACATAGATAATTACTGGTGACCATGAGAATCATTAGTAAACCCAGAAGCCATACGCAGAACTGTACAGAACACACTTAAGGGTGTTAGGGTTTTTTGAAGCCATTCAAGGGACAATCCACACAACCACATGCATGCAGCTGTTACATCATAATTGGCAATATGAAAGTATCTGTGTTAGGCGGCTGTGTTTTGCACCAAAGAAATTGGCCAAGAAACAGCCTGTTTCGTTTGAAAACCATCACGAAAATGATCTATAGGAGCCCAAGAGTGACAACAGAGTGAATTAGCTTGAAAGTAAGTGCTAGTGTTGAATAGACATGGGAATGCAAGCTGATTTGTAGCCAACACAGGTTCTTCCTGTGTTTTCTCAAGTGATAGTGTACACTTGGTAAGTTATATTTGTAATTATACACCTGCTCTTAGGTAGAGATGATGTTCCAGCTGGATTTATCACCCATTACATCAAAGAGCAGGCTTGGCGACTCCACAAGCAACAGGAAGGTGTCCCAGTGTGTAAAGAAAAGGAACAAGAGCCTTTCTTTAGTTCAGAACTTCATTTATAACTTGTTAAATGATAAAGTTGGCATTTGTGGTGTATTGAATTTGTTGTAATAACTCTTCTACACTGCATTGTAAAAGGCGATATTCTGGAATACACGATAGTCGGATCTCTACCAAACTTTTGGTGGACCATCAGTGATAAACTTGCAAACTTTTAGCACATGGAATTATAATTTTTGTGATCCAGCATGAAGTTACAGGGACCGGAAGTCGAAGTTCGCTCGTGACACTTGTTCTTTGTTTTATAACTCAAGAAAGAAGTGCAAAGACAAATCCCTGCGCTAAGTTTCCACAAGTTTATTGAAGAATCTTCACAGTGAATTTGATGCTTGTGCAAGCAGCCAGTATCTTGGAATAAAAAATGTATGGGTTAACTTTGAGAGATTATAGTGCGTGAATGAAACAAGGTACAATCTTATACTTTGGTCTCTGTATAGTAGAAAGTTAGGTCAATCTTCGAAGCAGTAGTTCAGATTCCTGTAGCTTTCTTTTTGCCTGTATCAAAGATAAAACAACAGCATTTATATGGCTTCAAAAAGGCGCTAGCACCCTTAACATATTCTCACCATTTTAGACTCGATCGGCACGAAAATTTCAGATGGGAAACCATGGTATTTATGCATAAAAGAGCATTTGACGTTTTTTGATAGCTTCTTCTGGTGAGGAATGGCGTGGAGGTAAAGAAGACTGATTAGTGCCAGCACAAAAGCTGAAGAAGAGCATCTAATAACTGAGAATCCAGAGAACAAAAATAGAAACGCATGTTTGCTTGTACAGTTTTCATCAATGTATTTTTAAAGAATAAAGTCTCTAGGGCATAAACTGTGGGACTAGTTCTAGTTTGAAGTGAAAAATTATAACTCGTCTTCTACAGTGAGTTAAGATATGGGTGCAAAGCACCCTTAAGTTACACTGCATTTGGTAAGCGTAGCCACAAAGCATGGTATATCACTTATATACCACAGTTTGCTGTGATATATCAGTTTTATACCATAGCATGGCACTTTTGATCTTCAACCACAGGTGTGGTCACACCTTTGGTTGAGATCAAAAGTGCTGCGCTGTGGTATATGACTGATATATAACGATAAATAACGATACTGTAAGTGTTATACCACGCTTTGTGGCTATGACGGCAAATTGCGGTATACAAGTGATATACCACGCTTTGTGGCTATGCTTACCATATATGGTGTAACTTCACAAATTCCGTGAAATCCTTATCTAAACGGTAAACAAGTCTCTAACAACAAGCACCTAAACCAACCAAGAATTATTCACATGAACAACAAGAATTTTGCACAAGCTCTTGTCTCCTTTGTGGATAATGCACAAATCGCAAGTAGATGGGCGTGGCACCACTAAAGAGTCTAAAACATCTGATCCTTCAAGGATTTCTACTAATTTCAATCTTCAACAAGTGTTGTTTCACTGTCTTCGTGAAAACCCATCTAGTTCGCACAACTTCAGAATTTATTTTTATTTTCTCAGCATTATCTACATGGTCCAAGGAATGGTCCACCAGTAGTTTTGGAATTACAGCACTAGTAAGTAGGAAAAGCAAGGTAATCGATTTTTATAGTGACTATACTAAAAATATACAACAGGTACTTACTGTACATTAGCAGCCATAAATTCCATAGTCTACAAATTAGGAATATGGCTTATAGTGTTCACCATGGATTGGCAAATCGACCAAGATACGTATAGTTTTAGCACTGCAGTCACTTGTACATATGTCATATCCCTTGTTAACTATAAAAATATATGTATATGGTAGAGATCATGGAGGTTTGGATGTTTCAGCAAAAGTATCACCCAAAACAACACCATCCTGGTACCTTAGCTGCATTAGTTAGGTATAACGAAGTTCAAAAGTGCCTCAGTACAACCCTAAATGCTTCCAATAGATTGTTACTTTTTTTTTCTTTTCTGAATGCTTGCCTGCCTAATGCCTTCAGGCAAGTGTAACTCAATAATGGTAAGGCTAAATCAAATGTAACTCGATTTTTTCACTGTCTGACGTTGCTTCGTCTCAAACATTATTGTCGCCATAATTAAGCTTGAACAGACTATTCTTCCTTGATGGGTTAGGTGTGTTTGGCCAAAATCTATAGCCTGATGAATGCCTAGTAAGTGTTTTCGGAGTTATAGTGATAGACAACAAGAAGAACATAACAATTGATTTGTACAGTACCTATATGGAAAAAAATTACAGGCACTTGTTTAAGAAATCATTGGTCTCCAGTGTAATGGACTATGAAGTTATGACTTGTGTTGCTCTATTCACTATGAACTGAGAAATATAGAATAACAGCCCATTGGTTTTTAATGTTGTAAAATGAATCAAAGTCAAGTAACATGCACGTTTTTGCTTAATTAGCAGGTGGCTAGGTTTCATTGATTTGAACTTTGTTATCAGAACACACGTAAAATTTTTATATAGTACACAACTTTTTTATTTTGACATGTTTTTTATGGGATGTTTCTTCTTGTGAAAGTGCTAAAGTTTTTCTTCAACTTGTATGCATGCTAGAAATTGCTTGCTCAAAGTTTCTATTTAATGCCCAATTCAAGAATGCATTTTGAAATCACCTACACTGAAAAACGATCATTTAACCTGTTAAACTATTAATTTGTAAGCATTGTAAATATAATTCACAGCTACTAACATACACTGTGGTCAACTCTCGTAAATCACTGCCAATGTTGGCAGACTTCAGAAAAACCATCCACACTATTACTAAAGCCTTGGATGCAACTAATATTAAAATACTACAGTAGTTTATTTACAATGATAAGGAAGTAATTCTACATCAGGATTAAACAGAATTTGATGGATTGGTAACAGTGGTAAGAACATATGCCATGTGGCGGGCATTAAATAGAAACTTTAAGAGCGTAATTTCTAGCATGCCTATAAGCAGAAGGAAACTAACTCTAGCATAATTCTAGTCTCTGTGTGGCGGTTGAAAACGGCACTAAATCTGTAAAATGTTTTTTTCTACTAGACACGTGCCCTACCCTTCTAGGAACTATATAGTGAGTTTTTATGCTTTCAGGCAAGTTCCTCCCACTTTGTGAGTGTTTTCCAGCATTTTCCACACTATACTTGCTATTGTGGCATAACAGAAGTATTGGTATGACATGTTACTAAGCCTCTAGCTTTCGAATGTGGTCAGGCAGCCTGGTAGGAAAACCAAGTGATACTTTTTGCTAATTCACAAGCGTTAGTCCAATGTTTTAGAAATTCAGATTTTATTGCTTTGACTTTCTTATTGTATTTAAACGTTTAACATACAAGGAGCTCTCTCGGTACCATTCATCTCCTGATATCTATACATCAACTCAATCAATCAACATCGCGTGACAAGCAGCATGCAGACGTCTAGAAAAAGTCATTAGGACAAAGTATGGCTGAGTTATGCCCTTCTATCTATTGATATGCAAAGTAGGATACAATAATTATTCTTTTGTGCTTTCAAGGTACTGTGTGAAGTTCTGAATTGGGAGGATGTGATGAAGGATCAGACCATGAAACCAAAATTTAATGGTAAGGAAAGTGACGTTCATAGTTTGTGCCAAAAACAGCTCAGCTGTAAAAAAAGGCGAGGCCAAGAATGCATTGCATAAGTATATGTTCATGGAGTAACTTCAACCAAAAGACATGATATCAAAATCTGGCCAAGAAAGCATTTACAGTATAGGCACTTTTGTGCATTCATTTTCTATATGCTTCACATTATCATTCAGCTAGCTGTACATGTGTGCTTGCAATATAAACAATACTACTGAGACGATAAAAGATGATTACACTGCATTGTTACCAAAATTAATTTAACTAAAAATTTATAATTGGTTTCTACTTGGCCATCTTTTTACACCATATATTAAAATAAAAAGATGGCCAAGTAGAAACCAATTGTAAATTTTTAGTTAAATTAATTTTGGTAACAATGCAGTGTAACCATCTTTTATCGTCTCAGTAGTATTGTTTATATTGCAAGCACACATGTACAACTAGCTGGATGTGATAATGTGAAACATATAGAAAACGAATGCATAAAAGTGCCTATATACTGTAAATGCTTTCTTGACCAGATTTTGATATTATGTCTTTTGGTTGTAGTTACTTAATGAACATGTACTTGTGCATTCTTGGCCTCGCCTTTTTTTTTACAGCTGGGCTGTTTTTGGCACAGGATACACTACTTTTTGTTGAATGGAGAACATACAATTACTGAAGATTGGCTATTATATTACATAGGAGACACTGAATGCATGCATAATAACAGCTTCAGTATCAGATTAGCTAGCTAAATCAGTAGCAAATGCTTCAAGTGCAGTGTTTAGAAGCACTACTAAAAGTGACTTGCTAAGAGAAAACTCGTTCAAACCGTTCAAATTTCCCTCAAGGACTCACGTGATATTTTGCGTGATGTTTCACGCGAAAATAAGAACTGGGGATCGTGACAAAGTCGAGGCTACCATCTTAATGGTTCTTCCTGAAGCGGTGGATTGGTGATATAATTAGTCTCTGTGCGTAACAAGTGGGGGCGAATCGGCTGCAAGTTGTTGCTGAATGTATGCCTCGGATGGACAAGAAGGCACCGAATGCATCACACTATTCTCCCAGCGAATTGCCAAGTAAGTTTGTGTATAAGTCATTGTAAACGTATATATAACTACCGTCGTAATTTTAGACAGGAATCCCCCACGCCATAGTAGCTTCCTGGGATTATATATCTATGCTTTTGTAGGCCAGATCCTTGCTGCTAGCAGCTGTGTGGGTCAGACCGCAAACAAGCAAAAAATGAAAGAAGATTTTTCTTAACATTTCAACCAATCAGATGGTTGGTGATGACAACGAAGTTGTTGAGAGCAGAGAAATACTTCCATCAAAGGCTATAAGGCTATATATTTTTATGGCTTCCTCTAGTGTATGGTGAAATCTTTGGCTACAAATAATTGTGTCAGGCATTTGAATGATTAGCAAGTAAGTCAATACTACAAAACTAATAAGTTCATATTTTTGAGGGCTCAGCTCAATGCGTATATACAGTATACCATACTTACTATGCATCAATCGATTGATGTGATGATAATATGTGCAGATCTGAGACAACCATGGACCCTACTATATAGTAACTGGACAGATATATAGAGTTATGTATACTCTGATATAATTGTTGAGTGTTGTAGTTTGCCAATGGTCAAAGCTAAATTAACCATTTTAGATAGCTTTTTGTGTTGTTGAAGGTATCAGGCAAACTCCAGTTAGGGCCAGGCAATAAAAGATTATTTTTCAAAACAGGAGAGGAACATGCTTAGGCCTGCAAGGTACAGGCTTAATCTATTTATCCCTGTAATGCATCTATCAACGTATTGCCCCACTACCCCTCCCTTCGGGAATATATGGGGCTATAGTGGGCACAACTGAATGTTAAATGCCCCATGGTAGGGCAAACCTATTGTGCCAAATCCTCACTCATTGGCTCCAGTTGTAACGTGGGGATTTACTCGGGATTTGACATAGCGTAGAAAAAATACTTGGGTGCTTAATGAATGATTGTCCCCCATAGTGGGGCAGCAGTTTCATGTCATTTCCCCTTGTAAAGCCCCACTTACATCCAAGGGGGGTGGTGGGGCAACACATTGGTAGGTGCATACTGAGTTTGCATCATAAACCTTGTGTTAAAAATTAGGTTGTCTTGCTTTTGTTGTGCTTATAGCAGCTAATATGCTTATTCTCAAACAAGACTGGAGAAACTACAAATTGTCGTCTACTTTTATCTATCAACTAGATCACTGCTGGTTATAAAATTTCCTTTGCTGTTGTAACTTGTTTACCATTATGCTACAACCGTTAGTCCCTCCTAGTTTATATGTCTCCTAGCAACGAAAATTGTTATGTCAACAATGTAGCATAGGTGAGAACCACAAAACAAGTCAAGTAATATATTACAAAATTGGTCATCAACTGCTAGCTTCAGTATGCTGAATAATACATCTTGGGAATGGCCATGTGGGATGCCCACTTTAATGTATATAAAATGATGTGATGCTCATGTTGTATAGGTGTTAGTCACACTGTTTTATCTGCTGTCTCCTCCCACACAAGACCTGCCTCTATCTGATCAACCCAAGGAACCTATGTAGGACCTCCTGACCATAAAGACTTTTGTAAAGTACACTTGTTGAAGTCCAACTACAACATGTGGTGAGTATAATTGGAATGTTGGTGCATGTGTGTAGTGCATATTAGTTGTGGGACAATGGCAGGGTCCTGGATTTGAAGAACTGGCCCAGACACATACTCAGCCTGAATAACAATATGTACACACATATCCTACACACACACTATACATATTTGACATGTTAGTCTGACTATATGATTACATGTTTTTAGTTAGCTGTGCCCTACCATATACTGTATCCCTTTCTGTATATGCAGGGTAGATACTGATGCTGTGACTGTTGGCGGGTGAATCTATGGTCAATGGACAAATCATTAATTTGTGGTACCAAGACCCCACTACTATATTATGAACTCTTGGTGGACTTCATAACCAAACACTAGTGTATCTGGCTTCTTGTGCTATTGTAGTCATTAGGGTGCCTCACACCTCGACGTCATGGCGGCAAGTTTGAATCTTCAAAGAGCACAAAGCGATCTCATAAACTAACAAACAACTTTTAGCGAAATTAAATGTACAGATACATTGTGTAAAAAGCCCCTGATAGTCGCAGCCTTTTTACAATACGACTTCATGGTTGAAAGAAAATCGTTCCAATGTGATGACAAAGAAAATGAAAAAAAAAATAACGATGCACATTTGAATAAATAATTTAATTAATGCATTGTAAATGGGTGGGCGATGGAACAAACTACTCCAACAATTCACCTTACTTTTCGTGTGGTAGTTACTCATTATACAAAGATTACATTCCCACTGGTTTCAAGGTGGAATCTTTTAGTACAGTAAAGCTGAGATTTCACCATGCGGATTTTAAAAGATTACATAATCGATTTCTCATGTAAATGACTCACAGTAGTGGTTGCGTGTTTATTATTGTGGGCACGCTCTTTGTAGTGCTTCTTGGCCTCGCGACTCACTACCATGAGTCTTGATTAGATAGCTTTTACAGTTTTTGTGCTTTGAGATTCTGGCTGTTTCAAAGGGCAGTTTGTATTGTCCAGTTTACTGGACTAAGCATTTTCAATTTCACTGCTTGTGTTTTTGGCTAAGGTAATAACTGTTGGCAAGAATACCAATACCTTCATTATATAATATACCCTATACCATTCAGTGCTCAACACTAGTCAGCAAAAGCCATTCGATCTATGTAACTGCACGATTTGATTTGATTGATTTGAATCAACTCCACACAATCAACTAGAGATATTCTTCCTTGCAGGAGTGATGATAATTAAATGCAATGCTCTAAGACAAAGCTGACAACACAATACTTTCTGAATATGAATTTATAGCATAAGTAATTCAACACCGGTCTTTAGATAGGTATGAGCCAAACTGGCTCAATCCCACTAATCCTAATCCACCAGTACTGGCAGTATACCATTGGCCCAATCACTTTCTGCACCTGTCAGCCACAAACCTTAACTAGTGCATGTACATGAGCAGAAACCATGGAGTGAATGGGTAATTTTCACATTGGGCCAGATGGAACTTTACATCGCTTCATCAAATACCCTGGTTTGACCTTATAAATTGAACACGCCAATAGTAGCTTCACGCCCCCGGAAACCTTACATTTTCATTGTACTACATATTGAACAGGTCTAACTGTTCTCCTACTTACAATGGAATGAATATAGCCTATGCAATATTTTATCATCAATGCAAAATTAGCTACTACTTAGCTTCGCGTGGCCAGACCGCTAAAAGCGCCGTACTGCCACTGTTGTGGTCTGGCCAAGCGAGACTTATCGTTACTTTCGACGATCTCACTTGTCGGGAACTTCAGAGTAGTCCGTGGTTCCAATAACTTCGATCACGACGTACCAACCAAGCTACTTAGCCAAATTTGCTGAATCAGGCATTTTGATTTGCCAAAAATGCTGAATCAGGATAACGGAAATACTGTAGTGCAATTACCCGAGAGAATTTTTTTTCTTTCTACCGCGTAAATCTGCTATTACTACCGGGTACCACCGCTCATGTGGACACAAAGATAGTCAAGGAAGGAACGAACTCTTTATCTTACTTACTGGTGGTAGTACTGATAAGAAAACAACCAAACGTGGTGATTTCATGTCAGGAGCTCGACACGGTTAGTGTCATGTAGCTAGTAGGCTAATGCAGAATACAGCTTTATTTACTCTCGCACTATTCTCGGTTCGTAGACTCCAATGGTCATTTCGTTCTGATCCAGATTAAACCGCAAACAAGAAAGAATGTTCCTTGCGCCATATGGCTTCATATTAGTTTTATCAGCAGGATCTTCCAGATGTACAAAGCTCATGCAGCTAAAAACTGCGCCATCTGCTGTAGCAACTGAGCGATTTATAGAATTTATCACGACTAACATTAAAGTTTTGCTTTCACGGCTTGTTATCCACCCGGCTTTCTGACGTTCGGCCCTGAGGTATTATATACTGTATATATATATATATATAAGTATCGAAACAGTACATCAGAGCCTTTTCCCCACACCCAAGTCCTGAAATAAGAAACGGCTTGGGTACGAGGCTCCTGCACCTCCTAAGGTTTACGGTATGCATGTGATTGTAACTATAGGTAAGATGCAGCTGTCGACCTCGTTTCGGGCCAATGTTGTACCTGTGACTGAAAAGGTGTTTGTTTGTTTTTTGTGATAGTCCATATTGAAGCGAATGAGTATTAACCCAGGCAAAACGATCCTCCAAGAATTTTAAGCAAGATCTTGCAAGAGAATCCGGTCATTTCTTGCAGGATTGTGCAGGAATCCTGCAAGAGCTTTCCAGGATCTTGCAGGAGAATCCGGTCATTTCCTGCAGGATCTTGCAGGATTGTTTTTGCTGGGAATTGAATAATTATTGTTGAATGAATAGTACCCAGTTCATTAGAAACGGTTGGAACTGGTGTAGTGAGTAACATATCAAAGTTACTTTAGTTGCCTATTTCACAAATACAATGTTGAGGAATTCTGTTTCGAACGTAGCCCTGTTTCCTATACCCAGTAGTTAGTGGATAAATGTTGTATCTTCATTGTGGCCTAATGTGTGTCATAGAAAGTTATCCTGAAACATGGCCGCCTGACAACCGTTGTTAGCCTGTGTTGTTGCACATGCAATTCAGGAAAACTTGTACAGATTTTAGAAATAAAGGGAGGTCATCTATATCTGGTGCTACACTAATGGACATTCAATTTCTACTTCACCTGGCCAAAGTATAGTGATGATTCACTAGTGTAGATGCAAGTATAGATCCAGGTGAAGTCAATGGTACTTTAGTGATGATACCTCTAGATGGGAAGAAGAAAGGCAGATGAGATCATGCATATTTTTCGTTACCAGTTTTGATAAGTGGTTTGCCAAATTTGTAGTGTTACTTTATTTAGTTATAGAGAATTGTTGATGTATTTGGGGATTTCTTTTGTGGGAATTGTGATCATGTGATTGAATTCTTGGGTTACTTAGTTTCAATATCCTGTTTATTTAGGTGTGATGTTTTGTTGTTACTGTTTTCGACTGCTGTATGGGTTTGGTGCCAGCAAAGTTTGGTTAATGACGATGAATTTGTCTAATTTCCCCATAATATTTTTGCTTGTTAGAAAACTATTGTAGTTCGCTTACTGTTACATAGTTTTAAGCATGTAAACCTGCTGCTGAGGATACCAAGCAGTCCCTCAATTTACTTGTGTCACAAAGAGCTACCAAATCATTGAGCAAAAAAAAACTGTCTTGCCATTGACTAGGACATGTTTTATCCTCAAACCCTGAAGTTCAGATACAACGTGGGTGTTGTTATGCCTGTCCACTATTTCAGAGGGTGAACTATACACTGTAGTTTGATCTTGTATTTGCAGCATAGTCTTAAAATATTAAATTCTCGATCAGACGTGGGTATGCGCTTCACTAAAGTTCACCAAATTTTATTAATAATTGGCTTTGATTTGCCAAATTTTCCCTTCACAAAAGTTTTCCTCCATACGGTATAATAATATTATACCAAGTGTCTAGTTAGTAGGAATTACGCTGGTCACTGTAAAGCATTAATAATAATTATGTAACTAAGTATAACAAGTACACAGAAAAAAATGGAGTTTTCAGCTAGAGTAGGGACCATAGCACATCAATAAAAAGTACTGAAACAAGCTGGAGTAGTGCATGATATTAAATCACAGTAGAACAATAAGAAGTGTTATATCCCTACTGTGCATTTCCATAATGGTATCTTGAGCACAGTAGGGATATAACACTTCTTATTGTTTCAATGTGATTTAATATTGTACACTACTGCAGCTTGTTTCAGTACTTCTTATCGGTGTGCTATGGTCCCTACTCTAGTTGAGAATTCCAAATTTTTCTGTGTACTTGTTACCTTTTTTTAGACCACAGCAAGGTTAAATACTCGAATTTCATTGGCTATACTTACAGGTATCTAAATCCTGTAGAACCCTTGTTCACGTCCCTGTCTCTGGGGCGATACAAAACAGGCGATTATTTGCCTGTAACTTTGGGGTTGCTGTATTTGGCAGATCATAGATCGACGGATCACATGATGAACATATTCCACTGCTCATTGGAGATGTTTATAAGTATTGTGTCAGTGTTGTAGTATACTTGGTATAATAATTATTTTACTAATGATAACAAAATGCTGCACACTTCACTTCATCACTAAAATGCCTAAGCCCCGTTCCAGATTTACAGATTTAGCTACGGCCGTTTACAATCATACATATATAGTACGTCATATAGTCCACTATCTGGTGCTGCACGTGTACATCATTAGCCATGGATAGATAGGTGTGAGGAGACTGGATTTTATCGACTGCTGAGTAAGTTAACTTGCCGAGATGATTAGCTATTGACGATCTTTATTGAAGCGAAGATTCTGAAAAGGAAAGCAGGTCAATTCAGCAGTCTGGTGGCCAGGGAACACTCCTCCCATGAGAAAGGAAAGTAAATTATAGAATGATCGTAGGATTACAGCTGCAGCATGGGTTGGCTGTAATTAGTCTCACTCACCCCACTAAATGACAAAAGAAAAAAATACTAGCTGGCTTAGGCTTTAACACTTCTGTTTGGTCAAAGGTAGTAGACCTAATCTACAAATGTAATAATGTGATGTCAGCGCCTTTACCTTCAATTGTTACAGTGATCACGTAGCTAGCTAAATCCAGGAATGGTATGTGGACATTTAGCTAAGCAACGAAGTGATGTGTGCAGCATTTTGTAAAATTATTATATCAAGTATATTTAATCATAGGTTATATACAGACGCAACGCTTATAAACATCTCCAGTGAACAGTGGAATATGTTTATCACGTGATCCATCAACCCGTGATCCACCAAATACAGCAACGGGTAACATAGGCAATGCATGGGCATGTAAGTAGCGTTAAAAGTTACAGGGAGGTATATTGGGCTTGTTAATGCTACGTTTCTCATGTCACAAGCAGCTATGAAGGTACAACAAGAAGTGTGGTATAAATTAGTTAGACATCAAAACGCAGGGTTCTACAGAATTTAGGAACCCTCAGGCCCTGTAGTAGCACCCTCACTTCGGTCGTGTGCCACAACACAGGGCCTTGTGGGTTTCTAAATTCCGTAGAACCCTGTGTTTTGATGTCTAACTATTATGTAAATAATCATTATGACTGGTGAACCCATGCATACTACATCTGAAATGGCACCGCATCCCCCAATTATCGTCTGAAAAGTGAAATATGCATTATGCTTTGTTGTGAGCTATGTTCATTGTGTTATGCAGCATTTCAAATCAAGAACTGTTGGAAAAGCACCTCTGCAATCCCATGTACACTGAAAGAAAGAAATGGTACCGCACACCTCAGTTATATCATCGTCAGAAAGTGAAGTATCTATTACACTTTGTTGTCGGCTATGTACACAGCAATACAAACCAAGAACTGTTTAAAAAGCACCTCTGGTATCATAATAGCCACTATGAAAAATACGGACGATTTCTTTTACGAAGGGAACCCATCACGTGTTACCGCCAAGTCGACACTTTCATTGTCAGCAAAGATGAATGGGACACAAAGGAGGACACCGGTAAGTCCATGAAGAATGCACTGTACGTACTGCGGTATGTCAAACGGCACCTATCAGACCGAAGCGATGTCAAACAGTGAAAAAATCAAGCCCGTAGCCTTAGTTGTTATCGAGTTACACTTGTCTGAAGGCATCAGTTAGTTACTCAGTCAGTCAGTCAGTCAGTAGAAAATTCCGTTAATTTTTTTTTTAAATTTTGTAGCAACTTGTTGAAAGCATTTCAAGTCGATCTGAAAACTTGTTTGGGTTTAGTTTTACCAAACCAATACTGCCTCATCGTCATCAGGGAAAATTGAGGGTGGTTTTTGGGTGATGCTATCCCATGGGCCACGCATACTCCTTTGTGGTCCCTACTATACAGTACTATCGTACTGTATAATAATGCGGTCGAGATTATGTCATAAATAATGAAATAATTAATGTTAAATCCCAGTGTGTGGGAGTGTCAAAGTGCCGTGCTAGGTTATAACTACCATACAGCTAGACAGAGCAGTGCTGCTACTGTACAATATATTAGTTATCACCCAGTGATGACTAACTTATCACCCTGTTCCGGAGCCACTCAGTCTTGTTCGTGACATCATAATGACTACGAATGGTATTGTTTGCCATTGGAACACAAAGCGAAATAAGGAAACACATCAGTATAGTACTTCAACCTGCTACTTCGTACAAGAAAACTGTTATTCATTTGTGTTTGAAACTTGGCGACAGTAACTATTTTTATTGGAAGACTGAGTGGTTGCTATGTTCGCTTAATGAACAACATGATTGGAAGTTGCTACTAATTGCTGGAGGTTAGTTTGTGTTGGTTAAAACACTTTTGATGGTCTTGTTTCTTTAGTCTCGTTGAACTAGGCTACCTTCACTTGTGATTGGAATGGGATAATGCCTCACTTGGCAGGCCATTGTGCGAAGAAGGTGCAGTTTCCAGCTGGTAAATTTGTGTGATGATGCATAGCTCTCCACCTGAAGCCTTTTAGTACCAGGAGAGCCCATTCTGATCACTGATATGGGCCCTGAGAAAACTACATAAATATTCACTGCCAAATTGCATCCCATGTACTGAACGCTGATGGAAAGAACAAACACAACATACACAAAATGTGCCCTTAGGCTGATAATTGCTGTGTGTGTGGTTGTCCCTGCTATTAACTAGGGTTGAGCGATACTACCGTTTTAGCGATATGTCGCGATATTTTGAAAGTGTCGATATTGCAATATTTTGTTATTAACTATTGTGATACCATGCCTGTACATTACTGTCATTAAAAATCCATTTGTTATGCAGTATTTGGCTAAGAATTCTTATAAATGATAAAGTCCACCCATCTGGTTTCCCCTGCAGAGAAGTGTGAACACCATAACAACCTCAATTACAATAACTGTTACTGTAAACAAGGATGATGGTGGCTAATTTGCTATCACCTATAAGGACTTCCTGCAGGAATGCTGAGCAATACATTATGTGGCACCAGCTATGATTGACTTATTTGTAAGTATCGTGAATAGTGGCTTTAGTATCGATCATGATACTAAAATGGCAGTGTCGTTCAGCCCTATACTATTAGCTGCTATTATTATATGTAGCTACAGTCTGCTCAGCAATGCTCCACATACTTGTGCACACTAACATATCCATGAAATTCTGGTATTGCATTTCAGCCACATTTGTTCTCCAAATTTTTGTTTTGTCTTGCAGTATATCCATGGCATCATATGATCATTTTAGTACAAATGACCCAGCTCATTAATTATTGTTAGCAGCCTCTTCTTCATGTGGCTGTCCAGATCTACAGGAGCATGCTGGCAGTGTAATAGTTCACATGGTTTTATCAGTCTGAATCCTGCTCTGTTGGTCATTATCAGATCTGTGAAACAGTACTGCTAGCCCTAGCAGCTTGACTTTATCTAAGGCAATCACTACCACTTTGTGAGGACATTCCACAAAGCATCGTCTATTCTGCTTGGCTCACACAACAGCGTAAAAAAAGTCAAGTTGCCCAGCCCCAAATATGAGGTACAGATTCACAATCCACCTGCGTAACCGTATCTCCATAACAGTGTAATTTTGCAGATGATCAAACATAGCCTGGAGTCTGGCCAGGAAGCTGACTGTCATTTGCCAGTCCATCTCTCGGCAAAGCATATTTCATACAATTTCCTCAAATCAAAAAATTCAGCATCATGTGACTCAACTAAGAAGAGTTATTGCTCTCATGTGCCTGATGACAAACACATTGGTTTAGCACTCTAGTGTGATGTTGTTTCACGCTTATTGTACTGGCACCCCTCATCCGAAGATCCATCAACAGCTTACTACTGTCTCTGTACACAAGTCAACAGTGCCGTGTGACTCAAGGGAGCCACCTGAATGAGGCTGTGGAATGAGTACAAGTGGAGCTAGGTTGTAAACCCTGAGGAGACCCGTAGTAGAGTTAACTCTGTACAGCCACCTGCCAGCTGGGAAGGCGATGTCTAAGTCAGCCAGGTAAGTCAGCAGCCACCACACGGATGGGTAAATATCCTCCTGTAGTTTACCAAGGCAGATACTAGACTTCCCAACTTCCCTGGATCGCAGCTCTATTTAGCAGTGACTACCAACTTGGGTCGTAACTCTCCCCTGAATTGGGAATGACAAGCTAAAGCTTTCTTACGAATGATCTGGTCAACATAGCAGCAAATACAAGCTAGTTCTGTTTATACAGACTAGCAAAACCACACTATAAAAATGTATTTAACCATATAAGGAGTTACAGGATGTTTGCATGAAAACTTGTGTAAAGTGAATTATCACATGACCAGCATGTGATGCACATGTCTATCTCGCATGCACGCACATGCACACACACACGAAGCTTATGGAAGCTGTGCTAAATACAGCTATTGCAGTCCAGCAAACCAGCCCTGGGATGCCTGTGAACCACTCCCACTTGAGCCTTGTGCAGGCAAATCTTGGGGCAGTGCTAGGAGATCTGTCCAGATATCACAGAGAGGTCATGGAACCCAAAGTTCCACAATGACCCCAACTCCACTAAGTAAGACAAGTACGGTTGAGCATTTGTTTCCCCGGTTTACACCAGGTACCCATTCATGGGCGGTGGAAGGGGGGGGGGGGGGGCTAGGGGTACTAGAGCACCCCCAACTTTCATCAGAGGGGTGCTTAGCATCCCCATTCTAGACTAATTATTACATCACGGAGATCACTTGACTTGTTTTAATTAATGCGCTCTGCACGTTTATCATGGCTAAGCGACGAAGCACCGAGAGGATACTGGATGATTGGCTAAATGGGCCTGTCACCCAAAGAATTTGGACAGTCAGTGATAATTCTACAAGTGACAATGTCGAAGACAAAGACCAAGAACCTTGTACGAGTCATTCTCAAGAACCATGCACGATAGTTATAAGTAGTTCCGATGATGGAGGAACTCACGAAGAAATTGAAGGTGACAGTTGCCCAGAAACAGGTTGTCCTGAAAGCGAAACGTTATTTACACCCATGCTAGGAGTTCACCAGCCGTCTCAGTTCCTATTGAAGAGTTGGACGATTCAATAATTGTGCAAGATTGCCACGGAACATGTTGCAAGGTTGATATGAACTCTCCTTTCCAGCCGCAGGACAAAGAAACTCTTGGTAGCTTTGCCAAAGGTGGAAGAAATTTTATGTGCAAATGGTACAAAGTCCATCCTTGGTTAACTGTTTGTGAAGAAAGAAAAAAAGCCTTCTGCTTTTATTGTAAGTATGCTACAAATCATGGATTGCTAACATTTAGCAAAAAAGCAGAAAATACGTTTTCAACAGATGGTTTCAACAATTGGCGAAAAGCACTTAAAAGGTTTGCCAACCATGAAGCTTCTGATGCTCATAGAGAGGCTGTAATGAAATGGAAAATTATTCAGCAGCCATCCGTTGATATGCAGTTTAATTCACAAATGAGCACATTATGAGCTAGCTGCAGACAGGGTTTGTTGAAGCAGCTTCGTGCTCTCTAATACCTTCTTCGCCATGGAATTGACATTAGAGGACACACTGAAGTTGAGGGTAATTTATATCAGCTCTTGAAGGTATGGACAAATGACAACAGTGATATAACACATTGGTTATCTGAAAGAAAATATATGTCACGTGACATTGTTACAGAGCAGATTACTTTAATGGGTAATACATTATTATGCTCACTATTACAGAATATAAAACAAAATTCTCCAGCCTGGTACGCAATTATGGGTGATGAGGCTTCAGATATTGCAAGCAGAGAGCAACTAAATATTTCTATTAGATGGGTGAACGAATCCATGAAATTAGTGAAGATCCAGTTGGATTGTTTTGCCTCACCAACACTACTGCTGATGCCATTTGTGATGCTATTAAAGATATTCTTATTCACTGCAGCCTTCCTCTGTCCCTTTGTAGAGGCCAAGCGTACAAATATGCAGGGATGCAGAAATTGTGTTGCTACTCAAATTAAACATGAAAGCCCATCTGCACTTTCAGTGCATTGTTTTGCTCATAAGCTTAATCTATGTTTGCAGGATGTAGGTAAGCAACTTGTATTTTTGCAAGATGCTCTGGAGGTTGTTAGAGAGATTGCTAAATTAATAAAATTTTCACCAAAAGAGCTAGTCTCTTTTCACAAGTACTAGCGCAACCTGATAACACAGGAGTTACTATCAAACCTCTTTGTCTGACTCGTTGGACTACCAGACATGTAACAATTAAAGCTGTTCTCAAAGGTTATAAAATTTTACTGGAAACATTGGAGGAGATTAATCAGACAACTCATGATGAGTATGGTATGAAAGCAGGAGGGATCCTAGAAACTTTGTTAAAATTCCAAACATTATAAATTTTGGTCTTCAATTAGCATACATTCTTTTTGGTGCCTCGGAATCATTATCACGAGGCTTACAAGTAAAGGACCTTTTATTGCAAGAAGCTTTGTCAGCTGTCAATCTTGCTAAATCTTTCTATGAAAGACAAAGAAATGACCAGGCTTTCAAGAGTTGCTATGATAAAGCTGTTCGTACTGCTCAAGAATTACAAATAGAGGAACCAAAACTACCACGGTATAGAAGAGCTCCTAGGAGACTAGACCAAGGGAACAGACCCCATCAATTTGCAACACCAATGGAGTCTTCCACCAGCAATATAATGAAGCTTGTGACTTGCTCATCGGTGAATTGAATGACAGATTTGAATTAGGGTTGGGACGAATATTGAATTTTACCTTCGAATATTTGCTTATAAAATGTTCGAACATTTGAAGCTTCGGTGTTAGCTTTCAAGTTACAGGTTTTCTTTTACCTACT
This sequence comes from Dysidea avara, assembly GCF_963678975.1. Classification (NCBI taxonomy): domain Eukaryota; kingdom Metazoa; phylum Porifera; class Demospongiae; order Dictyoceratida; family Dysideidae; genus Dysidea; species Dysidea avara. Next base: position 30,860,469 of record NC_089273.1, read on the forward strand.
AACATCCTTCTGAAGTTTTATCTTTCTAGTCCTATTTAATAAGTTTGTAAGCATTTGGAAAGTGCATGGCAGCAGTACTGAATGACGCGATCGATCGATCGATTGCAAATGGGCGTGTCTGCTATACTGCAATCATGCATAGGTAAACATCAACTAATGGCTAAACGGACGTTTTCCTGCAATATCTATCACTTTATAGGTGTTTCAAGGCTATAACTATGGTAGGAAGCTAAACTTTGATGGTTTAAAAGTGGGCGTGGCACCCACGAAGAGACGAACATCGATCGCGGAAGATCAATAAGCAACTGCAATAAAGACAACGACTTTTATTTGTAATTCTTTTGTAAACAATGAGTGCATTACGAAGCTTCGAATAATACTTTTAAAATTCGAAGTTTACTAAACCTTCGAACCACCGAAACATTCGAAGCTTCGTCCCAGCCCTAATTTGAACAGTGAAATTTGTTGCCACCTGTGCTGGCATTGGAAAGTGTTTTACTGAATGCAGCTAATGGCTTGAATTACCAAGATCAGCTAACATTTGTCCAATACAACAGTCTTGTTCCAAAGATGATTTCAATTTCAGTCGATAGGAGTCTCAACTTGGAATGCTTGCTGATGCTATCAAGGTAGCTCTTCCGTCTGTCAGAAAGGTAACAAGTGTAAGAACTATTTGTGATGCGATGAATGCACAAACAGTGTATAAAAGTATGCTTTCCGAAGTACACAAGCAATTAAGATTGTATTTAACAGTCCCCATCACAACGGCCACTTCAGAACAAACATTTTCAGCTTTAAGACATGTTCTTCCTTACTTGAGGCCTACAATGACTGAAAAGAGGCTTAATAATTGTTTACTTCTTTATGTACACAAGGAGCTGAATGACAGTTTAGACCTACTAAAGATTGGAAAAGATTTTATTAACAATGAAGAAATGTAGAAAACATTTTGGCCTCTTTGAGTAAAACAGTACTATTATTACCTAATGTGCTACCTTATTACCTTTTAGTACTTTTATAACCTACTTTTATTACCTATTGTTACTGTTATAGTACGTACAGTGAAACTATGCATATAATTTAGACTATATGTACACATTTAGAGTAAGGTGGATGCCTTGGGTGCCTTTAGTATATTTTTATTTTGGGGCTACTTTAGAGTTGCAAGGAATGATACCTTCGTCAGCATGACCCCCACGTCTGGGATCTACTTCTGCCACAACTACAGGCACCTCAGCACCCCCAACTTTCAGACCCTTCCACCGCCTATGCCATTGATGTTACAGCTGGGTGGGCTGCTCCCCCAATTGACACCAGACCACCAGGTACCCAATATACAGCTACAGATAATAAAAACCCATTCATTTATATGCTGAGTCCTGTTCAATTATTCTAATAGAAAATAGACTTCAGACAAAATACTCTAATATAGCAATCACCTACACAGTATGGATAACAGAAAATTTGGATAATTGGGTGACCACTGTATCAACATGATAACATACCCATAAACAGTGCCATAGCCAGCACTCAGAGTAGTTTGTATGCCAGCGGAAATGATACAAATTACCTGCAGTTCAAATCCTGGGATTGGAGGGATTTTTTTTCCTTACTTTGGCCCCTTTTCTGTTACACCTTTTCAGTAAGTCAAGTCATTAGGTCTAAGTCCCTGAAATTAGGTTAGGTAATCCTAAGGCTGCAGCACATGTTGCTGTCAGACCTTCAGTGCAGGTCACTGTAAATTGCTAATAATAATAATAATAATAATAAATTCATACACAGGCAACAGGGTTTCACTGGTGTCAGAAAAACACAGCACCAAACTGATTATTTAAGTTTGAAAAACAAGTGAGCTATAGTGGTATTAGTAGATTTGTTTAGATTGTAAGTATTAAATGCGTCTGAAGGTGACTCAGTCAAGCTGTGAGGCTATGCACAACAAGGTGGTGAAGGCATACTTGCATACTGTGACTGGTGTATGATTCCGATATGGCACAACAGATTCTGTTGTAACTATAGGCCACTGATATGTGTAAATACCAGTGCATCAGCAGTGTAGCATTGGCACAGTGTTCAGTGTATAATATTATATACACAACATTAGGGCTGTGAATCGGTTATGCCATAATCGGTTAATCTATTGGTTATTGCTGAGGGCAATTGATAATCGGGCTATGTGTGCAACAACCAATTATACAATTGGATCACATGACCACAGAATTGCTTACAGTTTTTGGTCATAAGGAATGCACTGAAGTGAGCAAAGAGGTTGTTTATTCTTGCTGTTAGGAATCAAGACACACGGTATTGTGTCATGCGGCCCAAGAAGCCGGCACGCAACATTTGTGAGTATGTTGACAGGAAGAACGAAAACGTAATTTTCGCACCTCCGTAGCTTTGTGCTGCCTTGATGAAACAAGACAATTTTTGCTGTGGACACGCCCTCCAACTTCAGTACTCCACGTTCCAAATTTGAGCGAAATCGCTTGAAGCGTTCACGAGATATGTAACTTCAAAAATTGACTTAGTTTCTTGGAGTTTTTTTTCTTCTTCATCTTATTTTCTTCCTCTTTTCGCACACTTACAAAAACCGTTATAAAATGCGAACGCAATATCCGATTGCCTTGAAATTTGGCACACAGAAAGAAGGCGGGGTATAAAGACGCATCTCTTTACCAAATTTGGCTGGAATACGATAAACAGGCAAAGAGTTATTAGCAATTATTCGCGAAAAATAACACCAAAACATTGTCATGCCTACAGGGTAAACTGCTTACAGGAAGAAGCTGAAAATTGGTAGGTGAATAGGTTAACTATTGAACCTCAAAGCTTTTGTGGTTTGAAAGAAATCGAGCTAAAAACCAGGGAGATACAACGAAAAAACCAATAGTGTGTAACAATTACGCAATCGAGATTAACTAATAGAAAAACGACTACTTTTCACGCCCACCAGAAGCACCGCTTGGGGTAATGCTTTGAAATTCACTGTACAGATGGAGTAATCATCTTAGAAAGGATCTTCAATGGTGTAGAAGAATCAGACTTAAAACCACGGAATTATAACATGAAATTAAACATGGTGTAGCAAGTGCGAGATCGAGATACTCTAATAGAGCAGTCACCCTGAAATGAATTCAAAAGATCAGCTAGAAACTAGTAACCTGTATAGAGATAAGCTACAAACAATTCACCCTGTAGAGATATCAGTTAGAAGAAGTCACCTTGTAGTATAGATTTTCAACTAAATCACATAATTAACATTCCATACATTCATTGGTATGACAAATACTGTGCCATTTTTGTGTAATACTGTGCCTTACGATTGCTGTGCCTTACTGTGCCTTACTGTGCCTTATGATTGCAAAAACGCATGAAGCGATTTCGCTCAAATTTGGAATGTGGAGTGCTGAAGTTGGAGGGCATGTCCACAGTAAAAATCGTCTTGTTTCATCAAAGAAGCACAGAACTACGGAGGTGCGAAAATTGCATTTTCTTTCTTCCTGTCAATATACTCACAGGTGTTACGCGCCGGCTTCTTGGGCCACACGACACACTACCGTGTGTCTTGATAGACAAACTATAAAACAATTAAGAAGGTACTTCTGTGCATTATTAGTGGGTTAAAGTGTTTTGTTCAAGGCATCCCTCCTCAGCAGTGCTTAGCAACATAATTACACAAATTACAAAGTATTTCATCAATTACAAAATACAAATTACTATGATTTGAGGTGTAAGTAGCTACAAAGCAAAACCTGATTTTAGTACACTGTTAATTAATTTCCGTTAGGTTTGTTTGCTGCATGGCATCTGCTTTTTAGAAGTAGCACAACATCAACTTGTTTTGTGCTAAAATTTGTTCTAATATATAATACAAGCATCTTGAAATAAAATCACTAATAGCCTTGAACACAATCATGTTGTTGACAATTCAAGGTCTATATGTAGCTATGTTGTTCAAACTATTATTTCTGATCCTAATTTATTAATTTTTGTTCAATAATGCATAACTACTGTATGTATCTTTTCTTGTTCTGTCTCATCCTATTTTCCTAGCTGTCTTGCTGTCAATTATAATTATAGTCCCTTGTTTCCTGACTCTCCTGCTTTTCCTGCAAAGCTGCAGAACAGACTGGGAAAACGGGCTTACAAACAGACTGGCTCAAACAAGCCTAAAACATGGATTTACCAATATAGCTCATAGCATAGCTATCTCCCAAAAGCAATACACTCAATAATGGTTTTACAAATGCTTTTGAATGCGATTTTAAAATGCTTTCAAGCCAACAACAAACCCTGCACTTAAAACTATGGTTTAATAAACTTGGTGATAGCAGTCACGGGAAAAATTGTCACTGTTTATGCTGTAAACATCATTGAATTCTAATTAACATTGTGCATGTATTGTTGCAGTCAGGCCATCTGCAAGTCCATTTTTCCAGTCCTTTCTGCATTTTAGTCATGTTTGTATGCTATAGTGTAAAAATAAATAATAGAATTGTTGACTCAACATTTCTAAAAATATCCAAGAATTTTAGCATTTACGTTCATTACTATATGTACATCTGCATGTACCTGCTTCACCAACTTTACCTTTGACAGTTTCTTGTTTACCAATAATCTATAACTATGGTCTATGGACCAATATTGGAGAATCCCATTTCATCCACTATCATGGCCATCACTTGCTCTGCAGGATGAATGTGTATGCTTTCCTCTCAAAGCAAGTGCAGTAAACGTATCACTCTTATCAATAAATACAGTGTAGTGAAATAGTCTGCAATGGCTTTTGCTGACTGCTGTTTAGCTGTGGTACTGGCATTAGAAGAAAGTGTATGCATTCATCTTGTTGAGCAGCACTGCTGTTGAGGCACGTAAAGCCATTTCTACCCCAAATTTTACACAGCATGTATGAAACCATAATTAGCTAACAAAAAAATTTCTAGCATACAGTAGCACATGAATCAAGACACTCGATAATGTGTCATTCGGCCCAAAAAGCCGGTGCTCCACACCATGGGTATATTGACAGGAAAACAAACAACGCCATTTTCATACCTGTGTATCTCGGTGATACCTTATCTGATTGGAACCATATTTGCTGCAGAGTTGCCGTCAGCTAGGGGAGTCCACATTCCAAATTTGAAGAAAATTGCTCAAGCCATTTCCCAGTTGCCAAAATTTAAGGTTTTTTCTTCTTCATCTTTTTACACACTTGCAAAAATTGCTATAAATTGGCACACAGAAAGGGAGTCCAAAGGCAAATCCTAGTATCAAATTTGGTGCAAATCCGATGTACGGTTAAGGATTTGTGACCAATTATTTGTGTAAAACAAGATCAATTTGTTGTCACGCCTACAGGGTAAACCACTTCATGGAATGAGTTTAAAATCAGTTTATTGATAGATCAACCATTGTAGGAGTGCCTTTTGGTGGTTTGAAAGCAATCGAAATAAAGATCATGGAGATATGACACGAAACCAAAAGTGTGAAGTGTGTAACAATTGTGTGTTCGAGATTTGTAAATAAAAATACCAATAATTTTCACGCCTACCAGCTAAACCGCTTAGAGCAGTGAGCTGGAAATTGGTATGTTGCTGGAATAGTCATCGTAGAGGTAGTAAAGAACAATCAGATTGCAAACCAATACGTTATGATTCCAAAGCCAACTGCGTGTAGCAAATGCAAGATCGAGATACTCTAATAGAACAGTCACCCTAATAGAGCATTCAGCTAGTTCATTACTTACTCCATTATAGAATTCTATTACATTGCAAGTTGTGCTGTAAGGAGTCAGCAGCAACCAGTTAATATTGTAGACAGTTCAGCTACAAGCAAGTTATCCTGTAGAGAGTTCAGCTACAAATACATCACTGTATAATTATTACAAGTCACACTGAAGAGAGTTCAGCTATCAACAAGTCATGCACCCTGTAGAGAATTCAGCTACAAACAATTCACTCTGTAAAAATTCTGCTACAAACAAGTCTACATGCAGAGAGTTTAACAACGAAAATCCACCATTTAAAGAGTTCGGCTTCACTAACAAGTTATTCTGTAGAGAGATCAACTAGAAACAAGAGAGAGCTCAGCTAGAAAACGTCACCTTGTAGAGATTTCAGCTACAAACAAATCACACTGTAGAAAGATCAGATAGAAGAAGCCACCTTGTAGAGGGTTCAGCTGTGAAGTTATCACCCTATAAAGATTTCAGCTAGAAAAAAAAATCACCCGGTAGAGAGTTCAGCTACAAAGAAACCATCCTGTAGAGAGATCAACTACAAAAAACAAAAACCATCCTGCAGAGAGTTTGGTTACAAAAATTCACCCTGTAGAGATATGAATTTTTGTAACCAAACTCTCTGCAGGATGATTTGTTTGTAGCTGAACTCTCTACAGGATGGTTATTTATTTATTTATTTATTTTGTAGCTTATTCAGCTACAAACAAACCACCTTGTAAAATGTACAACTAGATACAAGCCACCCAGTAGTGAGATCAGCTAGAAGAAATCACCTTGCAGAGAGTTCAGCTACAAAGAAACCATCCTGTATAGAGTTCAGCTACAAATAAATCACCCTGTAGAGAGTTTAGCTACAACCACATCCCTGCATAGACGTCAGCTGCAAAGAAACCATCATGTAGAGAGTTCAGCTACAAACAAATCACCCTGTAGAGAATTCAGCTACAAACAAATTTCCCTCTAGAGAGATCACCTATAGAAGAAGTCACCTTGTAGAGCATTCAGCTATAAAGAAACCACCATGTAGAGAGTTCGGCTGCAAACAAATCACATGTAAAGAGTTCAGCTAGAAACTAATCACCCTGTAGAGAGATCAGCTAGAAGAGGTTACCTTGTAGAGAGTTCAGCTACAAACGAGTTACCCTATAGAGAGATCAGCTAGAAACAGATCATCCTATGGAGAGATCAGCTAGAACTATCACCTTGTAGAGAGTTTAGCTACAAACAAGTCACCTGCAGATAGTTCAGCAACAAACAAGTCACTCTGTAGAGAGATCAGCTAGTAGAAGTTACCTTGTAGAGAGTTCAGCTACAAACAAATCACCCTGTAGAGAGTTCAGTTACGAAAGATCACCGTGTAGAGAGTTCAACTATAAGAAGCCACCTTGTAGAGAGTTCAGCTACAATGAAATCACCACGTAGAGAGTTCAGCTGCAAACAAATCACCCTGTAGAGAATCCAGCTACAAATAAATTTCCCTGTAGAAAGATCATCTAGAGGAAGTTACTTTGTAGAGAGTTCAGCTACAAAGAAACTATCGTGTAGAGAATTCAGCTACAAACAAGTCGCCCTGTAGAAAGATCAGCTAGAAGAAGTTACCTTGTAGAGAGAGAAACCATCATATAGAAAGTTGAGCTACAAACAAGTCACCCTGTAGAGCGATCAGCTAGAAGAGAGTTCAGCTACAAAGAAACCATCATGTAGAGAGCTCAGCTGCAAACAAGTCACCCTGTAGAGAGTTCAGCTACATACAAATCACCCTGTAGAGAGATCAGTTACAATAAAGTCACCCTGTAGAGATATCAGCTACATACAAGTTACCCTAGCTACAAACAAATCACCCTTTAGAAATATGTGTAGGAAACAGGTCACCATGTAGAGAGTTCAGCTAGAAACAAGTCACCCTGAAAAGAGTTCAGCTACAAACAAAGGAAGTTTCAGCTACAGTTCAGTTATGTATAAGAAGTCACCTTATTACCTACAGTATGTGATTTATCTTTCATTATTAAATATACCTTTTTTTATCAGGCTGTACACAAAATTTCTTCCTTTGTTCCACAATTCCTGCAGAAAAGAAAAAAAAAACAAGTTAGAAGGAAGCACCAAAGCCAGTTAATGGCTGGCTTTGTGGCTTGCAATAAAAAAAGAAGTGCTATCTAAACCAAAACAGCCAAACTGTAAAAAAAAGATTGCGGACCCCAAAAAGACCAGGATAAAAAAAGATGTGAAATACAAGGTGGCAGCCAAGAAATGACTGTGATGGTAGGTTGATGGCAAAAAATTTAATTATGACAATTCAGGTGAATTTGGTGCAGAATCCTAGTGGAGGAGGCAACGCAAATTCACCTAAATTGTCATAATTAAATTTTTTGCCATTAACCTACCATCACAGGAATTTCTTGGCCGCCACCTTGGATTTCACATCTTTTTTTTTTTTTCATCCTGGCCTTTTTGGGGGCTGCACTCTTTTTTTACAGCTTGGCTGTTTTAGTTTAGATATTTATTTATATGGTAAAACCCAGACTACGAGGTGTATTATTATGCATTATGGCTACTCCATACTGTGATGCGACTAATAAGTCCATAGAAAGTTTGGTACTGTGTTATATTATGGCTCCACTGCGTTAATTTTATTTTTGTACCTAGCTAGTTAATGTAATTGCATTACTGCCACAAGTTTACTGGCTACTCAATTGTGTCTCACTACACTTTATTGTGATAGGATCTGGGCTTGATCTTGTCTGTTAACCTAGTGATAGTATAGTTGGCGTTATAGTGATCAGGTCAGGGAAATTTTCATTTTGTGAACTATTGTAGTAGAGATATTCTAAAAGGACTAAGTAGAGGTTGTGTGTAATTCATAACCCTTTAAGTGCGCATAATCCTACATGTAGAAGTTTACGCATGGCCCTTGAAAACGCATAAGCCTATATTTAGGCTTTTATGTAATACTGTAAAGAAAGCACTGTAATTTTTGAAGCATTCATTGTATGGTTTTGTAACTTGTACCATTCTACTCGTGATGTAATAATGATTAAAATGGTACTGAGGGATTTACCCTACAATTAAAATTATATGAATACCTTGAAAACAACTTTCAACAAAGAACCACCTTTCATATTTTTACAAAATGATCCATAACTCCTTGCCAGTTTGTCCGAATCACTGCAAACAAGTACGTATTAGTCAAATCGCCAAAGGCAAATCAGACTATATTTTATACAGTTCACATGATTGAAACCACAATCGATGTGATGACTGAGATGAAAAATGTGCCATTTCAAAAAAGTAAGATATCGTTCTTCATCTCTTTATAACAAGTAAGGCTCTCTTGTTATAGTGCATTGTTGTTTGGCCTTCCCTGAATAGGCCAATGAATAAGCTTTCTACAGTTTTAGACTAATAGAGTTAGGAAAGGCTATCATACCTCTCCATATAAGCTTGTTTGTACAAGCACGCATGCCTTAAAGTTCTATGCATATTTAAGGCTTATTTCCTTAAAAGTTTCATGCACATTTAAGGGTTTAAGATAAACTACTTATTACATACAATTATAGAAACATAATAGACAGCAGCAAAGCCCATGAAACCATTTTAAAATCCAAATTCTACTACGTAAGAAAGTGACACTAAGCAGATAAATGTTATTTGTATTCTACTAATGTGTCTTCCTTGAGCGAAAAGCCTAGTATCAGATATATACCGTAAGCGTATTAAATTTTGAGGGTAAAATTTTCATGGTTTGCCAAAAAGACCGGTTTGCAAGTGTATTAAATTTCTTGGGTATAATTTTCGTGGTTTAATCTTGAGCCAGTTTATTTTCTCAAGGAGCCGCATGGAGCAAAATTCGTGATCATGTCTAAGGTTTAGCTACAGGTTAGCTAACAGCTTTGGTTGGCTACTCCATTTACGCTGGCGTACTTACCTGGGACCCTAAGCAGCTAAGCAAACCATTTTGTGGGGTTGACTCACCATAAAAGAATCTTGCATGCTGGAATCAGAGGAAATGGTTCTTGAACAATGCCATCAGTATCTATTCACATGGTGAATAGGTGCACGTGTCGTCATCAGATCGTATGTAGCGCATTAGCTAGGGGTGGATCCAGGACCTGGCAAGGGGAGAGGGCACAAACAGGACAAGTTGTATAGGTGGTTGGCGAGAGGGCGGAAAGCCAGCTGCAGATTCTCTTGTTAGCTAGTTGCTGCATTTTTGAAGCAGCAAATAATACACTTTTTAGTACTATCTCATTGTTGCTTTTTACCATTTTGGCCTTTGCAGATGGTTGTGAAGTTTTAAAAGCTGTTTAAAGACTCTGAATACCTTAAAAACAGCAAACAATGATTATTTTAGTGGCACTTAGTACGCACGAAGGTGCAAAATGGCAATTTCATAGCTAGTTTGACTTTGGTTCGCTTTGGTTTCAGGAATATTTGTAATAAAATGTGCATAATTATTTTAACGAGTTATATATGCTGATCTTGGCCTGGCATAAAGTTTAGTATTTTAGTCAGAAGTATGGCTCCTCCACAAGATGAGGGGGGCAAATGCCCCATCCTGGATTGGCCATTGTTAGCTACATAGAATTAATATATTATTGGTAGCAACGGTTAATAGCTTTGCTCGAGCTGAGACGTGAGTTTCTAAATGGATTAACTTTCGTGGATCAGCTTTATGTGGATTAATTTTCGTGGATCAGCTGCAAACCGTGAAATCCACGAAAATTTATACACCACGAAAAGTTTTACGCTTACGGTAGTTTAAAGCTCACTAATTGTAGTACACTTGATGATAGTACAACCGAAATAATGCTAATTATTCATGCTGTGCTCCAGTTGTAAACTGAACTGTATTCATTAACATGTATTTTATGTACTACTTTAGGCAATTGTTCAAAGTGATAATGGAAGCATCAGAAGATCAAGCATGTATGTAAAAATACTTGTTTTGAATTACAATTCTGTGTGTGGTGCATGGTTAATAATTATGTAAGGGTATTTATAATTATACTAGTTTCATTGAATATTATTGTACATATTAGAAAGGCTTTAAGTGCTGTTATATAAGCTGGTAGCTAGCTACCGTACTTGGAATAGAAAGAAACCACAATTGTGACCAGATCTGCAAGCAATCGTGCATTTTTCAAATTCCTGTTAATTGAATTTCATGATCTATTCAGCTAGGTGTATTTCCTTTAGCAAAGTTTTGGCCTGGTATACCATGTATCTATGTATATCTTTGGAAATTACATCCCTACAAAGCAGCAACAACAGATAGATTGATTTGTATAGCTAGTATAGGGAAATTAAACTACTGGTGCTTACTAAAATGAATGGTACAATGAATAGAGCTGAAATTTACACCATTGTGTTCACCATGCTGAGGGGAATCGATTGCTGGGTAAGTTATTCCTTGTATCACTTTTTGTCACTACATACAAAGGCAAAATTGAAGGACTGAGTGGAATAAAGAGGATAACCCACACTTTGAAATTTGCCATTAAAACAAAATTGCTTGATTAGGCATGTTGATAATATTTCCACATGACAGGATTAAAGTTCAAGTCACAACCAAACTTAAATTTGCATTAGTCTACAGCATTAATCTACCTGATGAATAACGCATGTTTTAGTTGAGAGATTGAACTTTTGTTTAGTGCAAATCTGAGTGAAATCCTCTGGAGTATGTAATAGTTGTAATATGGGCACGAGTGATTTGCCTGAAATATACACACGAGCACGAGGGCGCAGCCCGAGTGCGAGTGTGCAAATCACAAGTGCCCATGTTACAACTAATCTAATCCAAAACAGCCAAGCTGTAAAAAAAGTCTGCTGCCCTCAAAAAGGCTATGGTGAAAAAAGATGTGAAATCCAAGGTGGCGGCCAAAAAATGGCTGTGATGGTAGGTTAATGGTAAAAATTTTAATAACAACAATTCAGGTGAATTTTGGTGCCGCTTGGTCAATTGGCACAAAATTCACCTGAATTGTCGTTATTAAAATTTTTACCATTAACCTACCATCACAGCCATTTTTTGGCCGCCACCTTGGATTTCACATCTTTTTTCACCATAGCCTTTTTGAGGGCCGCACACTTTTTTTACAGCTTGGCTGTTTTGGATTAGATTTCACTTCTTTTTGTAGTTGTATACCCCCAAAGCCGGCCTATGGCCTGCTTTGGGACTTTTTAAACCTATCTTTTTTTCTTTACCACAGGTAGGGACCCGCCGATTATGCTCATAATTTTACCTATTTTGCTATGCTGCACTGCTCAAAAATTCACCTATTATGCCTAAATTAATGCTCAATATTTACCTATTGTGCTCGATTATGCTCAATGTTCATGCCTTAGTTCATATGCTTTGCTACTAGTTTAACACTGTATAGACAGAAAAAAATGAGTGGCTGGGGCATAAATAATAAATTCTTGCTGCATGTAAGAGAAAAGATCGATATACTCTAATAAAACAGTCAGTTTGATGATTGTTCTATTAGAGTTACTGACTGCTCTATTAGAGTATATCGATCTTATTTTGCAATTGTCATTTTTCCAGCAAGAATTTATACTATTGTACAAATATTTAACCTATTATGCTGGCATTATGCTGGCATTATGCTCAATGCTTTTAGGTACCTATTATGCTCAAAATTATGCCAGCATAATCGGCGGGTCCCTAACCACAGGAAGAAGAAAAGATGAAGCAGATGTACCTTAAATATTTCTGATTTTATCAGTAAATGTACAAATTATATATATAATACATATATTTATTACAGAGCTGTCCATGGTGGTTTCTTTGTAACTGAACACTCTTCAAGGTAACTTCTTCTAGCTGTTCTCTCTACAGGGTGATTTATTTGTAGCTGGATTCTGTACAGGTGATTTTTTTTGCTGCTGAGCTCTTTACAGAATGGTTTCTTTGTAGCTGAACTCTCTACAAGGTAACTTCTTCTAACTGATCTCTCTACAGAGAGATTTGTTTGTAGCTGAACTCTCTACAGGTGATTTGTTTGCAGCTGAACTATCTAGATGATGGTTTCTTTGTAGCTGAACTCTCTACAAGGTAATTTCTTCTAGCTGAACTCTCTACATGGTGGTTTCTTTGTATCTGAACTCTCTACAAGATAACTTCTTCTAACTGATCTTTCTACAGGGAAATTTGTTTGTGGCAGAAATTTTCTACAGGGTAATTTCTTTGCAGCTGAACTCTCTACATGGTGGTTTCTTTTTACTGTAGCTGAACTCTCTACAAGGTAATTTCTTCTAGCTTATCTCTCTACAGGGTGATTTGTTTGTAGCTGAATTCTATACAGGTGATTTGTTTGTAGCTGAGCTCTTTACAGAATGGTTTCTTTGTAGCTGAACTCTCTACAAGGTAACTTCTTCTAACTGAACTCTCTACAGGGAGATTTGTTTGCAGCTGAACTCTCTTCATGATGGTTTCTTTGTAGCTGAACTCTCTACAAGGTAACTTCTTCTAGCTGAACTCCCTACATGGTGGTTTCTTTGTAGCTGAAGGTGACTTCTTCTAGCTGATCTTTCTACAGGGTGATTTGTTTGTAGCTGAATTCTGTACAGGTGATTTGTTTGCAGCTGAGCTCTTTACAGAATGGTTTCTTTGTAGCTGAGCTCTCTACAAGGTAGTTTCTTCTAGCTGATCTTTCTACAGGGTGATTTGTTTGTGGCTGAACTCTCTACAAGGAAACTTCTTCTAGTTGATCTCTGTACAGGGAGATTGGTTTGTAGCTGAACTCTCTACAGGTGATTTGTTTGCAGCTGAACTCTCCACATGATGGTTTCTATGTAGCTGGACTCTCTACAAGGTAGCTTCTTCTAGCTGATGTCTCCACAAGGTCACTAGTTTGTAGCTGAACTTTCTACATGGTGGTTTCTTTGTAACTGAACTCTCTACAAGGTAACTTCTTCTAGCTGATCTTTCTACAGGGTGATTTGTTTGTGGCTGAACTCTCTACAAGGAAACTTCTTCTAGCTGATCTCTCTGCAGGGAGATTGGTTTGTAGCTGAACTCTCTACAGGTGATTTGTTTGCAGCTGAACTCTCCACATGATGGTTTCTTTGTAGCTGAACTCTCTACAAGGTAACTTCTTCTAGCTGATCTCTCTACAGGGTGATTTGTTTGTAGCTGAATTCTGTACAGGTGATTTGTTTGCTGCTGAGCACTTTACAGAATGGTTTCTATGTAGTTGAACTCTTTACAAGGTAACTTCTTCTAGCTGATGTCTCTACAGGGTCACTAGTTTGTAAACGAATTCTCTACATGGTGGTTTCTTTGTAACTGAACTCTCTACAAGGAAACTTCTCCTAGCTGATCTCTCTACAGGGAGATTTCTTTGTAGCTGAACTCTCTACAGGTGATTTGTTTGCAGCTGAACTCTCTACATGATGGTTTCTTTGTAGCTGAACTCTCTACAAGTTAACTTCTTCTAGCTGATCTCTCTACAGGGTGATTTGTTTGTAGCTGAACTCTCTACATTGTGGTTTCTTTGTAGCTGAACTACAAGGTGATTTCTTCTAGCTGAATTATCTCTTTCTATAGTTGCATGAATTCCCTATAAGGTAACTTCTTCTAACTGATCTCTCAACAGGGTGAATTGTTTGTGGCTGATCTCTCTACAGGGTGACTTGTTTGTAGCTGATCTCTATACAGGTTACTTGTTTCTAGCTGATCTCTTGAATTCTCTTCGGGTGAATGCTCTATTGGGATGACTGCTCTATTAGGATGACTGCTCTATTAGAGTATCTCGATCTCTCACTTGCTACACCAAGTTGGATTTCGTGTTATACCTCCGTGGCGTTAAGTCAGATTCTTCTACACCATTGAAGAGCGTTTCTAAGATGATAACTCCATCTGTACAGCGATTTTCAAAGCATTACCCCAAGCGGTTTACCTGGTAGGCGTGGCAAGCAGTCGTTTTTTATTAGCTAATCTCGATTGCATAATTGTTACATACTGTTGGTTTTTTCGTTGTATCTTCCTGGTTTTTAGTTCGATTTCTTTCAAACCACAAAAGGTTTGAGGTTCAATAGTTAACCTATTCACCCACCAATTTTCAGCTTCTTCCCATACGAGGTTTACACTGTAGGCGTGACAACATATTGGTGTTATTTTTCGTGAATAATCACTCATAACTCTTTGCCTGTTTATCGTATTCCAGCCAAAGTTGGTACAGAGATGCGCCTTTAAACCCCCCTTCTGTGTGCAAAATTTCAAGGCGATCAGATATGGCGTTCACGTTTTATAGCAGTTTTTGTAAGTGTGCGAAAAGAGGAAGAAAAATAAGAAGAAAAAATGCCTATTTTTGAAGTCGCATATCTCGGGAATGCTTGAAGCGATTTCGCTCAAATTTGGAATGTGGAGTGCTGAACGTGGAGGGAGTGTCCACAGCCAAAATCGTCTAGTTTCATCAAGGCAGCACAGAGCTACGGAGGTGCGAAAATTGCGTTTTCTTTCTTCCTGTCAATATACTCACGGGTGTTACGCGCCGGCTTCTTGGGCTGCACAACACACTACTGTGTGTCTTGATATATTCCACTTGGGTAACTCACCTGCAAGTGTACATGGAAACTGCAGGAATGCTTTGCGAGTGTATTTATATGGGACCATGTGAATTTTGATTGCGGATAACATCGTAAGAGCAACGACAAGGCGCTGCTGAGAGGCCTAACGTAAGTGTATCATCATGAGCATGCAGATCGCTTTCGATTGTGGATATGCAATTAAACACAGGGAGCCCAAATACGAGCTGAACAGCTCATAATGAAGCTTAAGTGCACTATAAAGTACTTACTATACTAGCCATGAATAAACTAAAGCAGTGAATATTTTTACAGCACTATAATGGCCTAGCCAATTAAGCACCATGGCCAGTCACTGCGCATTTGTGACATCGCACCAGGTGTCAAAACAGCAATGTAAAGATGATTCAACTGCACTGAAGTGCTTACTTTACTAGCCATGAATAAACTAAAGTAGTGAATACTATTAACACTAATGGCCAAATCAATTAAGCACTACACTCAGTGTCTTGACATTGCCACGTGATTATTGAATGCAACATGTTCAATATAAACTAACCTATGACCTTCTTCATTCAGTAAAACAATGAACTATCTTCTTCCCCAAGTCCATGATTACTTTACAAAAATTAAAACCCACTATTGATCCTGTTAAGTGTCGCTATATTAAAGGAGAGGAGATCACACAGTTTCATCAAAGAAATCAAATGATTTCTGAGAATGCTTGGAATGCATTAATGAGAATAGAAGGTAGTATATCCCTCTTAGGAGGGATATAACTTGTATATAACTTGTTTATGCATTCCTGAGCACTGATAGCAGTGCTATTATACCACTTATACACCTTCTCTTCCCTTCCCTTTGAAGTGAGGTGTGAAAGTAGTATATGTACAAATTATGGCATGTCTGTAATTTTAACACTAAAATCGATTCTCCTCCTACAACTAATCGTGAAACTCCCCAAATATTCTTGTAGTGGCTTGTAATAACATTGTTTATAAAAGTATGGAAACAAATTTTTAGGAATGACTACTATGGCTTCAAAAGAGGAGATAACTGTTTTTCATAGAAAATTTTAAGCGTTCAATAGCTCAATTGATAAGATACTTCAAAAAAGCTTTTGTCACAAACATACTTAGGTAGCAGATGACAAAATTTAAGAAGCGTAGAATTAAAACTGTGAAACTAGATCCAAAATTTATAGAATTCTTATTCTTTAGGTCTAAAATACTAAACTGAGTCATAAAGTCAGTACTTCTGACTAGAGATGGTGATTTTAATTACCACAAACACAACTGATGCAAAAGGGGATGGAAAGCAAGTCCAGATCAATGAAAACCAAGATTTTTCATATGAAGCCATAGGAATTAGTATTGGTACCCTTAAGTAGACTATAAATATTTAATAAACAGGAATTTGAAAATGTGCGATTGTGTCGGGTTTGCACAGATCCGGTCACATATAGTTGTTAAGCTCATGCGCCTACTAAATAATCCTAGTTGTGATTGTTATGAATTCGCTCTATTAGGGTGGTGTGAATTGCAGTCATTACAACCATAGAGTCTGGTTGTTAAGCGCATGTATATACATGCACTTAACAACCAGATTTACGGTATGTACTGTATGTTTAGCGTATATTACCTGTTTAGCATATCTAATCCAAAACAGCCAAGCTGTAAAAAAAAATGCAGCCCTCAAAAAGACTATGGTGAAAAAAGATATGAAATCCAAGGTGGTGGCCAAGAAATGGCTGTGATGGTACGTTAATGCTAAGACCAATCGGCACCAAATTCACCTGAATTGTCATTATTAAAATTTTTACCATTAACCTACCATCACAGCCATTTCTTGGCACCACCTTGGATTTCACATCTTTTTTCACCATAGCCTTTTTGTGGGCTGCACTCTTTTTTTTAAACTTGGCTGTTTTGGATTAGATTTCACTTCTTTTTGTATTTGTATATCCCAAAGCCGGCCATAGGCCAGCTTTGGGGCTTTTTTAACATACCTTTTTTTCTTTACCACAAGAAGAAGAAAAAGATGAAGTACATTTTAAATACTTTAACTATTTTGATTTTATCAGTAAATGTACCACTTTAGCATGGGCATCAAAGGCACCACTTGGTGTTTAACTAGCATATTACCTGAGCAATATCATGGGAAGCAGTTTGCCAATGACTTTGATACCCAGCCAGTTCAAAGAAACGATGCGCTTTAACTGGTTATAGTAAGCGACATAGAGCTTTGTATTGTGGAACTCATATTTGTAGTGGTTGCTAAGCTGAGTATATTTGCTAAGATAGTCTAGTTGATTGTTAATAAAGGATAATGAAGGCACAAAATAATTGTTTGGGAGATTTTAAATGCGTATTTCTACCCACCGCGTATCAGCCTTTGAACAGACCATGGAACAGAAAAGCTACTACTACGTTGAAATAGGTTAGTAACTTACAGTCCTAAGTACTTAACTTAATACAATAACTTACTTACTGTCCCAGTAGCAAAGTTAGTTGGCTTACTTATTGCAAAAGTAATGACAATATAAACTCCATCCCACAATCGCAACTTTTCTAACATTGCATGTTGAAGCATGGTAACGTGTTAATGACGTTTTAACGTATGGGTAACATTCTGATGGCTATTAGCCCATGCTATTAAAACCACGATCAATCTTCAAATGCTACTTTATAAAACAAATGGAATGAGTTCTCAGTAGTTCTTTTACCTATTAGGTGAATACACCCCAAGGTATATTATATCACTTATACCACGGCTGCTTGGTGTTTGCTGATATTATACACCCACAGCCCTTGGGCTGCGCCCTCAGGCTTTGGTTGTATATATATATCTGCAATTCCCTCACAGCAGTGTTGAAACCGGGTCACTACTGCTGACCCAGATGACCCACTGACCAGGATAGCAATCCGGGTCAGACCCGGATGTGACCTGGATTGATCCAGATTAAATAAAGCCGAAGCGTGCGATAAGAGCTATGTTTCAGGTAGTCTCGAGCAAGTGAGACTATGTTTTGAGCGTTCGATTTGTGTTGAGTAAACGAGTAGTTATGTGATAACTAAGCCGGTAAGTTTATAATTTAAAATCAGTCAGTGGGTTTGGTTCCATGTAGCTACTGTGGGTTTACAAACAGCAATTGTGTGTGGCTTCGTACATACTTAGTATTGCAATTTCCCGATATATTAAAATTGCACAAAAGTACTTATCCTGCTGCAAGACTAGACCTAGACTATATACAACTCATACAATAATCGATTAGTGGGCATGGCTCCATGTAGCTTACAGACAGCAAAAGACACAATTTCGTGCTACAGACTGCACTTACTAATAAATGGGTGTGGCTGAGCATATGTTTTAATGCAATAAGTGAGCTACGCGACTAGCGTTTATAGGTTCCACGTCATCAAATGATCAATTTCGTTTCTCTTCTCACGTGATCCAATCCGGGTCAGACCCGGATAATTTGTAAAGCGGGTCGGACCCGGATGACCCAACCCGGTTTCAATGCTGCCTCACAGCCATAATATACATGTGTTAAAGTTAAAGCACCGCCGTGCATTTGTTTGGAAAATACAGTACGAGGGGGTGTGTTGAGAGGCTAATACAGCACGAGACGAAGCCGACTGCTGTATTTGCCTCGAGACACCCCCCGAGTACTGTATTTTTCGCACACACAAGCAAGGCGTTGCTTTAAGTGTTATATTGTACTTCCTGGCAACGTCTGGCTCAGAGCAATTTTCTCTAGTACTCAAACCGCTGCGATTTTTGGTGATAAGGATATCAGTAAGTGTTAAACTATTCTATTTCTAGTCGTATAACGAACTAATAGGATTAGTTTGGCTAGTTTTAACGATTTACAATGTCACTCACGTGATCAGTCGTGCTGTTTAGTGGAGTTGTGTTTAAAAAGCTTCGTTATCAGACGATCAGTAAGTGTTTATACAATCTATTCCTAGCCGTAGAATGAACTCGTAGGATTAGTTTGGCTGGTTTTAGCGATTTACAGTGTGTTGTTTACTTAACATTCCACAAATAAATTCTCCGCTTATATGCCCAATTAAGTGCATAACTGTACTGTACTTTATTTGCCCAAATATCTGCATAACTGTACTGTATGACTCATACAGTACAGTTGTGCGGTTGATTAGTACTGTATAGAGAATACAATACACGGCATTGCTTTGATCCTCCCACGCAAAGTACAATATGTTAGAGTTAAAGCACCGCCACGCGTGTTTACGGAAAATACAGTACGAGGGGTGTGTCGAGAGGCTAATACAGCACGAGGCAAAGCCGAGTGCTGTATTTGCCTCGTGACACCCCCCGAGTATTGTATTTTTCGTACACACAAGCAAGGCAGTGCTTTAAGTGTTATATTGTACATCCTGGTCGCATCTGGCTCGGAGCGATTTTCTCCAGTACTCAAACCGCTGCAATTTTCGGTGATAAGGATATCAGTAAGTGTTTAACTAATCTATTTCTAGTCATAGAACAAACTGATAGGATTAGTTTGGCTAGTTTTAGCGATTTATAATGTCACACACGTGATCAATCGTGTCTTAGTGGAGTCGTGTTTAAAAAGCTTCATGATCAGACGATCAGTAAGTGTTTATACAATCTATTCCTAGCCGTAGAACGAAATCATAGGATTAGTTTGGCTGGTTTTAGCGATTTACAGTGTGTTGTTTACGTAACATTCCACAAATAAATTCTCTACATAACTGTACTGTATTTGCCCAATTAGGTGCATAACTGTACTGTATGACTCATACAGCACAGTTATGCAGTTAATTAGTACTGTATGGAGAATATGATACGCGGCATCACTTTGATCCTCCCACGCAAAGTACAATATATATATATATAAATAATACATATCAAGACACACGATAGTGTGTCGTGCGGCCCAAAAAGCCGGCGCGCCACACCATGAGTATATTGACAGGAAGAAAGAAAACGTCATTTTCACACTTTCGTATCTCGGTGATAGCTTATCCGATTGAAACCAAATTTGCTACAGAGTTGCCCGCCAGCTAGGGGAGTCTACATTCCAAATTTGAAGGAAATCACTCAAGCCATTTCCGAGATATGAGCGGCCAAAGTTTCGTTTTTTTTTTCTTCGTTTTTTTTTTTCTTCGTTTTTTCGCACACTTGCAAAAATTGCTATAAAATGCAAACGCGTGCTCCGATTGCCTTGAAATTTGGCACACAGAAAGGGAGTCCAAAGGCACATCCTAGCATCAAATTTGGTGCAAATCCGATGAATGGTTCAGGCGTTATGACCGATTATTCGCGTAAAACAAGATCGATTTGTTGTCACGCCTACAGGGTAAACCGCTTCATGGAATGAGTTGAAAATTGCTATGTAGATGGAGTAACCATCGTAGGAGTGCCTTTTGGTGGTTTGAAAGGAATCGAGATTAAGACCACGGAGATATGACACAAAACCCAACCTGTGTCACAATTACGCGATCGATTTTTAGTAATAAAAAGTATTAGTTTTTACGCCTACTAGGCAAACCGCTAAGAGCAATGAGCTGAAAATCGGTGTATAGCTGGAATAATCTTCATAGAAAGTCCTTGCAGTAGTATAGAAGAATTGGATTACAAACCACTGAGTTATGATTCGAAAGCCAACTCTGTGTAGCAAATGCGAGATCAAGATACTCTAATAGAACAGTCACCCTAATAGAGCATTCAGCTAATTTATTTACTCCATTATAGAATTCTACTACATTACAAGTTATTCTGTAGGGACTTCAGCTGCAAACAGTTAATCTTATAGACAGTTCAGCAAGAAGCAAGTCACCCTGTGCAGAATTAAGTTACAATTATATCACTGTAGAGATTCAGAACATTACAAGTCACAATGAAGAGAGTTCAGCTATAAACAAGTCATGCACCCTGTAGAGAGTTCACCTACAATTAAATCACTCTCTAGAAAATTCAGCTACACACAAATCACTGTGTAGAGAGTTCAGCTACAAACAAATTATCCTGTAGAGAGATCAGCTACAAACAAAACACGTACTTTGCAGAGAGTTCAGCTACAAACAAATCAATCTTTAGAGTGATCAACAAGAAACAAATCAACTTGTAGAGAGTTCACCTATAAACAAGTCATGTACCCTGTAGAGAGTTCACCTACAATTAAATCACTCTCTAGAGAATTCAGCTACACACAAATCACTGTGCAGAGAGTTCAGCTATAAACAAATTATCCTGTAGAGAGATCAGCTGCAAACAAAACACTTTGCAGAGAGTTCAGCTACAAAAAAATCAATCTTTAGAGTGATCAGCAACAAACAAATCAACTTGTAGAGAGATCAGCTAGAAACAAATCAACCTGCAGAGAGATCAGCTACAAACAAATCAGCTTGTAGAGAGATCAGTTACACACAAATCAACCTTTAGAGAGATAAGCTAGAAACAAATCACCCTGTAGAGAGTTCAACTAAAACAAATCAACCTGCAGAGAGATCAGCTACAACATATCACCTTATAGACAGTTCAGCTACAAAACAAATTACCCTGTAGAGAGATCGACTACAAACAAATCAACTTGCAGAGAGATCAGCTACACACAGATCAACTTGTAGAGAAATCAGCTAGAAACAAATCACCCTGTAGAGAGTTCAGCTAAAACAAATCAACCTGCAGAGAGATCAGCTACAAACATATCACTTTATAGACAGTTCAGCTACTAACAAATTACCCTGTAGAGAGATCGACTACAAACAAATCAACTTGCAGAGAGATCAGCTACACACAAATCAACTTGTAGAGAGATCAGCTAGAAACAAATCACCCTGTAGAGACTTCAGCTACAAACAAATCAACCTGCAGAGAGATAAGCTACAAACAAATCACCCTGTAGAGAGTTCAGCTAAAACAAATCAACCTGCAGAGAGATCAGCTACAAACAAATCACCTTATAGACAGTTCAGCTACAAACAGATTACCCTGTAGAGATATCGACTACAAACAAATCAACTTGCAGAGAGATCAGCTACAAAAAATCACCCTGTAGAGAGATCAGCTAGAAACAAATCACCCTGTAGAGACTTCAGCTACAAACAAATCAACCTGCAGAGAGATCAGCTACAAACAAATCACCCTGTAGAGAGTTCAGCTAAAACAAATCAACCTGCAGAGAGATCAGCTACAAACAAATCACCTTATAGACAGTTCAGCTACAAACAGATTACCCTGTAGAGATATCGACTACAAACAAATCAACTTGCAGAGAGATCAGCTACAAAAAATCACCCTGTAGAGAGATCAGCTAGAAACAAATCACCCTGTAGAGACTTCAGCTACAAATAAATCAACCTGCAGAGAGATCAGCTACAAACAAATCACCCTGTAGGGAGATCAGCTAGAGACTAGACACAATGTAAGGAGTTTAGCTACAAGCAAATCACCCTTTAGAGAGTTCAGCTACAAACAAATCAACCTGCAGAGAGATCAAATCACCTTATAGAGAGTTCAGCTACAAACAAATTGCCCTGTAGAGAGATCAGTTACAAACAAATCAACCTGAAGAGAGATCAGCTACACACAAATCATCTTGTAGAGAGATCAGCTACAAGCAAATCACACTGTGGAGATCAGCTAGAAACTAGACACAATGTAAGGAGTTCAGCTACAAGCAAAACACCCTGTAGAGATTTCAGCTGCAAACAAATCACCCTATAGAGAGATCAGCTAGAAACTAGACACCATGTAAAGAGTTCAGCTATAGAAGAGATCACCTTATAGAGAGTTCAGCTACAAAGAAACCATCATGTAGAGAGTTCAGCTACAAAGAAAGCACCATGTAGAGAGTTTAGCTGCAAACAAATCACCTGTAGAGAGTTCAGCTAGAAACAAATCACCCTGTAGAGAGATCAGCTAGAAGAAGTCACCTTGTAGAGAGTTCAGCTACAAAGAAACCATCATGTAGAGAGTTCAGCTGCAAACAAATCACTCTGTATAGAGTTCAGCCAGAAAAAGTCACCTTGTAGAGAGTTCAGCTACAAAGAAACCACCATGTAGAGAGTTCAGCCTCAAACAAATTACCGTGTAGAGAATTCAACAACAAACAAATCACCCTGTAGAGGGATCAGCTAGAAGAAGTTACCTTGTAGAGAGTTCAGCTACAAAGAAACCATCATGTAGAGAGTTCAGTTACAAAGAAACCACCATGGATGTAGAGAGTTTAGCTGCAAACAAATAACCTGTAGAGAGTTCAGCTAGAAACAAATCACCCTGTAGAGAAATCAGTTAGAAGAGGTCACCTTGTAGAGAGTTCAGCTACAAAGAAAGCACCATGTAGAGAGTTTAGCTGCAAACAAATAACCTGTAGAGAGTTCAGCTAGAAACAAATCACCCTGTAGAGAAATCATCTAGAAGAGGTCACCTTGTAGAGAGTTCAGCTCCAAAGAAACCATTATGTAGAGAGTTCAGCTACAAAAAAAGCAACATGTAGAGAGTTCAGCTACAAAGAAACCGTCATGTGGAGAGTTCAGCTACAAAGAAATCACCCTGTAGAGAGTTCAGCTAGAAGAAGTCACCTTGTAGAGAGTTCAGCTACAAAGAAACCATCATGTAGAGAGTTCAGCTACAAAGAAACTACCATGGATGTGGAAAGTTTAGCTGCAAACAAATCACCTGTAGAGAGTTCAGCTAGAAACAAATCACCCTGTAGAGAAATCAGCTAGAAGAATTTATCTTGTAGAGAGTTCAGCTACAAAGAAACCATCCTGTATATAGTTCAGCTATATTTTAAGTCACCCAGTAGAGAGATCAGCTGCTAAAAAATATCCTGTGGGGAATAATGGGCATGTAATAAATATATGTATATAATTTGTAAAATTACTAATAAAATCAAAAATAATTGAAGTATTAAAAATCTTCTTTAAGTTCTTTTCTTCTTCCTGTGGTAAATAAAAAAACACATGGGTTAAAAAAGCCCCAAAGCCAGCCATAGGCTGGCTTTGCAGTATACAAATACAAAAAGAAGTGATATCTAATCAAAAACAGCCAAGCTGTAAAAAAAGGTGCGGCCTCCAAAAGGCCATGGTGAAAAAAGATGTGAAATCCAAGGTGGCGGCCAAGAAATGGCTGTGATGGTAGGTTAATGGTAAAAATTTTAATAACGACAATTCAGGTGAATTTTGTGCCACTTGGTCTTGACATCAAATTCACCTGAATTGTCGCTATTAAAATTTTTACCATCACAGCCATTTCTTGGCCGCCACCTTGGATTTCACATCTTTTTTCACCATGGCCTTTTTGGGGGCCGCACCTTTTTTTACAGCTTGGCTGTTTTTGATTAGATATTTATTACATGTCAATTATTCCCTATGGATAACTTTTTTGCAGCTGATCTCTCTACAGGGTAACTTGAAATGTAGCTGATGTCTCTACAGGTGATTCACCTGTACACGAACTTTATACAGGATTCTCTCTACAGGGTGACTTGTTTCTATCCAGCTGAACTCTCTACATGGTGGTTTCTTTGTACCTGAACTCTCACAGGGTGATTTGTTTCTATCTGATCTCTATAGGGTTACTTTGTCTGGCTTATCTCTCTAAAGGGCGATTTGTTTTTGTAGCTGAACTCACTACAGGCGACTGGTTTTAAGGTGATCTGTCTACAGGGTGACTTGTTTGGAGCTGAACTATCTGCAGGGTGATTTTTTTTTTGCAGCTGAACTCTCTACAAGGTGATCCTTCTAGTTGATCTCTCTACAGGATGACTTGTTTCTAGCTGAACTCTCTATAGGGTGATTTCTTTGTAGCTGAATTTTCTACAAGGTGATTTGTTTGCAGCTGAACTCTCTACATGATGGTTTCTTTGTAGCTGAACTCTCTACAAGGTGACTTCTTCTAGCTGAACTATCTCTTTCCGTAGTTGAACTCTCTACAAGGTGACTTCTTCTAGATGAACTCTCTACAGGATGATTTGTTTGTAGCTGAACTCTTTACAGGTGATTTGTTTGTAGCTGAACTTTCTACATGATGGTTTCTTTGTAGCTGAACTCTCTACAAGGTAACTTCTTCTAGCTGATCTGTCTACAGGTTGATTTGTTTGTAGCTGAACTCTCTACATGGTGGTTTCTTTGTAGCTGAACTCTCTACAAGGTGATTTCTTTTAGCTGAACTCTCTACAGGGTGATCTTTTAGTAGCTGACCTCTCTGCAGGGTGATTTGTTTACAGCTGAACTCTCTACATGATGGTTTCTTTGTAGCTGAACTCTCTACAAGGTGACTTTTTCTAGCTACAGGGTGATCTTTTCGTAGTTGAACTCTCTACAGGGTGATTTGTTTGCAGCTGAACTCTCTGTATGATGGTTTCTTTGTAGCTGAACTCTCTACTAGGTAACTTCTTCTAGCTGATATCTCTACTGGGTAATTTGTCTGCAGCTGAACTTTCTGCATGGTGATTTCTTTGTAGTTGAACTCTATACAAAGTGACTTCTTGTAACTGAAAAGTCTCTACAGGGTGATCTTTTCGTAGCTGAACTCTCTACAGGGTGATTTGTTTGCAGCTGAACTCTCTACCAGATAACTTCTTCTAGCTGATTTCTCTACAGGATGACTTGTTTCTAGCTGATCTCTCTACAGGGTGACATGTTGTAGCTGAACTATGTATACATGCTTATAGCTGAACTCTCTTCAGTGTGACTTACGATGTTCTGAATCTCTACAGCGATATATTTGCAGCTAATCTCTCTACAGGATGACTTACTTTTAGCTGAATCGCCAATAAGATTAACTGGTTGTAGCTGAACTCCCTACAGAATAACTTGCAATGTAGCCGAATGCTCTATTAGTGTGACTGTAGAGTATCTCGATCTCGCATTTGCTACATGTAGTTGGTTTTCGAATCACAACTCAGTGGTGTGTAATCCGATTCTTCTGTATTACTGTAAGGACTTTCTATGATGATTATTCCAACTACACATCGATTGATTTTCAGCTCATTGCTCTAACCGGTTTTCCTGGTAGGCATGAAACTAGTAGTTTTTTATTCTCTAGTTGAACAAAAAATTGGAAATTTTAAAATGAGAATAGAGATCGCTGAAAAAAGCCACCAAACAAGAAGGAATCTCTGGGATGGTAATGTAAGCCACAAATCCCTATTTTGACTCTCCATCATAAATCTTTAGTCACGTGCTCTGTCATTTTGAAATGAGTCAAAATAAAGATTTGTGGTTTACATTGCCATCCCAGCGATCCCTATTCTCATTTTAAAATTTCCAATTTTTTATTCAACTAGTTTGTGTACTTTTTATTAATCCAGCAATGGATTATGGATTTCTTTTATTGATAATAAAGGCTATTGTGAATAGTGTAATTTTGCATTCTGCATAGTAATGCTGTCAACGTTTCAGTACACACATGAAACTGATCAAATTGCATTGTGCATACAAACTGGGAGTCTCCTAATATGAGCTGCAATTTGCATTAATGGTGCCTTCAATAGCTGCAAATTCAGTGAAAGGATTGTTGTTATACACTTGACTGCATTATTAGAGTATTTACATAACTGCTCTATTAAAGTATTTAATCTGGACAACTCACCCATGTACAATAATCATGGAGCGATGGAACAAAATCTTCAGCACAGATTAAGCTTCCTGGCCTATACTCTATTAGCCACAAGCAGTGCACACCAATAAACCTAACTCTGAGTGCAATCTTCTATGGTTCCTTGTATGTAATGGCATTTTGGCAAGAAGAAACGGCCTGGTTTGGGCTGTTTCCATGCAAAACCAAAATCAAAAATAGGTCATGGACATGAGGAAGGACTGAGTAAGTATGGCTATATAGTTTTTAGCACAAAAAAAGAGGATAACTTTTGCTGTACATGAGTGAAACAAAATAATATTTTGAATAATAATAATATGAACAAAACGGCAAATTTCAGTTTTGTCTCAAATACACATACCGTTTCCTTTTCACTTGATACTTACTAGTGGATCAATACTCATTGCAAATAACCACCAGAAAGTTGTTTTGAGCTGGGAGATGCTTTCCAAGGTGGTTTTAGGCATGCGTTCTATTAGAGTTTTTGCAAAAAAACATGGGCAATCCCTATTGTGAATCCGCTATCGTGGTTCATGATAAAAATCAGTCGCGTAATTGTGACACAGTTTTAGTTTTGTGTCATATCTTGATGGCCTTCATCTCGATTCCTTTCAAACCACAAAAAGGCACTCCTACGATAGTTACTCCATGTACATAGCAATTTTCCACTCATTCATTCAAGGGGTTTATCCTGTGGGCATGACAGACCTTCAACCTTATTTTTATGCAAATAATCGATCATAACTCTGTACATGTTCATCATATTCCTACCAAAGTTACAACTGAAATCCACCTTAATGAGCTCTTTTAAGGTTACGGTATAGTCAAGGGCAATCATTCAAAATTTTGAATGCCTATCGATATTTTTTGAGAAGCCCATAAAACCAGTCTAGCAGCGTGAAAAGTTTTAAATGAAGGTGAAGCTCTTCATATTTAATGTTTTTATGTAGCTACAGTGTAGTTTGAGGCAGGTGGAACATTACAATTTGTTGTAGTAACACAAGTAAACCAGCCCGTACATCGCTCAGCTTCAGCTGTCAATACCATGTTTTTCCGCCGCCAAATACAGCAAAAGCTGTAGGCTCTACTGGGGCATAGTGATACTGTATATTAAATTTATTAGGTCCTGTGGAAGCATTTTTGGTGTATTTCTCCCCAGTGACTCAGATACAAGCCTTCAAAGAGCTTGTTTCACTCGATAAAACTACTAAAAGTTCAATAAAACGTCTATACAACCAGTAACTTAAAAAATCGCTTCCACAGGACCTAGATATTTTAGTTGTTTAGCCACTTGTGTTGAAATTATAAGGATTCAGTAATCTGTTAGTCTGGTTTTTGGTGGCGCGTTTTTTATAAAACATTGCTCTATTGTGGACCACACACCCAAGAACAGTCGTTGTTCTGTAGTAAAAACAAACAAGCACAATTAGTTATATTGCTAACACAACACAATTGTTGAAATTATTTATCCCTGCTTGGTTTAAAGCAGGTTTTGTAATTTGATCCACCCACACATTTAAAACTATTCCGTAACCTTAAGTGTGCCAAATTTCAGCCCAATAGGTCAGTGTCACATAAGGCCTTAAAAATGCAATCAGTGTTTAGGCTACGGGTTACCCAGTAAATAATTTTGTAGGCGTTTTGCTTATAGTTCTGTTTTAACCATTTTGCACGAAAGAACGCACTAAAATAACATGGTATATTAACGTACAAGTAATACCAAAAGCGGTGATACACTCAACAAGGGATGCGCTTGTACAGAAATACAGGCACTAAACAGCGAAACTTTTGAGTAGCTATTCATCAAAAACCAAGTTTCATAGGAGGCTACACCATGATATTTAGCATTAATAAGCTATTACTTAGTGATTTCTAGGTCCTCACAATCGAATTGAGTTGTTATCCAATTGTAACAACACTGTAGTGCACTCGCGGTATTTCCATAGCAGAACTAATCGCCATTATCCTTGAAAGATACGATAACTAACCAGCCTCTAGTCAGTTTTCCCATGAAGTCTTCACGACAGGACCTAGATAATATAACCACCCATGGCACTGTCATAAAAAATTGTACTAATTGGCTGACAGCTGCTATTTTTGATGGATAATAACCACATTAAGCAGTAGCTGCTTCAACCATATTGTAGGTACTTAATTTTACGAATCGCTTCGCAGGAAGTGCTGAATTGGCATGACAGCTAATAAGTTAACAGCATGTTCAGGGATCCCAGATACATCATCCAGGTGATAGTAAGGCTTGCTCTTGTACTGCACGTCTGGTAAAGGATAACAAGCAACTGCTTGTGTGTTTCGTCTCCAGACAACATTTTCATCACAAATTCTAACCTTTATTGGTTCATAACTCACTAGTGGCTTAGCTTGTTTACAGCAGACAAAATCCACTGATCAATGTAGTTTGCAGTGCTACTCTAAAAACTCAGATATTTCCATAAGATTCTATGTGACAATAGATTTTGTGTCCATGGTTGTCCATTTCCCAATGGTTTCTGTACATTTTTATGGCTAACCACAGCATCCAGTGGTTGCACAACCGCAATTAAAAGATCTAATAAAATACTTTTCCTTACATGAAACTGGCCTATTGGAGCACACATTCGTGTTTTATGGTGGATTTTGCGAAGTGTAGAAATAGAAAAAATGAAGAAATTAAAATGAAAGTTTGATCGCTCGTATCTCGACTCCATGACAGTAGTTAAACTATAGATTTGTAGGCTATTCCTACACAGTTTAGCCATAATTTATGGTGAATGCACAACTGCAGATTGGTATAATTGTTGAATTGATATTGAGTAGATGGGCAGCGTGGGACATGACTATGATACCAAAAATATTTACTGGCTCAATACTGCAGCTTAAACACTAGTGCTATATACTCGAACAACAAAGGAATGAACCTATGCTATACGAATAGCCTCTATCACTACTAAGGACACACAAGTACATACGTTTCATATTTATATTCTTATACATTACTGCACGTATGTCCTTTGTGATTCATGAGAGGAAGAGCAGTAGCAACAATTGTAGCTCAACATGTTCTAATAATATGCACGACCTTCATGACTTTAAAAGGCAGTACCAGCAGTTGTAAAGCGATAATGGTGTTTCCAGCATTACAAGAGATCAAGACACATGGTAGTGTATCGTGCGGCCAAGAAGCCGGCACGCAACACCCATGAGTAATATTGACAGGAAGAACGAAAATGCAATTTTCACACCTCCATAGTTCTGTGCTGCCTTGATGAAACAAGACATATGTTCTAATAATATGCACGACCTTCATGACTTAAAAAGGCAGTACCAGCAGTTGTAAAGCGATAATGGTGTTTCCAGCATTACAAGAGATCGAGACACACGGTAGTGTATCGTGCGGCCAAGAAGCCGGCACGCAACACCCATGAGTAATATTGACAGGAAGAACGAAAATGCAATTTTCACACCTCCGTAGCTCTGTGCTGCCTTGATGAAACAAGACGATTTTTGCTGTGGACACTCCCTCCAACTTCAGCACTCCACATTCCAAATTTGAGCAAAAACGCTTCAAGCGTTCCCAAGATATGCGACTTCAAAAATTGGCTTAGTTTCTTAGTTTTGTATTATTATTATTTTTCTTCCTCTTGTCGCACACTTACAAAAATTGCTATAAAACTTGAACGCAATATCCGATTACCTTGAAATTAGGCACACAGAAGGGGGGTATAAAGGCGCATCTCGATACCAACTTTTACTGGAATACGATAAACAGGCAAAGAGTTATGAGCGATTATTCACAAAAGATAACACCAATATGTTGTCATGCCTACAGGGTAAACCGTGTATGGGAAGAAGCTGAAAATCAGTGGATGAATAGGTTATTTATTGAACCTCAAACCTTTTTTGGTTTGAAAGAAATCGAGCTAAAACCCAGGAAGATACAATGAAAAAACCAACAGTGTGTAACAATTATGCAATCGAGATTAGCTAATAAAAAACGACTGCCTACCAGATAAACCACTTGGGGTAATGCTTTGAAAATCGTTGTACAGATGGAGTAATCATCTTAGAAAGGCTCTTCAATGGTGTAGAAAAATCAGACTTAAAGCCACAGAGTTATAGCATGAAATCCAACTTGGTGCAGCAAGTGCGAGATCGAGATACTCTAATAGAGCAGTCATCCTAATAGAGCAGTCACCCTGAAGAGAATTCAAGAGATCAGCTAGAAACAAGTAACCTGTATAGAGATCAGCTACAACAAGTCACCCTGTAGAGAGATCAGCTACAAACAATTCACCCTATAGAGAGATCAGCTAGAAGAAGATACTTTGTAGGGAGTTCATACAACTATGGAAAGAGATAGTTCAGCTAGAAGAAATCACCTTGTAGAGTTCAGTTGCAAAGAAACCACCATGTAGAGAATTCAGCTATAAACTAGTGACCATGTAGAGACATCAGCTAGAAGAAGTTACCTTGTAGAGAGTTCAGCTACAAAGAAACCACCATGTGGAGAGTTCAGCTGCAAAGAAATCACCCTGTAAAAAATTCAGCCATAAACAAATTGCCCTGTAGAAAGATCAGTTAGAGGAAGTTACCTTGTAGAGAGTTCAGCTACAAAGAAACCATTCTGTAAAGAGCTCAGCTGCAAACAAATCACCTGTACAGAATTCAGCTACAAACAAATCACTCTGTAGAAAGATCAGCTAGAAGAAGTTACCTTGTAGATAGTTCAGCTACGAACAAATCACCCTGTAGAGAGATCAGCTAGAATAAGTTACCTTGTAGATCGTTCAGCTACAAACAATTCACCCTGTAGAGAGAGCAGCTAGAAGAAGTCACCTTGTATAGTGTTCAGTTACAAAGAAACCATTATGGAGAGTTCTGTGATAAATATATGTATTATATGTGACCAGATCTGCGAAAAAGAGACATAATCGCACAAGCCTAAATTTACAGTATAAAGCATTGAACGCATTGGGTGAAATACTTGCGTATTATTGAAAAAATTCTGTAAAATGTTTTTACTGCTGTTTCTTAGTGAAGGAAGGGACTAACAATAAAAACTTGGATATCATCTAATTCGCCTGTTCAAGAGGAGTTGGAAAATCTTTGTTTCGTTGCAGTAGACCCAAGGATACATAAGTTTTGAGTGTTTGTTTACATCATGTCGAAGCGATCGTATGCGATCGAGCCTTTGTATGCAATGAAGAAGGGCGAGTAAAGGACACACTTACCCAGTAATTGATTCCCCTATTCATGGCAAACATGATGGTGAAAAGTTTAACTCCGTACCTCACTCCGTTGGTAAGTTACAACCGTTTTTGTAAGTGCCTGTAATTTATTTCCCTATACTTGCTGTACAAATCGATTTTTCTGTTGTTGCTACTTTGCAGGGCTGTAACTCCCATAGCTATTGGCATATGAAGCTGAAACTTTGCCAGTAGGTACGCTTGGCTAAGTAGATTATAAATATTTAATAACCAGGAATTCGAAAAATATGCAATTATGTCCTGTTTTCGCAGATCCGGTCACATATATATAATTTGTTCATTTACTGATAAAATCAGAAATATTTAAAGTACATCTGCTTCATCTTTTCTTCTTCCTGTGGCAAAGAAAAAATGATAGGTTTAAAAAGTCCCAAAGCCGGCCATAGGCCGGCTTTGGGGTATACAAATACAAAAAGAAGTGAAATCTAATCCAAAACAGCCAAGCTGTAAAAAAAGAGTGTGGCCCTCAAAAAGGCTATGGTGAAAAAGCCAAGTTGGCGGCCAAGAAATGGCTGTGATGGTAGGTTAATGGTAAAAATTTTAATAACGACAATTCAGGTGAATTTTGTGCCAAGACCAAGCGGCACCAAATTCATCTGAATTGTTGTTATTAAAATTTTTACCATTAACCTACCATCACAGCCATTTCTTGGCCGCCACCTTGGCTTTTTTCACCATAGCCTTTTTGAGGGCCACACTCTTTTTTTACAGCTTGGCTGTTTTGGATTAGATTAATAATACCTGAAATATTGTTGAGAAGCTATTTCCAGCTCAGTCTGTTAATCCAGTCTGCGAAATGCATACATTAGGCCTTGCTCAGTCCTACTTCTGCTTCAACAACACGACAACAGATCTTAATAGTTGTAATTGTTTCTTATGCTGTATGGATAATTTTCCAAAATTAATCACAAATTGTCCGGTGTCAGAACAGATAACATTGCATTACTTTGCATGCCCCATTTGGCTCAAGATTTTTCCAAGGTTCTTTTGCAACATGCAAACATGTTATAAAGGTTGTGTGTACTCAGTAACATGTACGGATTTTTTGTTTTGTTGTAGATTATGCTGATGTGTGCTTAAAAGCGATCGAAAAGTACACTAATCTACTGTACAACTTATCAGATCTAGATTCTCTTTTGCTACACTTTGAAGAAAGCAACATAATCACTATTCATCAACAAGTAGAAATTGAAAATTCAAGCTCTCCCACAGAAGATAGGATGAAGATGTTATTAGACAACATTAGTCTACCACTACAAAATGGTTCTACAGACCAATTTGATAGTATGCTAAAGATCTTAATGGAACATGGTGTGGATGACACTAAAAGTATAGGGTCATTAATGCAAAATGAAGTCAAAGGTACTGATTTATTAACTGCACTGTATTATTAAGGTGTTTGTAGTTTGTCCATAGAGTTATTAACTTGTTGTTTTATCATACAGTATGATAGTATTGTATAGTAGGGACTACAAAGGAGAAGGTGTGGCCCACAGAATAATATCACCCAAAAAACAGCCTCAATTTTCCCTGGCTATAATGAGGCAGTATTGGTGAGGTAAAACTAAGCCAAAAAAAGCTTTTAGATCAACCCAAAATACTTTCAACAAGTTGATACAGAATTTTAAAATATATATATATATATATATATATATATATTTACTGACTGACTGATGCGTTCAGACAAGCATAACTCGATAACGGCTAAGGATATGGGCTTGATTTTTTCACTGTTTGACGTCACTTCGGCCCAACAGGTGTCTTTTGGCATACTTCAGTACGTACAATGCATTCTTCATGGACTTACCAGTGTCCTCCTTTGTGTCCCATTCATCTTTTCTAATGTCCAGCAAGAAGTGTTGATTTGGCGACAGCGTGTGACGGCTTCCCTTCGCAATGGAAATCGTCCGTATTTGTCATAGTTGCTATTTTGATACCAGAGGTATTTTTCAAACAGTTCTCAATTTGTACTGCTGTGTAATGGGTTGAACATAGCCGACAATGAAGCATAATGGATACTTCACTTTTTAGACGATATTTAATATAACTGGGGTATGCAGCACCATTTCTTTCTTTTGGTATACGTGGATTGCAGAGGTGCTTTTTGAACAGTTTTTGATTCGTATTGCTGTGTAACGGGTTGAACATAGCCGACAACAAAGTGTACTGGATACTTCACTTTTCAGATGATAATTGGGGCACATGGCACCATTTCTTTTTTTCATTATGTGTGGATTGCAAAGGTGCTTTTTGAACAGTTCTTGGTTCAAAATGCTGCATGATAGATTGAACATAGCTGACAACAAAGTGTAATGGATACTTCACTTTTCAGACAATGATTGGGTGCACAGTGCCATTTTAGATGCGGTATGTGTGGGTTCACCAGTCATAATTATTATTTACAAAAAAAGCTAACAAACAAATACACAGAAAAATTTGGAATTTTCAACTAGAGTAGGGACCATAACACATCGATAAAAAATACTGAAACAAGCTGGAGTAGTGCACAATATAAAATCACAGTAAAACAATAAGAAGTGTTATATCCCTACTGTGCTCAAGATATCATAATGAAAATGTACAGTAGGGATATAACACTTCTTACTGTTTTACTGTGATTTAATATCATGCACTACTCCAGCTTGTTTCAGTACTTTTTATCGATGTGCTATGGTCCCTACTCTAGTTGAAAATTCCAAATTTTTCTGTGTACTTGTATATATTATCTAATCAAAAACAGCCAAGCTGTAAAAAAAGGAGTGCGGCCCTTGAAAAGGCTATGGTGAAAAAAAGATGTGAAATCCAAGGTGGCGGCCAAGAAATGGCTATGATGGTAGGTTAATGGTAAAAATTTTAATAACGACAATTCAGGTGAATTTGGTGCCGCTGGGTCAATTGGCACAAAATTCATCTGAATTGTCGTTATTAAAATTTAACCCTTTAAGGACCAAAAATTGTGTGCATAGTCTACCCTGAAAGCCCACACGTTTTATGATTATTGCACATTTAGTGTTTTTAAAAAAATGTAATAAGTTTATAGCATTGACAAAGCCCCTACAAGTGCTCAATTGTATAACAAATTATACTAAAAGACTCGCCTGACAATAATAAACAACATTATCTAACTTACCAAAGCGTAGAACCAATGTCTTAAAAGCACTAAGGTGAGTTTCAAACACCTACACGCGATTGATTTCTTCGTGACACAATCAATAAAAACAGTCCGCCATTTTAGTTTTTTAAAACCGCATCACGTGATCTTGTATATCAAATTATTCGCCTCTAAATAGTGAGCACTCTGAGCTTTATTTGAAGTTAATACGATGAACACAGCCAACGTTATGGAGTGATTTCTACAAGGTTAGTTTTATGGTTGTGTAAATATTAAATGTTTGTACTTTGTTAGGAATTTTACACAGGCTTAGTTTTGCGTGATAAGTTGGCCTTATATATCACAAGAATCACCTATGAATGGCGAATACAGTGGCCCCTGTTTCGATCTAATAGCTTCATTTGTTGCGGAGTTATAGCTCTTTGTTTACTGCCAATAGTCTTGGACGTAATATTACGGCGCTGGTCTTTCGAGCAATACCTACTTTGGACGTAATATTACGGCAGCGGTCCTTAAAGGGTTAACCTACCATCACAGCCATTTCTTGGCCGCCACCTTGGATTTCACATCTTTTTTCACCATAGTCTTTTCAAGGGCCGCACTCCTTTTTTTACAGCTTGGCTGTTTTTGATTAGATTTCACTTCTTTTTGTATTTGTATACCCCAAAGCCGGCCTATGGCCAGCTTTGGGGTTTTTTAACCTAAATATTTTTCTTTACCACAGGAAAAAGAAAACGATGAAGCAGATTTTATAAATACTTTAACTCATTCTGATTTTATCAGTAAATGTACAAATTATATATATAATGCAATGTCAAGAGCTCATAATATAAAAAGAGGGCATATATTTATTACATGTCAATTAATCCCCACAGGATAATTTGCAGCTGATCTCTCTACTGGGTGACTTGAAATGTAGCTGAACTCTCTACAGGGTGATCTGCTTGTATGTCGATGAACTCTTTACAGAGTTCTCTCTACAGGGTGACTTGACTCTAGCTGAACTCTCTGCAGGGTTATCTGTTTGTAGTTGAATTCTCTACATGATGATTTGTTTGCAGCTGATGAACTCTCTACAAGGTAACTTCTTCTAGCTGATCTGTCTACAGGGTGACTTGTTTCTAGCTGGTCTCTCAACAGGGCGATTTGTTTGAAGCTGAATTCTCTACAGGGTGATGTGTTTGCAGCTGAACTCTCTACATGGTGGTTGCTTTGTAGCTGAACTCTCTAAAAAGTGACTTCTTCTAGCTGAACTCTCTACAGGGTGATCTTTTCATAGCTGAACTCTCTACAGGATGATTTGTTTGCAGCTGAACTCTCTACATGATGATTTCTTTGTAGCTGAACTCCTACAGGGTGATTTGTTTGTAGCTGAAATCCCTACAAGGTAACTTCTTCTAGCTGATCTTTCTACAGGATGATTTGTTTGTAACTGAGTTCTCTACAGGGTGTTTGTTTACAGCTGAATTCTCTACGTGGTGGTTTCTTTATAGCTGAACTCTCTACAAGGTGACTTCTTCTAGCTGATCTCTCTACAGGTGATTTGTTTGTAGCTGAACTCTCTACAAGATGATACTTCTAGGTGATCTCTCTACAAGATGACTTGTTTCTAACTGAACTCTCAACAGGGTAATCTGTTCATAGCTGAAC
Organism: Dysidea avara; assembly: GCF_963678975.1. Classification (NCBI taxonomy): domain Eukaryota; kingdom Metazoa; phylum Porifera; class Demospongiae; order Dictyoceratida; family Dysideidae; genus Dysidea; species Dysidea avara. Next base: position 30,897,361 of record NC_089273.1, read on the forward strand.
TTTCTACTGGGTGATTTGTTTGTAGCTGAATTCTCTACATGGTGGTTTCTTTGTAGCTGAACTCTCTACAAGGTAATTTCTTCTAGCTGAACTCTCTACAGGGTGACTTGTTTCTAGCTGATCTCTCTACACGGTGATCTGTTCATAGCTGAACTTTCTACAGGGTGATTTGTTTGCAGCTGAACTCTCAACATGGTAGTTTCTTTGTAGCTGAATTCTCTACAATGTGACTTCTTCTAGCTGAACTCTCTACAAGGTGACCTGTTTTCTAGCTGATCTCTCTATAGGGTGACTTGTTTCTAGCTGATCTCTCTACAGGGTGACTTGTTTCTAGCTGAATTCTCTACAGAGTGACTTGTTTCTAGCTGATCTCTCTACAGGGTGACTTGTTTCTAGCTGAACTCTCTACAAGGTAACTTCTTCTAGCTGATCTTTCTACAGGGTGATTTGTTTGTAGCTGAATTCTCTACAGGGTGATTTATTTGCAGCTGAGCTCTCTACAAGGTGACTTCTTCTAGCTGAACTCTCTACAGAGTGATTGATTTTTTTTGCTGCTGAACTCTCTACATGGTGGTAGCTTTGCAGCTGAACTCTCTAAAAGGTGACTTGTTCTAGCTGAACTCTCTACAGTGTGATCTTTTCATAGCTGAACTCTCTACAGGATGATTTGTTTGCAGCTGAACTCTCTACATGATGATTTCATTGTAGCTGAACTCTCTACAGGGTGATTTGTTTGTAGCTGAACTCCCTACAAGGTAACTTCTTCTAGCTGATCTATCTACAGGGCGATTTGTTTGTAGCTGAGTTCTCTACAGGGTGTTTGTTTGCAGCTGAACTCTCTACATGGTAGTTTCCTTGTAGCTGAACTCTCTACAATGTGACTTCTTCTAGTTGAACTCTCTACAGGGTGACTGTTTCTAGCTGATCTCTCTACAGGGTGACTTGTTTCTAGCTGAACTCTCTACAGGGGATTTGTTTGCAGCTGAACTCTCTACACGGTAACTTCTTCTACCTGATCTTTCTACAGGGTGATTTGTTTGTAGCTGAATTCTCTACAGGATGACTTGTTTCTAGCTGATCTCTGTACAGGGTGACTTGTTCCTGCTGAACTCTCTACAGGTGATTTGTTTGCAGCTGAACTCTCTTACATGGTGGTTTCTTTGTAGCTGAACTCTCTACAAGGTTACTTCTTCTAGCTGATCTCTCTACAACATGACTTGTTTCTAACTGAACTCTCTACAGTGTGATCTGTTCATACCGGAACTTTCTACTGGGTGATTTGTTTGTAGTTGAACACTTTGCATGATTGTTTCTTTGTAACTGAACTCTCTACAAGGTAACTTCTTCTAGCTGATCTCTCTACAGGGCAATTTGTTTGAGCTGAACTCTCTACATGATGGTTTTTTTTGTAGCTGAACTCTCTATTAGGTACCTTCTTGTGGCTGATCTGACTACAAGGTGACTTGTTTGTAACCAAATTCCCTACAGAATAATTTGCAATGTAATATAATGGAGTAAATTATAAATGCAGCTTAATGCCTTATTAAGGTGACTGTTCTATTAGAGTATCTCGATCTCGCATTTGCTACACGTAGTTGCCTTTCGAATCATAACTCAGTGGTTTGTAATCCGATTCTTCTGTACTACTGCAAGGACTTTCTATGTTGATTATTCCAGCTACATACTGATTTTTAGCTCATTGCTCTAAGCGGTTTGCCTGATAGACACGAAAACTAATAGTTTTTTATTCATAAAAATCGATCGCGTAATTTTGACACAGGTCGGGTTTTGTGTCATATCTCCGTGGTCTTTATCCCGATTTCTTTCAAACCACAAAAAGGCACTCCTACGATGGTTGCTCCATCAGCATAGCAATTTTCAACTGATTCCTCAAAGGAGTTTACCCTGTAGGCGTGACAGACCTTCGACCTTATTTTACGCAAATAATCGGTCATAACTCCGTGAATGTTCATCGGATTCCTACCAAAGTTGGTACAGAGATCCGCCTTAATGAGCCCTTTAAGTATGCCAAATTTCAGCCCGATCCGAACACGCATTCGTGTTTTATGGCGGATTTTGCGAAGTGTGCGAAATGAAGAAGTAGAAGAAGAAAAAAACGAAGAAATTAAAACGAAATTTTGTTCGCTCGTATCTCGGAAATGGCTGGAGCGTTTTCTTCAAATTTGGTGTGTAGACTCCCCTTACTGGCCGGTACCTCTCTAGCAAATTTGGTTCCAATCCAATAATAGATCACAGAGCTACATAGGTGTGAAAATTGTGTTTTCTTTCTTCCTGTTAATATACTCACGGGTGGCACGCCGGCTTCTTGGGCCGCACGACACTCTACCGTGTGTCTTGATACTTGGGTTTGCAAGATTCCCACAGGCCTAGTGTATTTCAAGTGTAAACTGGGTCCACAAGCAACCAACAAAGAATTCCTTCACTGGGAAACTATCCCAAAAACAAGTCATACTTTCATTTATATGTGCTGATGTGTGCAGGTACAAAGATAGGGTTAATTACCACAAAGGCCTATTACAGTTGTATGTCAATCGACAATTCTAGCTATACAAAATAATGCTACAAAAAATAGATTATAGATACAATAGTACACAGTACAATGATTTAATCACTGTTACAATACTCCCCTCTTCCAAGTAGATCCAGACCCTGGCAAGCCAGGGCATTGCCCAGACATCAAGTTGCTTTGCCCTACCATCAGCTACCTAGAGTAATGAAAGAGGTAGGCTGAATTCACTGATGAGCAATCAATTTACTTATAATATACAAGAACAATTAACACAACTTATTGTGTGTCTGCTTCGCCAATGCTTTCTTTCTAGCTGGCCACCAGTAATTGGGTTTTCCCCTGGGGTTTTACTGTAAGTTATTCGATTGTGGTATTAATGGCTAATGAAAAGCAACAAATGATTAAAACATGGTCAGCATCGTGGCAAAGGACTAAAGACAGAAATTTTCTATACAGATAAGGATAGTGTGTCTTTGTGTTTGTGATGAAGTGTGGACTGTGTGATGAATGATAAATGTGGGAACCTGTTTAAGCTGTGTGTATGGATACTGAGGCTTAGACTGATAGTTTAGACAGTATGGAGTGCTTGTTCATGATCAGCATTTATGTCTTTATGTAACACTTTCACACCTCAGATCAAAGGAGCTGCCCGGGCTACATTTCGTATGTAGCCCTGCTAGCCGGGCTACATACGAAATGTAGACTGGGCTACAACTGGGCAGTGATTATATAGACGTTGATGCTGAAATCGATTGTGGGGATCGATTAACACTCATGTGATTAGGATACACGACTTGGATTTTGCTATGAAAAGCACTCAAATGTTAGAGTAGTCCATGATATTAGAGTAGTCCATGATATTAAATCACCGTAAAACAATAAGAAGTGCTATATCCCTACTGTGCATTTTCATTATGGTATCTTGAGCACAGTAGGGATATAACACTTCTTATTGTTTTACTGTGTTTTAATATCATGGACTACTCCAACTTGTTTCAGTACTTTTTATTGATGTGCTATTGTTCCTACTCTAGTTGAAAATTCCAAATTTTTCTTTGTAGTTGTTTGTTAACTTTTTTTGTAAATAATTATTATGACTGGTGAACCCACGCATACTGCATCTGAAATGACGCTGCGCGCCCCAATTATCATCTGAAAAGTGAAGTACCCATTACGCTTCACTGTCAGCTGTATTCAACCCATTACGCAGCATTTTCCAATCAAGAACTGTTCAAAAAGCACCTCTGCACACCAAGACGCATTCCAAAAGAAATGATGCCATGCGTCCCAGTTATATCAATTATTGTATGAAAAGTGAAGTATCCATTATGCTTCGTTGTTGGCTGTGTTCAACCCATTACACAACAGTACGAATCAAGAACTGTTTGACAAGCACCTCTGCTATCAAAATAACCACTATGAAAAATACGGACAATTTCCGTTACGTGAAGGGAAACTATCACGTGCTATCGCCAAATTGACACTTTTCGCTGTCAGCAAAGATGAATGGGACACAAAGGAGGACAATGGTAAGTCCATGAAGAATGCATTATACGTACTGCAGTATGCCAAAAGGCACCTATCAGGACGAAGCAACGTCGAACAGCGAAAAAATCAAGCCCGTAGCCTTAGCCGTTATCAAGTTACGCTTGTCTGAAGACATCAGTCAGTCAGTCAGTTACTTAGTCAGTAGAAAATTCCGTTAAATAAATCATTTTAAAATTCCATAGCAACTTGTTGAAAGCGTTTCGGGTCGATCTGAAAGCTTGTTTGGGCTTAGTTTTACCTCACCAATACTGCCTCATCGTCATAAGGGAAAATTGAGGCTGGTTTTTTGGGTGATATTATTTCGTGGGCCACGCCTACTCCTTTGTGGTCCCTACTATACAGTTACTATCGTACTGTATGATATATGCATCGAGCACATGCAGTAGGTGTAGAGGAGCATAGCAGTCATTAGCATGACAGGGAGTGAAGAGATAGCTATGCAGTAATAATATCTTCCTTCTTGGCGAACTTTTTCTTGTGATATGTAGCTAGTAATAACACACCCCACAACACCTTTATATAAACGCACATATGAACTAGGTACAGAGGAGCTGTATCAATGGAACCTGTGTGTCTGCACGGGTGTTGATTAGTTTATGGTTAATTTGTTATGTCTATCTTTGCCGCCCCCCCTCTCTGATGATTGTTTCTACGCCATTGTATTAAGTGGGCATTTTAAAGGTTCACTGGTGTTCTTTCGACAAATGCAACATATATTCCTTGGTCTATTCATATAGAATAATCTGTAAAATAAAGTTACAGTACAAATAACAGAATTTTACCTGACCATGTGTTTTATACAAGAATACCACACTGGTCCTTATCCGAAATTACGTCACAAGCATAAAATGGCCGCTGTAGTGTGGGGACGTTTGTAAAATTTGTATGGGTGACTATAAGAAGAAAAATTTGAACAGCAATATCTTAGCCAAGAAGGAAAATATTGAACTCTAACTAGCAGGTATGGCTATAAGACATTACAATAAGTACATAAATGCAACTTTCGGTTGATTTTCAAAACAATGCTAGATTCCTATTCTTTCAGCTAATTTATAACCGTACCTACTGGTTAGAGCTTGATATCTTCCATCTTGGCTGAGATATTGCAGTTCAAAAAAATTCTTTCCATAGTCCCCGATACAAATTTTACAGATGTCCCCACACTACAGTGGCCATTTTTATGTCTGACGTAATTTCAGATAAAGCTCATTAGAACTTTTACAACTAATCAGGTTGCTTAGCATGAAAATGTGGACACAACTTACCAAAGCACCAATTCTTTTGTGTGAGTTCCTTTCTTTTTAGATTAAAATTTTTGTGAAGTTTGGTAAAGTCTGGTAATTTTTGTAATTTTTTGTAAAGCCACCTCATCCATGCCTTCTAGGAAGCCATTCAAGCCAAAAATGTGGTTTTTTTTAATTACCCTATATATATTTTTTTAGTATACACTTGAAACTATAATAGCATTTGTGACCAGACTTTACAAAACCAATCCAAATTGCACATCAGGCAAAATCAAACTAACACCTCCAATGGATAGCTACACTATAGTACTACTGGTTTTGACCCTCAGTACTAGTCAAACTACTCGAGGCTGGTTTTAACAGACATCTTTTCTGGGTGATGTGGAAAGCTCAAATGGCGGTTTCTGGCCTTGTGAAGGACCTGGCTTGGCAAGAATCAGTGGTTTACTGGTGGATAGCCTTATAATGTTGGCCAGACGTTTTCTCTGTTGATTTTGTTACATATCAGCCACTAAGGAGCCAGCACAGCCCTGTAATCTTGTGTCTGGACTCCAATTGTGGTCTGCCTCATTTTGAGACCTATCCTTTGCCCTCCCCGCCATCCACACCCTCCACCCCTTTGTAAGCACTCATGATATCACTTCGCTCATCCAACTGCTCAAATTTTCTATCTTATTTGGCAGGAAACTCTACAAGTAGCTACAAGTACTGGAAGTGGTCTGAAAGATAATAGATTGATGTTTCTTTTGTGTAAATTTAATATGCGTGCTTGCTATCCTTGGAGAGTTATGCTGACTTGAATTCTTTAAATCCATTTATCTTGAAACTTCTAATGTGCGATTTGGATTGTTTTTTCCAAAATCCAGTCACGTTTATAATGCTAACAAATACAAATTGTCATCAAAAGGTAAATTTTATCTGTACACGGTAAATATTATATTATTTTCTATCTCTATTACCACTCCTGTTAATACTACAGTCAGTCATTCTGCTTTTCACAGTTGCAACTGCAAAGGTGAGTACATCTCCACCCTGCCTTATTGCATGCACACTCATTTAGACTTTTGCAGCCACATGTAATTAATTCATTGCATGTTTTTGCAGCAATTGGTAATGGTGCTTCACACAGAAATTCAAATGTCCATCCCCATCCTTCTGGAGATGGAATGTTTTCTCAGAGGCACACCATACAGTATTCCTGCCTGATAGGCTGCATGCTCTGTATGCTGCAGCAGTGAATCCTAGGTGAAGGAAGAAGGAAGGAAGTCATTGACACCACTTCTTCGTGGAGGAAGTCTTTCCATTGTTTTCTCCTTCTAACAAAACAATTCATGCCATGCTTCATTGAAATACTGGAGTTGAGTTGTTTTATCGTAATTATATATAATAATAGTAAAATGTCCAAGGAGCAGGAAATAAGAACTGTCAGTATTATTTTAATTCAACGTAAGGATGAAGTGCCATGTAGGAAAAGGCTTGAGTCACTTCATCAAAACAGTTTCATGCTTCCTATGCAGACTTTTTTCCTCGTCCACAGAGTGAAGAAGTGGTGTCATATTTAGTAAAGCTGTGAAACACAGGAAGGGCCAGTAATTTTTGTCTTTCCAAATAGTAGTATTAATAGTTTTCCCTACACCAAATGCTAACCAGATATTAACATTTTGATGCAATGATTTAAGTAGTGGAATTTACCTATGTTGTAACTATTACATTGATGTCAACAGTGCGGATCCAACAGTCACGGCAACTACATATTGCATCATTCAAGTGCACTATAAACCTTGTGTCAGTTTCTTCATAATTACATGGAGCCTTGGACCAGTTTCTTCCTCTAATTGTAACTGTAGATCCATTAGTGATGGCAGTTCCTTTGATGTTTGGACATTTCATTACTCAACTTTGTTGGAAAGAAAAGCGTATAACTCTTGTTTGTTTTTAAGGTTTCTCAAGAAGTTAGCCCATTTTCCAGGCATTTTGTTCTTCTCACTCACTTTTCTCCTGATTTCTTTGCCGCGTTTCTCCCTTGTTGATTCTTTGATGCTACCAGATATATATATATATATATATATATATATATATCAAGACACACGGTAGTGTGTCATGCGGCCCAAGAAGCCGGCATGCCACACCGTGAGTATATTAACAGGAAGAAAGTAAATGCGATATTCACACCTTTGTAGCTCCAGGGTTCCTTATCCGATTGAAACCAAAATTGCTACAGAAGTGCCGGCTAGTTAGGGGAGTCCACATTCCAAATTTGAATAAAATCACTTCAGCCATTTCCGAGATACGAGCAATCAAACTTTGGGTTTTTCTTCTTCGTTTTTTTTTTCTTCTTCTACTTCTTTTAGCACACTTTGCAAAATCTGCCATAAAACACGAATTCATGCTCCAATTTGGCTGAAATTTGGGCCACTTCAAGGGCTCATTAAGGCAAATCTCAGTACCAAGTTTGGTAGGAATCCAATGAACATTCACGGAGTTATGACCGATTATTTGCGTAAAATAAGGTCGAAGGTCTGTCACGCCCTAACTTGTTTGTAGCTGAACTCTCTACAGGATGGTTTCTTTGTAGCTGATCTCTCTACAGGGTGACTTGTTTATAGCTGAACTCTCTACAAGGTGATTTGTTTGCAGCTGAACTCCCTACAGGGTGGTTTTTTTATAGCTGAACTCTACAAGGTGACTTCTTCCAGCTGAATTCTCTACAGGATGATTTGTTTGCAGCTGAATTCTCTACATGATGGTTTCTTTGTAGTTAAACTCCTTGCAGGGTGATGTGGTTGTAGCTGAACTCTTTAAAGGGTGATTTGTTTGTAGCTTAACTCTCTACTGGATGGTTCCTTTGTAGCTGAACTCTCTGCAAGGTGATTTCTTTTAGCTGATCTCTCTACAATGTAACTTCTTGTAGCTGATCTCTCTAAAAGGTGATTTCTTCTAGCTGATCTCTCTACAGGGTGATCTGTTTATAGCTGAACTATCTGCAGGGTGATTTTTTTTGTAGTTAAACTCTCTAACTGGATTCCTTTCAAACCACAAAAAGGCACTCCTACGATAATTACTCCATCTACATAGCAATTTTCAGCTCATTCCTTCAAGTGGTTTACCCTGTGCCTATAGAGAGATCAGCTAGAAACAAATCATCTTGTAGAGAGTTCAGTTACAAACAAATCACAGGGCATACCCCAAAGCTGGCCATAGGCCAGCTTTGGGGTATACAAATACAAAAGAAGTGAAATCTATTCCAAAACAGCCAAGCCGTAAAAAAAGTGTGCGACCCTCAAAAAGGCTATGGTGAAAAAAGATGTGAAATGCAAGGTGGTGACCAAGAAATGGCTGTTATGGTAGGTTAATGGCAAAAAGTTTATTACGACAATTCAGGTGAATTTGGTGCCGAATCCTAGTGGAGGAGGCAACGCAAATTCACCTGAATTGTTGTAATTAAAATTTTTGCCATTAACCTACCATCACAGCCATTTCTTGGTCGCCACCTTGGATTTCACATCTTTTTTCATCCTGGTCTTTTTGGGGGCCGCACTCTTTTCTTATAGCTTGGCTGTTTTGGTTTAGATATATATATATACAGTACCAAGGGCGTAACCAGAAATTTAAAATATTTGAGGCAGCTAGACTCCAGGGGCATATCTAGGATTTTGCTAAGGGTAGTAGAAGTGACCACACAGTGCAAAATGCAAAGCATTTCGCCTTCTAGGGGGGTCTGGGGGCATGCCCCCCCCACCAGGACATTTTTAAAAATTAGTTGTTTCAAGTTTGAATCTGGAGGCAATTTTAGTCATACTATGGTAATAATTATTGCAAAGAATGTGCACTGGAAAATTAATACAATTATTATGTACAATAGCTTATATACCTTCTGTAAGTGCATGCCCCTTGGAGTTTTGAACTGTCAAAGAAGCACTTGGTTAAAGCTCAGGTGTTGTCTCAGGCTGAGAAGAATGAGCAGCAGACCATACAAGCATAAAGGGCATTACTTAATCTATAAGGCAAAGCTATTCTCTAGATTAGTTAGGTATTACTAGCCTATTATATGCAAACTAACATTGGTGTGGTTATAATAGAATACTTTGGAATTGATTATAATAAAATTAATACCTAGAATTAACTAAACTCAACCCATTAATGTAGAATGGTCTTTTGGTGCTTCTTTTTTGGCTGTTGTGACCATAGGCGTAGCAAGATATTTTTAGATAGGGAGCTGGCTCTAGTTTAGTGTTGAAGAGCAAAAAAAAAAGTTTAAACCTACTAAGAATAGCTGCCCTCCACTAAATAATAATTTTTATCACTGATAAAGTACATAAAAATCCTTATTCACAACTTCATAGTTTGCCACACTTCTTCTCTGAATACTGTGACTGCTTTATTAGAGTAAGTGACTGCTCTATTAGAGTATCTCAATCTTTTTTGAATTTACAATCATAAAATCACAAGGGGGCTCCAGCTCCCCTTTCCCCCCCTGGGTTGCTACGCCTATGGTTGTGACTCAAAGTGGTCCTCACTCTGATCATTTTTTGTAACAAAAAAAGAATTGCCTAACCATTCAAAAAAATTCCAGTAAGTGCCAACTGTTGTTTGTAACAAAGCAGTACTAAGGGTAATTTGCTATGGATGGATTCATACTAATTTCCATGGTAAGTTGCACTAAATAACATATAAATTGTTGTAGCTAACATTAAGTTTCAAGTATCAAAATGTCCACTGCTAGCTTCTCACTTCAATTACTAATATTTGGTGAGGCAGCTGCCTCACCTGCCTACATGGTAGGTACGCCCCTGAGTACAGCTCAACTATAACTTTACACATGCATGGTACCCACGCATGATAGCACGCATGATTTCACGTGGAACTGCAGTTAACCACTCGTTAAAATATAGTTTCCACATAAAATATATCCACATAAACGTCATTGATATTAAATTGTATGCTGTCAACTCACTAGAAACCATCCACGGATGATACATTTGCATATGTAGCTAGCTACGTATTTCGTGAGTTACTGTTGCTATGTATGTACTGCAGTATACAGTGTAATATATATCAAGACACACGATAGTGTGTCATGCGGCCCAAGTAGCCAGCACGCCACACCGTGAGTATATTTACAGGAAGAAAGTAAATGCAATTTTCACACCTTTGTAACTCCGTGATTCCTTATCCTATTAAAACCAAACTCGCTACAGAAATGCCTGCGAGGTAGGGGAGTCCACATACCAAATTTGAAGAAAATCGCTCCAGCCATTTCCGAGATACGAGCGGCCAAAGTTTGGGTTTTTTTCTTCGTTTTTTTCTTCTTCTTCTACTTCTTCTTTTCGCACACTTTGCAAAATCCGCAATAAAACACGAATGCGTGCTTGGATCGGGCTGAAATTTGGCACACTTAAAGGGCTCATTAAGGCGAATCTCAGTACCAAGTTTGGTAGGAATCCGATGAACATTCACGGAGTTATGACCGATTATCTGCGTAAAATAAGGTCGAAGGTCTGTCACGCCCACAGGGTAAACCGCTTGAAGGAATGAGCTAAAAATTGCTATGTAGATGGAGTAACTATCGTAGGAGTGCCTTTTTGTGGTTTGAAAGGAATCTAGTTAAAGGCCATCGAGATATGACACAAAACCCAACCTATGTCACAATTACGCGATCGACTTTTATGAATAAAAAAACTATTAGTTTTCACGCCTACCAGCCAAACCGCTTAGAACAGTGAGCTGAAAATCGGTGTGTAGCTGAAATAATTATCATAGAACGTCCTTGCAGTAGTACAGAAGAATCGGATTACAAACCACTGAGTTATGATTCCAAAGCCAACTACGTGTAGCATATGCGAGATCGAGATACTCTAATAGAACAGTCACCCTAATAAAGCATTCAGCTACGTTTATAACTTACTCCATTATAGAATTTCTTTGGCATTGCAAGTTATTCTGTAGGGAGTTCAGCTACAAACAGTTAATCTTATAGACAATTCAGCTACAAGCAAGTCATCCTGTAGAGAATTCAGCTACAAATATGTTGCTGTAGAGATTCAGAACATTATAAGTCACACTGAAGAGAATTCAACTATAAACAAGTCACCTTGTAGAGAGTTCAGCTACAACAAGTCACTCTGTAGAGAATTCAGCTACAAACAAGTCACTGCGTAAAGGGTTCAGCTACAAAAAAAAGCTACCTAGTAGAGAGTTCATCTAGATCAGCTACAAATAAGTTACTTTATGCAATGTTCAGCTACAAGTAAGTCACTCTGTAGAAAGTTCAGCTACAAACAAGTCACTCTGTAGTACAAACAAGTCACCGTGGAGAGAGAGTTCAGCAACCAATCAAAAAACCACCATGTAAAAGAGTTCAGCTATACAAACAAGATATAATTCTATAGAGAGATCAGGTAGAAACTTAACAGATCACACTGTAGAGAGTTCAGCTAGAAACAAGTCATCCAGACTGAGTAGAGAGATCAACTAGAAAACATCACCTTGTAGAGAGTTCAAATCACCCTGCAGATAGTTCAGCTACAAACAAATCACCCTATAGAGAGATCAGCTAGAAGAAGTCACCTTGTAAAGAGTTTAGCTACAAAGAAACTACCATGTAGAGAATTCAGCTATGAACAGATCATCCTGTTGAGAGTTCAGCTAGAAACAAGTCATCCTGTAGAGAGATCAACTAGAAGAAGTTACCTTGTAGAGAGTTCAGCTACAAAGAAACAACCATGTAGAAAGTTCAACTGCAAACAAATCAAACTGTACAGAGTTCAGCTACAAACAAATCACCCTGTAGAGAGATCAGCTAGGAACAAGTCACCCTGTAGAGAAATCAACTAGAAGAAGTTACCTTGTAGAGAGTTCAGCTGCAAACAAACCATCATGTAGAGACTTCAGCTGCAAACAAATCACCCTGTAGAGAATTCAGCTACAAAAGGATCACCCTGTAGAGAGTTCAGCTAGAAACAAGTCATCCTGTAGAGAGATCAGCTAGAAGAAGCTACCTTGTAGAGAGTTCAGCTACAAAGAAACCACCATGTAGAGAGTTCAGCTGTAAACAAATCGAATTGTAGAAAGTTTAGCTACCAACAAATCACCATGTACAGAGTTCAGCTAGAAACAAGTTATCCTGTAAAGAGATAAGCTAGAAGAGGTTACCTTGTAGAGTGTTCAGTTATGAACAAATCATCATGTAGAAAGTTCAGCTGCAAACGAATCACCCTGCAGAGAGTTCAGCTTCGAGAAGATCACCCTATAGAGAGTTCAGCTAGAAGAAGTCACCTTGTAGAGAATTCAGCTGCAAAGAAACCACCATGTAGATAGTTCAGCTGTAAACAAATCATCCTGTAGAGAGTTCAGCTACGAACAGATCACCCGGTAGAGTTCAGCTAGAAACAAGTCACCCTACAGAGAGATCAGCTAGAAACAAGTCATCCTGTAGAGAGACCAGCTAGAACAAGTCACTTTGTATGTAGAAAGTTCAGCTACAAAAAAAATCACCCTGTAGAGAGGTCAGCTACAAACAAATCTCCCTGTATAGAGATCAGCTAGAAGAAGTTACCTTGTAGAGAGTTCAGCTACAAAGAAACCATCATGTAGAGAGTTCAGCTGCAAACAAATCACCTGTAGAGAGTACAGCTACAAACAAATCACCCTCAAGAAAGATCAGCTAAAAGAAGTCACCCTGTAGAGAGTTCAGTTACAAATAAACCACCATGTAGAGAGTTCAGCTACAAACTAGTGACCTTGTAGAGACATCAGTTACCTTGTAGAGAGTTCAGCTACAAAGAAACCATCATGTAGAGAGTTCAGCTACAAACAAATCTCCCTGTAGAAAGGTCAGCTAGAAGAAGTCACCTTGTAGAGAGTTCAGCTACAAAGAAACCATCATGTAGAGAGTTCAGCTGCAAACAAATCACCTGTAGAGAGTATAGCTACAAACAAATCACCCTCAAGAAAGATCAGCTAAAAGAAGTCACCCTGTAGAGAGTTCAGTTACAAATAAACCACCATGTGGAGAGTTCAGCTACAAACTAGTGACCTTGTAGAGACATCAGTTACCTTGTGGAGAGTTCAGCTACAAAGAAACCATCATGTAGAGAGTTCAACTGCAAACAAATCACCTGTAGAGAGTTCAGCTACAAACAAATCTCCCTGTAGAAAGGTCAGCTAGAAGAAGTCACCTTGTAGAGAGTTCAGCTACGAAGAAACCATCATGTAGAGAGTTCAGCTGCAAACAAATCACCTGCATAGAGTTCAGCTACAAACAAATCTCCCTGTAGAGAGATCAGCTAGAAGAAGTTACCTTGTAGAGAGTTTAGCTACAAAGAAACCATCATGTAAAGAGTTCAGCTGCAAACAAATCACCTGTATAGAGTTAAGCTACAAACAAATCTCTCTGTAGAGAGATCAGCTATAAGAAGTTACCTTGTAGAGAGTTCAACTACAAAGAAACCATCATGTAAAGAGTTCAGCTGCAAACAAATCACCTGTATAGAGTTCAGCTACAAACAAATCTCCCTGTAGAGAGATCAGCTAGAAGAAGTTTCCTTGTAGAGAGTTCAGCTACAAACAAATCACCCTGTAGAAAGATCAGCTAGAAGAAGTTACCTTGTGGAGAGTTCAGCTACAAAGAAACCATCATGTAGAGAGTTCAGCTGCAAACAAATCACCTGTAGAGAGTTCAGCTACAAACAAATCTCTCTGTAGAGAGATCAGCTAGAAGAAGTTACCTTGTAGAGAGTTCAACTACAAAGAATTATAAAGAGTTCAGCAACAAACAAATCTCCCTGTAGAAAGGTCAGCTAGAAGAAGTCACCTTGTAGAGAGTTCAGCTACAAAGAACCATCATGTAGAGAGTTCAGCTGCAAACAAATCACCTGTATAGAGTTCAGCTACAAACAAATCTCCCTGTAGAGAGATCAGCTAGAAGAAGTTTCCTTGTAGAGAGTTCAGCTACAAACAAATCACCCTGTAGAAAGATCAGCTAGAAGAAGTTACCTTGTGGAGAGTTCAGCTACAAAGAAACCATCATGTAGAGAATTCAGCTGCAAACAAATCACCTGTAGAGAGTTCAGTTACAAACAAATCTCCCTGTAGAGAGATCAGCTAAAAGACATTACCTTGTGGAGAGATCAGCTACAAAGAAACCATCATGTAGAGAGTTAAGGTGCAAACAAATTACCTATAGAGAGTTCAGCTACAAACAAATCTCTCTGTAGAGAGATCAGCTAGAAGAAGTTACCTTGTAGAGAGTTCAGCTACAAAGAAACCATCATGTAAAGAGTTCAGCTGCAAACAAATCACCTGTAGAGAGTTCAGCTACAAACCTTCAGTGCTGTTCACTGTAAAGCATTAATACAATAATACAAACAAATCTCCCTGTAGAAAGGTCAGCTAGAAGAAGTCACCTTGCAGAGAGTTCAGCTGCAAATAAACCACCATGTAGATAGTTCAGCTGTAAACAAATCATCCTGTAGAGAGTTCAGCTACGAACAGATCACCCGGTAGAGTTCAGCTAGAAACAAGTCACCCTACAGAGAGATCAGCTAGAAACAAGTCATCCTGTAGAGAGACCAGCTAGAACAAGTCACTTTGTATGTAGAAAGTTCAGCTACAAAAAAAATTCACCCTGTAGAGAGGTCAGCTACAAACAAATCTCCCTGTATAGAGATCAGCTAGAAGAAGTTACCTTGTAGAGAGTTCAGCTACAAAGAAACCATCATGTAGAGAGTTCAACTGCAAACAAATCACCTGTAGAGAGTACAGCTACAAACAAATCACCCTGTAGAGAGATCAGCTAGAAGAAGTAACTTGTATATTGTTCAGCTACAAACAATTCACCCTGTAGAGAGAGCAGCAAGAAGAAGTCACTTTGTAGAGTGTTGCAGTTACAAAGAAACCACCATGGAGAGTTCTGTAATAAATATATGTATTATATATATAATTTGTACATTTACTGATAAAATCAGAAATATTTAAAGTACATCTGCTTCATCTTTTCTTCTTCCTGTGGAAAAGAAAAAAAGACAGGTTAAAAAAGTCCCAAAGCTGGCCTATGGCCGGATAGGCCAGCTTTGGGGTATACAAATACAAAAAGAAGTGAAATCTAATCCAAAACAGCCAGCTGTAAAAAAAGTGTGCGGCCCTCAAAAAGGCTATGGTGAAAAAAGATGTGAAATCCAAGGTGGCGGCCAAGAAATGGCTGTGATGGTAGGTTAATGGTAAAAATTTTAATAACGGCAATTTAGATGAATTTTTTGCCAAGACCAAGCGGCACAAAAATTCACCTGAATTGTTGTTATTAAAATTTTTACCATTAACCTACCATCACAGCCATTTCTTGGCCGCCACCTTGGATTTCACATCTTTTTTCACCATAGCCTTTTTGAGGGCCGCACACTTTTTTTACAGCTGGCTGTTTTGGATTAGATATATATAAATCAAGACTCGCGGTAGTGAGTCGCACGGCCAGTAAAGCAGATACACGCGCCGCAGACAATAAATGACACAACCACTAACGTGAGGATTTTACAGGAACGAACGTTGTCAAATTTGGCTTGTCTATAACTCACCCGTCATTTACGCTATCGCTCTGAAACTGTAGAGTTAAACTCATCGTGTCACTAGTAACTACCACACAAGCAGTGAAGCAAATCCATGCCGACTGTTTCGTGATCGAGATTGCCGGCATGAAAGGGGATTTTTGGTTTTTTTTGGGTTTTTTTCGCATGCGGTTATACGCAACCGCAGGTGCATGCATTGCGTTCCTTTGTGCATTCTGAATATTGATTGCCCTGCTATCGCTTCAGTACTATCTCGATCGCCTCAAGATTCACATCATTGATTTCACCATACATTATTACCCTACAGTCGTAATTTCAGTACCAAACGAAGTTTCAGTCATCCTCAGTCGACCTAGAGGCCAAATACAAACCCCATATTGTTGTTTTCCGCAATACTTGTTTGGCATGTAGGGCAATGTGTCTTTAAACTGTTCTAAAAAAATTTGTTGAGATTGAAACATATGTTTTCGAGAATGGCTAGTTTGAAATTTGAATTTAGTCGCCCCCACGTAATTTGCTCTCTGTAAGAATTTAACTCGGAATTTAAAGAATGACGTAGAACACAACTGCGGTCACTGGTTATTTATGAACTGGCGCTGTGTGTAGTTAATCAGTACATGTAGCCACAAAGAGAAGTGTGCTGCCATAGATTATAGTCTATAATCTATGGTGCTGCATACCATCGTTCGATTTTGAAATTAGTTGCCCCCACGTAATTTGCTCTCTAAGGGCACGGCTTAAAGAATGGTACAGAGCACAACTGCGGTTACCAGTTGTTGACTCAAGCTATAAGTAATTAGCACATGTAGCTGAAGGAAGTGTGCAAAACCATCTGAAAAATCTACGATTGTCACCATGCATTTTATAGCACCCCCTCACAAAATTACACATGAAATTACAACATACAGAGGATACATGAATACCAAATAGTTTTCACAACAATAATGTAAGAATTGTACAACAATGACTGTGATATAACTGCTATGAAAATCTTCTCCAGTGGCCCGCCATGGTAGCAAGTCTCACACGACGGCATGTATATTCATCCAAACACAGTGGGAGTAATGAGTAATAAGTGCAGTCACAAGTTGGTATGACTCCATTTGTAGAATCCAGATGAGTAGGTGTGGCTCCAGTATGTCTAAACAGTTAACAAACATTCCTGTTATAAATATGTGCTAGAGTTGCAATATAATAGTATAGTTTACAACAATATATTGTACTTTGCGTGGGAAGATCAAAGCGATGCCGCGTATCGTATTCTCCATACAGTACTAATCAGCTGCATAACTCTACTGTATGAGTCATACAGTACAGTTATGCAGCTAATTGGGCAAATACAGTACAGTTATGCGCTTGATTGGGCAAGTACAGCACACTTGGGCAAATACAGCACAGTTATGCGGAGAATTTATTTTAGTAATGTTACATAAACAACACACTGTAAATCGCTAAAACCAGCCAAACTAATCCTATGAGTTCGTTCTACGGCTAAGAATAGATTGTATAAATACTTACTGATCGTCTGATCCCGAAGCTTTTAAACACGACTCCACTAAGATGGCACGATTGATCACGTGCGTGACATTGTAAATCGCTAAAACAGCCAAACTAATCCTATTAGTTCGTTCTACGACTAGAAATAGATTATATGAATATTTACTGATATCCTTATCACCAAAAATCGCAGTGGTTTGAGTACTAGAGGAAATCGCTCTGAGCCAGACGCGACCAGGAAGTACAATATAACACTTAAAGCACCGCCTTGCTTGTGTGTACGAAAAATACAGTATTCGGGGGGTGTCTCGAGGCAAATACAGCACTCGGCTTCGCCTCGTGCTGTATTAGCCTCTCGACACACCCCCTCGTACTGTATTTTCCA
Organism: Dysidea avara; assembly: GCF_963678975.1. Taxonomy (NCBI): domain Eukaryota; kingdom Metazoa; phylum Porifera; class Demospongiae; order Dictyoceratida; family Dysideidae; genus Dysidea; species Dysidea avara. The sequence continues at coordinate 30,915,124 of NC_089273.1, forward strand.
TACACACGCACGGTGGTGCTTTAACTCTAACACATAGTCTCCATTGTATCACTATCAAACAACACTAAGTGGAGGATATTGTTGCATCTCTAGTATGTACACTCCATCAGTACAACCTGTCTTAATGGGCCACCAGTATAGAAATACAACCTCTCTTGAAAAACCAATTCCAAATTGAGAATTTTTACACTGCTACCTGTTTATTGAGTGAAGGTGGCAATAAATAAGTTCCACCGTAATTTATGCAAGTGACCTGATCTTGTACATTGTGTCAGTGGATGAGATCCACTTGGCCAGGACAAAATGTGATCCGAATGTCCTGGATCATCCATACTCAACCCACTTATGACCCAGTGGCACAATGGAACTAAGTATTTATAGAGAATACAGTTATAATTATTTCTAAGATGTGTGGACACATTACAACACATTACAACATGTGCATACAAGACATGCTACGTACCGTTTTAGCATTTCAAGTCACCACATTATGTACGGACCAGTCAACAATGCTTCATAGTGCCCATCAGTAAACCTGAAGAAGAAAAGTTACAAAAAATAAAAATGCACATAAATACAGTGAAACCTCATTTATAGGGCCAGTTCTGGACCGAAAAAAAATTGGGCCTGAATAACAAGGTGGCCTTATTAATAAGGTCATAAACTACTGTTTATCTATATTTTGAACCTTCTATAGGTGGCCAATATAATGAGGTGGTCTTATTGAAGAGGTGGACACTAAGTGAGGTTTCACTATACACATGGTTAACAATGGTGAACAATATTAATGGTTAACAATAATACGCTGAAACCTTACTCAGGTCACTTCTTGTGGCAGATTGCTCTGTACACAAAATGACACATTCAGGGATAGTATTTAGATGGATGATAGAGTAACGCATTATGACTTAAATACTCATGATGTGTCACTGCTAGGCAGTATCTGATATGGCTACCTATTACACGACACTGCCAAAGCACAGCATCGCACTCGCTTGCACGCACAATTTTGCTCAAAATTTTAAAAATTGATAATTAAGGGGCATGGCAACTGTTTCGCTCGCAAGACTGTGTGGCAGCTGTTCCCCTTCTGTACAAGTGGCCACCAAGACAGGTCCACTGTGGATGAAAGCCAGGCATTAGATATTTGGTATTTCATGTGTTCAAGGCATTCCAGGGCTTCTGGTAGTCTCAAATTTCACCACAGTTTAACTCAGGCAGTGTTGTGGTCACCACTAAACCACTGGAATGCTGTGTTATGTTCATCTTATGCTTGGCTACTATATAGTAGAACTGAAGGGATACTCTGAAAAATATAATATCCTATGGATAATAACTTCATCACTTTCACTTATAAGGACCAAAAGTGAAAAGTTTTACATATTGGGCTGACAGCCAACTGCCTACGTCTGAAGCAGTGCCTTTGGTGCTCTAACAGATTGGCTGCCCCCTTGCTGCCAATACTCACTGTCTCATACACTGTTCACACTAAATCCATCTCTATAGCCAGTTAGAACAGCATGCTTCTTACCATTTTAAGGCTGCAAAATGCAGCCACCTCCTTAATAAGCTAGGTCAGAAAATTTTGTCTGTACCTGAATAATGACCAGTTTTCACTGTACTATTAGTGATTAGTGATCATGGAGGATTATTTATTAAGATACTAAGATATACAAATGCTACAACCTCTAAATATAGCAGTAAAATTTTTACCCTGGTCCAATAGAGTGATAACTTTTACATCACAAAATTACGTTAAAATGTGTAACCACAACTTCCGTGGGGAAAAAGTGGGGCAAATTCAATGGCGGAGCACCTTCAAGAGCCTGCAACTTGTCATCTGGTGCTCTATTCGGCATGAAACTTACTCAGGACATAGATCAGAAGTTGGGAAACATTATGAAAAAAATCACTTGGGCATCAGGTTGGTTTAAAAGGTAGCTAGTAGCTTTGATAATAATATAAATCAATAATAAATGCTTACAGTGGGCCAGAGACAAACTCTGCCCAATCTTGTTTTCAGCTTGGTTTTACCCAGGTTAAAAGGATAAAATGGCTTCCCACGCAATTATATCAGCCATAACTCGCCCAGCACGGATCAAACTAACCTGCACTACTTAAATATCTGTTATACTACTCTCTTCTTTGTTCCTGACAACATGGTTTCATTTAGAAAGACAGTCTCAACAAACCTCAGGCAAAGTAAACTTGTGCCCCAATGGCATGCGTACATTTTCTGCCCCGGGGAAGTGATTATGTAACGACTGTGACGTCAGGTGTTACCACTCTATCTCTAATAATCGTGAGAGACTCTACTGTACAAACCGAGATACAAACACATATTTTATCATGCCGGTATGCGCTAATCGCCTTTTTACAATTAAGTTTTACAACACAAACACATGTATAGTTAGACTCACCAATTGTGTCTCAGTAGCACTAAATCCCTTCTACACGAAAAGACAAGCAATGAGACAACAGCCTCTCAAAGATCACAGCCTATTTTGGTGCGCTTATTTAGTAGTAATATAAATTTTAACAGCGTTTATTTACAACAGTACATAATTACGTGCCCCTCTATTGTCTCTGTACATACTTGCCATTTCTCTACTATTCTTATTTCATTTCACAAGAGTTCCTATTGATATGGGCAAAGGCGTGGTTTCTCCGCTTGAATTAGTCAATGCGTGAAGTACACTGTAGATTGAGATACTCTAATAGAGCAGTCAATCACTCTAACAAAGCAGTCACGTTTCTACAAGTGCTGTATTTTTATATTGTAAAGTCTGTAAGTAGCTAGTGGTTTAAACTATACAATCCAGTGTTAGGCAGACGTTGTAAATATGCTGTAATATTGTTTGCTGTGTTACAGCTGTTTTGTGACTGCTCTGTTAGAGTATCTTGATGCAGTACAAGATGAAAGGCAAAGTGTTACTAAGGGTTTACTAGTTAAAATGGGTGTTAGTTGACTGCAGTTGCATGCCACTAAAATTACAGTTGTATTGTAATGTTCTATCACTGTAATCTGGAGGTTCTGTCAAAATCATGGAAACTCACCTATTGTTTTCAACAGTATATGCTTACTCTAACAAAAAGTATTGAAATCCCATCCAAAAACAGCTTGTAGCTGTAAAAAAAGTGCGCGTCCAAGTAAAGCAGAGTTAACTGCAACAAAAAGTAATGATATCATAATGCGGCCATGTGTGAGGTGTGCAAGTTGTAAAATTAATATTAGCCAATCAGATAATACAATATTATTGTTAAAGTGTTAATGAGAACTATGTGATGCTGCTAGTTTTTAAATGTGTGAGCATCTTCATAAATGCCACATAAATTTGATTCTCAATAAAGCAATGTGTATATATTCTCTGATAGCAATAAATAGTTTGAGTTTGGCCGCCTTTCCTGTGTACGGCAATGCTATGAACAAAGGAAAGGCGGCCAAACTCAAACTATTTATTGCTATCAGAGAATCTATACACATTGCTTTATTGAGAATCAAATTTATGTGGCATTATGAAGATGCTCACACACTTAAAAACTAGCAGCATCACATAGTTCTCATTAACACTTTAACAATAATATTGTATTATCTGATTAGCTAATATTAATTTTACAACTTACACACCTCACACATGGCCGCATTATGATATCATTACTTTTTGTCGCAGTTAACTCTGCTTTACTTGGACGCGCACTTTTTTTACAGCTACAAGCTGTTTTTGGATGGGATCAAGACTCACGGTAGTGAGTCGCGCGGCCAAGAAACTACAAAGCGCACGCCCAATTAAAAGACGCGCGGCCACTACTGTGAGTTATTTACGTGTAGGGCCAGTTTCACAATATTAGTCCTAAATTATGCAACATCTCTCAATAGATTTGTATTGCGTTACGTGATAAAAAATCTTTAGGAGTCGTTATAGTTTTCTTGCGACCTCGCTAAAATAAAAAAGTAACCATCGCAAAATAAAAAATAGGCGTATTTCACTTTATTTCTCTACCTTATGTTACAACTACTGTCACGTTATACCAGTCAACATAGTCGTGTTTGTATAGTCCATCTAGCACTGACATTATCCAATCCTGGTTTGCCTATACGCGTATTTTCTTCAATCAATCTCTAATCCCTACAATAACTTTTAAAGACACGACGTGGACACAAACTCTAATGCCTGATAAACAAGTTGTGACAGCGTGCTGAACCGTAAGTTCCCTAGGGATGGCGTTTTAAGCAGAAATCTTTTAAATTCCATTTAGTACCACACCCCATGCGAGCGTTTATAAATCGCCAGTTGTCTTATGGTTTGAAGAACAAAATCACTAGTGAAGGTGCTTTAAGCATACTCTTCAATTCTCTATTTACATGTAATTTTTAATAGATTAACCACAAAGGCCGGTAAGGTGAATACAAAAGGTAACAAGCCTTTAGGGGTTACCACCTCTATGTAGTATGTACCATGTAGCTTGTGTTGTGGCTTTCATTAAGTATTATGCACACACAAATGGTACAACAAAATTTTGTAATGGATTGCTTGAATGTGGTTGGTGGTGTTGTGGCTCGAATGTGGTTCGTGGTTTGCCAGTGACCATGTATGAGTTGGGGTTGGTCCACACAACTTACACAATATTCAAATTTCATGATGGCCATGATAATTTCTTGCCATATGGTAAACATACAACAATGTGTAACAACGTTAATTAACATCACATCAAGACTTGACTAAAAATAGTTCCAACAGTAGTGATGATTTCTTGTATGTCAGCATGACAATACTGAGACCTGTAAAAGAATAAGCAGGCACTGAAGTTAACCTTAAATTAAACACTCATGCAACTGACCTGGAACATCGGTCGCAACACCAAAAACACTTGTTTCGATATCTGATGACACAATCTAGCAGGCACTGAATTAAAAGAGAATGTACAAAAAATCAATATGCCGGGCTGTGTCAATAATAGCATGGATAATCAAAATGAACAAAAATTATATCCCAGGCTAAGTGAATGAATAACATAACTGTTGGGTAAGCATGTTAAACCAGAACATTAGGACATTAGTCAAACCAGAACATTAGGACATTAGTCAAACAAAAGTACGCTATCACAACTTGGTCATAATACAATGTTTGTACCACTGGACTTCACACTGGTTGCCCAAAAATTGTGCCATTCTGGGACAACAGCATAATATTATGAAACAAATAGTTACTACAACACAGAAGGCTTACTGTTGCACTGTCTACACTGATATACCATAATTTAAAAACATAACAGGTGGGCATTAAATACAATACACTTAATATCTGGGTACTAGGAAAAAATCACTAACATCACAACATGTAAACTGACCTGGAAATTAACACCCTTGATGCCACTATAGTCTACACTGGATACTTGTTCGAACCCATCAACACTATGCCTGATACATCTGAGTAGATTGACCTGCAAATTCACATCACTAGTATACAGTGATAATTGATAACTGCAAAAACAACAATTGCAATAATACAATTCTTCTGCACGTCAACTGACCTGAAATTCATGACACTCAATACCGAGACCTGTAAAAGAATAAGCAGGCACTGAAGTCAACCTTAAATTAAACACACATGCAAACTGACCTGGAACATCGGTCGCAACACCAAAGACATCTGTTTCGATATCTGACAAAACAATCCAGCAGGCACTGAATTAAAAAGAGAATGTGCAAAAAATCAATATGCCGGGCTGTACCAATAAAGGATGAATAATCAAAATGAACTAAAAATATATATCCCATATGCAAGTTAAGTGTGTAACATAACTGTTGGGTAAGCATGTAAACCAGAACATTTGGTCATTAGTCAAACAAAAGTACGCTATCACAAACTGGTCACTGATAATTGATAACTACAAAAAGAACAATTGCAATAATACAATTCCTCTGAATGTCAACTGACCTGAAATTCATGACACCTGTATCTTTGTTCCTGCATGGTCTCATCTTTGTTCCTGCATGGTCTCAACTTACATATGTACCATGATCACATTCAACTGCTAGTGGATAAACCAGTATGACCAGATGGCCTGCAAAAACCAACAAGCAGGTGTTAAATACAATACACATACCTAAAGCCTGGAATATGAAAAATATTATATAAGCATTATTCCACACTGATATAGTAATAGATTATAGGATGTTGTGGAACTTGCCTAAACGTGTAAACTTGAACATGAGGACAACCGCATAATGTGGACACTTGGAATTGTCCAATACCTGATGAACCGCAAGTAGGTACTAATGACATTCACTTCAACATTTTATCCCAGCTGGGTGAATCTCTTGTAACTGAGTAAAAAGGTGTTTATTTTCCACCTGCAACCAAAGTTCTACATTTCTGTGGTTGGGTGTACATAAACTGACCTGGAAAATCAGTATGCCATAGGGGTATGGAAATGGTTCCTTTCCTTCTGTTGTGACATTACTTACAGCTGACTGGTAAATGATCATCGATGTCCCCATGGACCCCAACAATGAGTATACCAACAACTTCACAAGTTGGAATGAATTTCCTTTCAACATCTGGTGGACAGGTCCAAAAACCCTATCGCACAAACACGGTGAATCAGTGTGTGGCGATGTGACATGTTGCACAAACTTCACTCCTCGTTTCGTTAGCATTCAAGACCGGCATATATCATAGAGTCCCTCAGTATTCTTGGCTCTTACTTTTTCAAGCGTTGCTCAAGCGATGTAGTTTCTCACGAGGGGCTCGAGTTTCTCAGTAAAGTCGAGCCGATTAAAGTACGCCTCACCATCCAGTTACATTCTTAAACCATTCAATTTAAAACCACGTATCATGAGTGTCCGCTTAAGGTAATTAGGGACTTTCCACGAGATTTCCCCTAAATAGATCACGTGTTAGTTGTCAATCTGGTGGATTCTGGTGGTATACATGGTTCAACAATGCGGTAAGTGTAGTATAAGCTGTCAATGAATAATTGTTTGTACACTACTAAACTAAGTTATTTTTGTGTGATAAGCATGCTTGAGGAAGGGTCTGGGGGACGAGACTAATGTTTTGACAGCAGTTGATGGACAGCAGTTGATGATGGCCAGGCAAAGAACTGCGAGAAGAACTACTATGATAGTATGATAGTAGGGAAAAATTCCCACCCCTATAGCTCTGCCTAGGGGCATTAACTAGCATTATCTACAGCTACTGTATTATGTTGCTGTCTACAGCTACTGTATTATGTTGCTGATATGTACATTCAGGCCAAGAATAAAGGTGAAAGTGGTAGTAAGGCTCAATCCTATTATTCTGCTGAACAGGCAAGGGAGTCTGGGACTCTGGGGACATGTTCCCTCAGGAAAGTATAAGTACTACAACTTTTTTGTTTTAATTGCTTCATCAAGTATAAAAATTTCAGTCAAAAGGTGATGATCGAGCTCTGGTCTTATGCACTGGTTGGAGTGGTTGTATCGATACTGCACTGTGACATCCTTGAGGGGTTAGTGCTGGCATTGTCCATGGCAATACTATTCCATCTCCCCGAGTCTTGATGATTGAGTCCTTCATTCCTTTCTCTGCTGCTCCAATCCTGAAGTTGTGACCACAGTCAAAAGGTGACGATCAAGGCTCTGGTCTTGCATCTATACTGTACTGCAACACCCTTGAGGGGTTAGTACCGGCATTGTCCATCGCAATACTGTTCCATCTCCCATATACAAGTCTTGATGGTTGAGTCCTCTATTCCTTTCTTTGCTGCTCTAATCCTGAAGTTGCGACCAAAATATTAAAAAATGGTTAAATGATTATGATGATAACAATTACAAATGTTTTTATAGCTGTGTAGCAACTGTGAACTAATTAGGCACTTGCAAGTTTAATTAGGTGTCTGAAGCATTTAACATGCACAGATATGAGATATATTCATCACGTGCAGGCAGTAAAGATAAATTTACTCTAATAGAACAGTCATACTACACCGTAAATTCATACTTCCGAATTTACGGTGTTATGAAACAATCATTATTATGTATGGATTTTACTGACTCTCCAAGATAATATTCTGCATTAATGTTAATTGCTCATTTCCAAAAAAAATTACCTTTTAAACCAAATATAGAGTCTATCACTGACAAAAATGAGTGATATCCACCCCAAAAACACCTTCGCTGTAAAAAAGGCGTGCCCAAGAAACTACAAGTACCTGGAACCCAATGTAAAAAAACAAAAAGAAAAATCAGCTTAGCTGAAGTGAAAAGTAACTGGTAACTTAAAGAGCTGATATCTGAAGCGGCCAAGAATACAATTACTAAAGTTTAATCCATGCAAGAACACCTTGGCTACAAAACAGGTGTATACATGAAAGTAACTGGCAACTGAAATGGCTGATATCTGAAGCGGCCAAGAATGAATGGTCATATACAACTAATTCAAAAATTTAACACTGAACCTTTATAATTCAGCTGTGTTCTATATTCACTCTTGCTGCATCGTAAAGTAATTTCTTTTAACTCTAATTGGCTGGTAATTTGGCCGCCTTTTTTAATGGTCAGTATAATAGAGCAAAAAAAGGCGGCCAAATTACCAGCCAATTAGAGTTAAAAGAAATTACTTTACGATGCAGCAAGAGTGAATATAGAACACAGCTGAATTATAAAGGTTCAGTGTTAAATTTTTGAATTAGTTGTATATGACCATTCATTCTTGGCCGCTTCAGATATCAGCCATTTCAGTTGCCAGTTACTTTCATGTATACACCTGTTTTATAGCCAAGGTGTTCTTGCATGGATTAAACTTTAGTAATTGTATTCTTGGCCGCTTCAGATATCAGCTCTTTAAGTTACCAGTTACTTTTCACTTCAGCTAAGCTGATTTTTCTTTTTCTTTTTTACATTGGGTTCCAGGTACTTGTAGTTTCTTGGGCGCGCCTTTTTTACAGCGAAGGTGTTTTTGGGGTGGATATATATATACGTATAAAGACACACGATAGTGTGTCGTGCGGCCCAAGAAGCCAGTGTGCCATACCGTGAATATATTAACAGGAAGAAAGAAAACTCAACTTTCACACCTATGTAGCTCTGTAATCCCTAATCCGATTGGAACCAAATTTGCTAGAGAAATGCCGGCCAGTAAGGGGAGTCAACATACCAAATTTGAAGAAAATCGCTCCAGCCATTTCTGAGATACGAGCGAACAAAATTTCATTTTAATTTCTTGGTTTTTTTTCTTCATCTTCTTCATTTCGCAGACTTCACAAAATCTGCCATAAGAAACAAATGCGTGGATCGGGCTGAAATTTGGCACACTTAAAGGGTTCATTAAGGCGGATCTCCGTACCAACTTTGGTAGGAATCCGATGAACATTCACGGAGTTATGACCGATTATTTGCGTAAAATAAGATCGAAGGTCTGTCACGCCTACAGGGTAAATCCCTTGGAGGAATCAGTTTAAAGTTGATGTGTAGATGGAGCAATCATCGTAGGAGTGCCTTTTTGTGGTTTGAAAGGAATCGGGAAAAAGACCATGGAGATATGACACAAAACCCAACCTGTGTCAAAACTACACGATTGATTTTTATGAATAAAAAAACTATTAATTTTCGTGTCTACCAGGCAAACCGCTTAGAGCAACAAGCTGAAAATCAGTATGTAGCTGGAATAATCATCATAGAAATTCCTTGCAGTAGTACAGAAGAATCGGATTACAAACCACTGAGTTATGATTCGAAAGGCAACTCATGTAGCAAATGCAAGATCGTGATACTCTAATAGAACAGTCACACTAATAATGCATTCAGCTGCGTTTATAATTTACTCAATTATAATACACTGCAAGTTATTCTGTAGGAAATTCAGCTACAAACAAGTCACCCTGTAGTCAGATCAGCTAGAAGAAGGTACCTAATAGAGAGTTCAGCTACAAAGAAACCATCATGTAGAGAGTTCAGCTGCAAACAAATCACCCTGTAGAGAATTCAGCTACAAACAAATTGCTCTGTAGAGAGATCAGCTAGAAGAAGTTACCTTGTGCAGAGTTCAGTTGCAAAGAAACCATCGTGTAGAGAGTTCAGCTGCAAATAAATCACCCAGTAGAAAGTTCCACTATGAACAGATCACCCTGTAGAGAGATCAGTTAGAAACAAGTCATCCTGTACAGAGATCAGCTAGAGGAAGTCACCTTGTAGAGAGTTCAGCTACAAAGAAACCACCATGTAAGAGAATTCAGCTGCAAACAAATCGCCCTGTAGAGAATTCTGCTACAAACAAATCGCCCTGTAGAAAGATTAGCTAGAAGAAGTTACCTTGTAGAGAGTTCAGCTACAAACAAGTCATCTGGTAGAGAGATCAGCTAGAAGAATCACCTTTTACCTTTTTCATACATACAAAATTTGACCCATTTTTTGAACTCTGAAGCATTATAACTCTTTAATCATGGCATATAGTTGCCTGCAATTTTTCATGAGTGTAGCTATAGTATCTGGCTGCATTTTGAAACCAAGAGCAAGTTGATCAGTACAAGGACACAAGTATTACATCATTTTGTTTACTTGTATGTAAATTGTGTGGAAAAGGTACCTTTTCACAAATCCGGTCACGAATTCACCTGAATTAAAAATTTATTCGTTACTAAAATTTTTACCATTAACCTACCATCACAGCCATTTCTTGGCCGCCACCTTGGATTTCACATCTTTTTTTGCCGTGGCCTCTTTGGGAGCCACACTCTTTTTTTACAGCTTGGTTGTTTTGGATTAGATTGTAGTTACAAGGGTGAGATGGTTATATACGTACTTATCCAAAATAAAATTTCTACTTCTGTCAATGTAATAAGTTGAAAGTTGAGGTTTAAAACGATCTGCCTCAAAAGTGCAGCAACCATTATGCTTTGCTTTCAGCTATATCACAGCATTGCAAATGAAGAACAGTGTTAGATTTGCCTCTGCAATCACTCCATTCACCACGGAAAATACGGACAATTCCTGTTACTGTAGGGAAGCCATGCATCACGCTACCACAAATCAATACCTTTGGCTCTCAGTAAAAAGAAATGGGACACAAAGGAGGACAAAGGTACAATAAGTCCATGATGTATGCATTGTATATTACGTACTGTGGTATGCCAAAAGGCTCGTCTCGGGACGAAGCGACGTTGAACGGTGAAAAAGTCAAGCCCGTAGCCTTAGCTTTTATCAAGTTGTGCTTCCCTGAAGGCATCAGGCATGCAGGCAGACAGGCAGGCAGACAGACAGACAGGCAATCAGTCAGAAAATTCCATTGATTTTTTTTTTGTAGTAGTAGTAGTAATTTATTGGAAGCCTTTTTTGATGATTGTACTGTAGGTACTTTTGGGCTTGATTATGCCTAACCAATACTGCCAAGGTGCCAGGATGTGTGAAGCTGGCTTTTGGGTGAATTTTTGGCCATAAAAGCCTAAATTTTCATGATCCCTAATATTCAGTACTACCATACTCTATGATTATTGCAGTAATCACAGCATAAAAAGCACTGAAGCAGGGGACACGTGAATCGTAATATTTTCGTGGTGACTGGATTGATTGCAGAGGCACTCTACTGTTTTTCATTTGCTGAAAGTGAAGCATAATGGTCACTGCACTGTCAAAGCAGTATTTGATAGCTGGGGGTGCGTTCAGATGAAAACATTAATTGTGGTGGCATCCTTTCTTTTGATGTGGTATGCGTGGGTTTACCAGTCATAATAATGGTATTGTTACAAAAAAAAGTAAACAAACAAGTTTAAGGAAAAATTAGGAATTCCAAGTTTGATTAGGGATCATAGTAAAAAAACTTTAGAGAAACAAGGGAAGTCGCCTATACCTGCAAATATGTGACCGGATCTGCAAAAACCCGACACAATAGTGCATTTTTCAAATTCCAGTTTATTAAATATTTATAATCTTAGCCAAGTGTATTCTCTAGCAATGTTTCAGCCTTATATGCCAATAACTTTCGGAGTTACAGACCTACAAAGTAGCAACAACAGAAAAATCAATTTGTACAGCAAGTATTGAGACAATAAATTACAGGCACTTGCTAGAATAGTTGTAACTTATGAAAGGATGGATGTCCTGGGCTGAAATTTTCACCATCGTGTTTGCCATGGGCAGGGGAATCATTTACTGGGTAAGTTTGTCCTTTTATGGCCTTTCTTCACTGGGTACAAAGGCGAAATTTGTGAAGAAAAATTGATCACATAATTGATCACACTTACACCTAGTGCATCCTTGGGTCTACTACAACGAAACAAAGATTTTCTAACTCCTTGAGTAGGCGAATAAGATGATATCCAGGTTTTTGTTGTTAGTCGCTTCCTTCACTAAGAAAGAGGCTTTCAAAAAATTTACAGATTTTTTTCAGTAATATGCAAATGTTTTACCAATTGTTTTCAATGCTTTATACTGGAAATTTAGGTTTGCACTATTGTGTCAGGTTTTTTCAGATCCAGTCACATATACTAATGAACATTTAATCCCTAATTCAGTCTTGGTCTTGGGTAAAGACTGAATTAGGGAATAAATGTTCACTAGTATATCTGCAGGTGTAGGCGACCTCCCTTGTTTCCCTACTTTTTTTGCTATGATCCCCAATATTTCTAATTTGTGACTGGGCCTGCACAAAATAGGGCATGTGGGCACAAACTACATCCCACCACACAACCGGTCATATCTCAGTATTGGGATACAATGTTTTCATTGTAGGGTTTTGTAAGTACTGAAAGTGTCATGGCCAAGTAGTAATGGAATACAAAGTTATGATGCATCAAATTTGAAAAAGTAGGCAAATTTTATGTGCCCACATGTCCTATTTTTGCAGGCCTTGTCACATTTTCCCTTAAACTTGCAACATTAAAAATTAAAACTGTCCAATTTTTCTATAAGTTGTGTTACTTATATATAGTAACTTACGCAAATATTTTTCATTCCAGGTTTTGCACATTTCATATCTCGACTGCAAGCTATAGAGGTTTTGATGCCCATGGACTTCATGCTAACTACTGACATACTGAATGATTGCTTTACTGTAAGCCAAGTTAGTGATGTGTTCAACAGTAAGGATTCAATAGCTGCTAATCAGTTGATTATAAAATATTTGACTGCAAATCTGAGTAACACCAAGGATTTACTTGAACTCTGCACGAGATTACAGAAGATAAGCACATCGCCCAAGTTAGACAGGGTGATCAGTGATTTAGAAAAATCATGTAAGTTTGTGGTTATTACAAAATTTAGTGTGTGTGTATGTGTGTGCGTGCGTGCATGTAAACACATACGTTTGCTGTCAAAGGTGGCAGCTATAAAAGGACAGGATAGTTGAAGTACTATTGACTATACAAGCTTGTGGATTGACTATCAGTATCCCTGTGACCAAATATCTGGTTGCTGGCAAGCATGTAACTCAGAATGATCTAAATCCTATTCATATTGGTGGCAGTGCTATTAAATTTGTGTCATCCCTTCCATATTTAGGGTCCGTGATGGAGTGCCATGGTGGTATGAATGCATAGTTTACTGCTTGAGTGTCCCATGCTGAAACATTTTTGGAGCTTTGTGAGGACCTGTTGTTATGTGACTCTTATCAGTGATCGCACGGCAAACACCCACAATACTGATTACTATTCTTCTAATTAATGCCCTAATTCATGTACAATCCTATTCAATAACACTCCCTCCATACAAAAATGCAATCCCATATACATACAAACAAGTGGGGTGTGCTGAGATGACGTTACAATTCGATAAGCATGAAGAAGACACTAAATATGATGTGTTCACACAGTCAGTTTGTGGTAATTCACATTGCTCAAGGCAATGTGTCTGCAATAACGTTCTCCTTTCCTCAGATGTGGGAATGAATACCTGGGAATTGGGATCAGTGTACACCAATATTTCCTCCACTACAGCTTCCAAGTACACACAAAACGCTGTAAAGCAAACAACAAAGCTAACATCTCCTTTTCACATGTCAAATAATTTTTTGATAGCATTCAAACTTGTGAGAAAAGAAGCATATATTCCATCTCCTTTTTCTTGTAATAGCATAGCACCACTACCCCCTAAAAGCTCTTTGTCAATCTCCTGACCAAATTAAGGGTTCAGGCTTTTTCAACAGCCCTGTCAAGTGTTCAATTACCTCAGAAAAATTATGACATAGTTTCCTATAGTAACCAGAAATTTCATCAGCTCATGTTTGTTGGTTGGGGTTGGGAAAGTAGCATTGGCTTTCACCTTTGCCATAACAGGTGTGTGTGATCTCACCCTGGTCCACTACATGACCCAAAAACATTACTCGCACTAGACAAAACTCACTTTACACCAGGTTAATAGTCAAGTTAACTTCTTGTAGTCTTGAGATGAATGTCATCAGTTGTTTGATGTGTTGGTCCCATGTCTTACTGTATAGCACCACATCATCAATGTATGCCTCACAACTCTCCAGTCCAATTATCACATCATTAATCATTCTCTTAAAAGTGGCTGGTGCATTCTTCCTTCCAAATGACATTATAAGATACTGGTAAAGACCATCAGGAGTTGCAAAGGCTGACACTTCGTAACTGCCAATATCCTTTGAGGAGATTACAGACTTGCTGTCGTATCATGTGCACCCTATACAGTCGATACTTAGGAATAGGGTGTGAGTCAGTCTTAGTCACTGTACAAAATCTGCAACTTCCATCTGGCTTCAGCACCAAAACACATGGTAAGCTCTAATTTGACTTCTAATTCTTTCAGTCTAAATTGTAGTGCCAACTCCTTCTCAATCACTTCCAGCTCTTTCATGCGTAATGCATTTTCTCTAATCCTCTCATTCTCTTCAAATCTAGTTTCTTGAGTTCTAATGCAGCACTATTCACCTCCAGCTCATTAACTTCGTCTTTCGAGACAAGCTTTTCCTTGTGTAAATAATCCAGGATTATCCAACATATGTCATTTTTCTTCAAAAAACTAGGACAGGTTAAATAATAATGACTAGCAATTCCATGCATTTGAGCTTTCATAGACCACCAACAGAAGGTTGTCAGATAAATACCTCCTTTGTTGATGATATAATAACCAGTAATAGGTAGCAACAACAGGGTGTACTTCCAAACAGTGCCCACAACACATGATGCCTTTATCCACAAAAGTACTCTATGCGGTCAAAAAGAGCACAGAGAACACCAAAATAACTGTTAAACAAAGGAGTCATCAAGTACCATTAACCCAGTACCAAGGAATTCGAGTCTGGCAGTCCAACAACCGGAACAATAAATTGGCAGACGAAATACGGGTCCAAACAAGGACGTACAAAATAATCTTTCTGCTCCCAGACAAGCCTCCAAGTTTGGTACATGACTCTTATCAGTAACAGCGTGGCATGGCAAACACCCACAATACTGATTAGCCGTCTTCTAATTAATGCCTACACGCATGTGCAATCCCATCTCATAACACCTGTCTTCTGACAGGTTGTCTTCCTTGCAAACAAAGAGAGTATAGTAGTTTACCAGGCTGTAGTATTGGGTGTCCTACTGTATACTGTTGAAACATGGCTTATTAAACTGAGAAATCTACATTCTTTAGAAACTGAGATACCTACTCCCTTATCAGACATGATTTTTAGCCGTAGGCTTCGTTGGTTGGGTCATTTAACTAAAATGTGTCCATTGTCTTTCCAAACAGATGTTATTTGGGTGGATGCCTCAATGTCATCTGCCAACTGGAGCAATGTGAGAACAGTTTCTTTTACAAGGAAACAACAACAACACTAATATTAGCATAACTGGGCATTGAACCTGGAAATTTTCAATTACCAGGCGAACGCTTCAACCAGTTGCTATGCTGCCTCACACACACAAACATACATGCTTGCATGACTTGACTTGATTGAAGACAACTATTTTCATGATGTCTTTCTGTTGTGTGGCATAAGGAATCGATCATCAATGCCATATTGAGCTTGTGCACATTTGTGTGGACAAATCCTGGCAACATCCAAACTTTTAATGGAAATTGGGAAGCACTAAAATACTATTACTGTTCCCTGCTATGCGTCTGGATCTGATTCTAACATACCTGTGCCTAAACATATCTTAAGTCCTTCTTAAAACATATCTTACACACAAAACAATCTCTGCTGCTGTACAAGTACAAGGTGTCCTGTTGTTAGCGAAGAGGGTACTACACATACGTACTTGCCTCCACTCTTCTTTGTTTTGTGTCACCACGTACCAGTCTCCTCATCAATATAAAAAATTCTGTAAAACCTGCCTAATTCAGTCCTGCCACAAAAGGATTTGCCTGCACTGACTCTATGCAACTGAGTAGCATACATGTGTCCCAGTGGTGTGACTGTGCTAGCACAGCAATTGAATGATTTTGCTTTGCTTTTCACTTTGAGCATGTGGGGGGTGGCAACAGCAGCATAGCCACATTGCTTGAGTACCGGCCTTCCAATCAAGGTTCAATGCCCAGTTACATGTATGTCCAGTTGCTATTGTCGTTCAGCAAGAAACTTTACTCACATTGCTCCAGACTACTCAGCTGTTTAAATGAGGACCTTGTGTCAACTAGAGGAGAAAAAGCCAGCTGTTTGGATCTCACACAGCAGGTGAGAGTTTTAGTACCCACATTTTTTACCTGTGAGACATGGTAAAGTGTCCTGCAGGCTACTAGTCCTGCTGCAGGAGGATTAATTTCCCCACACTGACTAACATGTAGGCATGTCCCAATACTGTAGGCATGACTGTCTAGCATGGTAAGGGAAAGTTTTGCCTTACATTGTGTGTGTTCGTGTATTAAACTATCTGTCACCCAGAGCATGACGACCTTAAAGTTAAAGAGTGAAAATTAATGCTGATTGATGTTTTATATATTTTTAGGTGTTGAAGTACATCATGAATATGAACTTCCTGATCATGACCATAGTGAGTAATGTGTGAGTTTTAAGTGTGTTTGGTTGTGGTAAATGCTATCTAATCCAAAACAGCCAAGCTGTAAAAAAATAGTGCAACCCTCAAAAAGGCTATGGTGAAGCAAGATGTGAAATCCAAGGTGGCGGCCAAGAAATGGCTGTGATGGTAGGTTAATAGTAAAAATTTCAATAACAATAATTCAGGTGAATTTTGTGCCAAGACCAAGCAGCACCAAAATTCACCTGAATTGTTGTTATTAAAATTTTTACCATTAACCTACCATCACAGCCATTTCTTGGCCGCCACCTTGGATTTCACATCTTTTTTCACCATAGCCTTTTTGAGGGCCGCACTCTTTTTTTTACAACTTGGCTGTTTTGGATTAGATTTCACTTCTTTTTGTATTTATATGGGCTTTTTTAACCTATCTTTTTTTTCTTTTCCACAGGAAGAAGAAAAGATGAAACAGATGAATACTTTAAATATTTCTCATTTTATCAATAAATGTACAAATTATATATATATAATGCATATATTTATTACAGAACTCTACATGGTAGTTTCTTAGTAACTGAACACTCCACAAGGTGAGTTCTTCTAGCTGATCTCTCTACAGGGTGAATTGTTTGTAACTGAACTATCTACAAGGTAACTTCTTCTAGCTGATCTCTCTACAGGATGATTTGTATGTAACTGAACTCTCTACAAAGTAACTTCTTCTAGCTGATGTCTCTACAGGGTCACTGGTTAGTAGCTGAACTCTCTACAAGGTGACTTCTTCTAGCTAACCTTTCTACAGGGTAATTTGTTTGTAGCTGAATTCTCTACAGGTGATTTGTTTGCAGCTGAACTCTCCACATGATGGTTTATTTGTAGCTGAACTCTGTACAGGGTAATTTCTTCTAGCTGATTCCTCTACAGGGCGATTTGTTTGTAGCTGAATTCTCTACATGGTGGTTTCTTTGTAGCTAAACTCTCTACAAGGTGAGTTCTTCTAGCTGAACTATGTAGTTGAACTCCCTACAAGGTAGCTTCTTCTAGATGATCTCTCTACAGGGTGAATTGTTTGTAGCTTATCTCTATACAGGTTACTAGTTTCTAGCTGATCTATTGAACTCTTTTCAGGGTGACTGCTCTATTAGAGTATCTCGATCTCGCACTCGCTACACCAAGTTTGATTTCGTGTTATAACTCCGTGGCTTCAAGTCTGATTCTTCTACACCATTGAAGATCCTTTCTAAGATGATTACTCCATCTGTACAATGAATTTCAAAGCATTACCCCAAGCAGTTTTTCTGGTGGGCGTGGAAAGCAATCGTTTTTTTTATCATTATTAGTTAATCTCGATTGCATAATTGTTACACACTGTTGGTTTTTTCGTTCTATCTTCCTGGTTTTTAGCGCGATTTCTTTCAAACCACAAAAGGTTTGAGGTTCAATAGTTAACCTATTCACCCACCGATTTTCAGCTTCTTCCCATACACGGTTTACCCTGTAGGCATGACAACATATTGGTGTTATTTTTCATGAATAATCGCTAATAGCTCTTTGCCTGTTTATCGTATTCCAGTCAAGGTTGGTACAGAGATGCGCCTTTATACCCCCCTTCTGTGTGCCAAATTTCAAGGGAATCGGATATTGCGTTTGCGTTTTATAGAGGTTTTTGTAAGTGTACGAAAAGAGGAAAAAAAATATGAAGAAAAAAAATGAAGAAACTAAGCCAATTTTTGAAGTCGCATATCTCAGGAATGCTTGAAGCGATTTCGCTTAAATTTGGAATGTTGAGTACTGAAGTTGGAGGGAGTGTCCAAAGCAAAAATCGTAAGTGGCAAATCAAAGTAATGAAACACACCAGCAGCTATAAATACTAGTGAACCCCTAAGTCAGTCATGGCTATATAATTGACAGACTGTATATCAATGAAGAAAAAATTCACTAGTGTAACTGCATGTGTAGATTACCTCCCCTTTTTCATTGCTTTGTAGTTACTTGATTCCTGAATTTCTCATTATATTTTCCTTGCACTTGTCATAATGCTTAAATACATACATGCAGTTTCTATCCCAAGTAATTATTGCAAAAGCCCACTAATTTGTTTATATTTATATAGATGTGCTACTTATGTTTTACTGCATAATTACGTATGTACTTATGTACTTAATGCACATAAAAAGATCATTGTTTTGTTATTTTGATTGTATTCTCATACCTGTAATTTGAGTACCCTCTTGCTCCAATGATTTCTGCTTGCCCTAATATTCCATGCCAGTTTTGTGATTGACCTATGTACAGTCATGATTGTTAAATTAATATAGGCTCGTGCAGTAGTCAAAGGATTGTACATTAATCTTGTTAGTTTAGCTTATTATTGTATTTGTTTATATCTCTTTTATTAGGGCCTACAGAAGACTCTAAATCTTCACTTGATTCAGTGTTTGAATCAAAGGATCATGAGTCACAAGGCACTGGTGAGTAAAATGTATATTTCTTTATAGATTTTCTCTTATACATGCATATTTCTTCAATATTAGCTAACGAAGGTGAAGCATTCCAGGCAGTTTCAGATATAGGTAATGATAATGCTTTAGGGAGTAACGAAGCTGCTTCTGTTCTGTCAGTGATAAGCGATGACAATGGTACTGTATATGTGTGTGTGAGTGCATGCGTGCGTGACCCACTTAGCAAAAACCCAACTAGTTTGCATTTTCTCAAACTCTTTTATAACTTCTTTTAGAAAAAACCAATGGTCTATCAAAGTTTTAGCTATTTCTGGTGAAGTTATAGCGATAGGTAGCACAAAAAGCAAAACAATCGATTTGTACAGTGACTATACTGTAAAAAATTACAGGCACTTGTTTAACTGATTGTAATTCACGAAGAAAAAAGCTATGGAGATTGGATTTGGCTCATTGATTCACAATGAATTGGGGCATTCAGCAAGGTATGGTATTTGTCGCAGATACATCCATGCATCAAACAAAAACTTACAAACTGCGATGTTTACATAATATTTTACTGCATTGTCAACAAACAATCATAACTCACGTTTGCTTCATGGTACTGACATGAAACAAACATATTCTTACTCACCATTAATGGGCGAATCCAGTGGTCATGTAGTTCTCTTGATTCAAGCCATGTTTTGCTGTTTACTAAAGCAATTAAAATGCACATAAAATTTTTTTTGCAGTATGCATTTTTTACTCAATATAGGTTTTCTCAAAAACAGAATTTTTGCTCAGTAGGTCACATATGTTTGTGCTGTGTGTCAAAGAAGAATTTCAGTATGTATTTGGACAGTAAAAGTAGTACACAAGATACATTAAGATTGCATCATCCATTATTTTATCAGCTCTCTTGATGCACTTGTCATGAAGAAGCAACTGTTGTGTTGTAGTAGTAACTGAACTTTGCTGTTATACATGTAATAGTTGTAACACGGGCATGAGGGCTTTGCTGATATGTATGCCGACTGCCCAAGGGCCTGCGAGGGCATACATATCAGACAAAGCCCGAATGCCCCGTGTTACAGCTAATATGTAATACTTTGCATGGGTAGATCAAAGAAATAATACCTTTGATTTGGGCAGATCAAAAGAATATTTCTTTTGATCTGCCTATTTGTGTTGTTAAATCTTTCTTTCTTTTAAAAACTACTAAAATGTATATAAAACCTATATAGGTAAGATGCACTTTACATTCACTTTACATTGTGGGTTTCATGTGGCGGTCTACTGTGGCTCTCAATTGAGACAAACTGAATCCCACAATAAAACTATCTCTTGGTGATATAGGTTTCTTACACATTTTGAAAACCTTACATAGTAAGTGCTAGTGCTATAGTTTAAACTTTTTTGAAACTATACCAAGCCACATCAAAAGCACTTTCAAGTACATTATAAGTACTTTCAAATACATGAAGTAACTTCAAAGGCTTTAAACTGATTGATTTAATAACTGTAAGGCTTTAAATACAACTTCAAAGTATTGCATAATAGTTGTAATTACCACATTCACCCCTGATCTTCCTTGCATGTCAAAATAGTCTAGCTGTCAAAACAGCCTAGTTGTAGCCCTAGCCTGGCTAGCTGGGCTACATACAAAATGTAGCCTAGGCAGTTCCTTTAATTTGAGGTGTGAAAGTGTTACATATAGTCTTGTCTCACTATAGCTTTTATTGTTTGGATCCGTATACTTCTGTGTGAAACTAGATAAATATAAAATTGAAAATTTTAAAAGGGGAATATGAATTGCTGCATAAAAAAGCACGAAACAAGAAGGGATCACTGGGGTGGTAATTTAAACCGCACATCCCTATTTTGACTCTGTCATAAATTTAGTTACATGCTCCAACATTTTGAGACAAGTCAAAATACAGCATTATGGATCAAGAACTGTTTGAAAAGCACCTCTGCAATCCACACATATACTAAAAGAAAGAAATGGTACAGTGCACCCTAGTTATATTAATTATTGTCTGAAAAGTGAAATATCCATTACACTTTGTTGTCAGCTATGTTCAACCCGTTACATAGTAGTACAAATCAAGAACTGTTTGAAAAGCACCTCCGCAATCAAAATAGCCACTACAAAAAATACGAACAATTTCTGTTACGAAGGGAAGCCATCATGTGCTACCACCAAACTGACACATTTCGCTGTCTGCAAAGATGAATGGGACACAAAGGAGGACACTGGTAAGTCCATGAAGGATGCATTGCATGTACTGCGGTATGCCAAAAGGCACCAGTCGGACCGAAGCGACATCGAGCAGTGAAATAATCAAACCCGTAGCCTTAGCCGTTATCGAGTTACACTTGTCCGAAGGCATCAGTCAGTCAATCAGTCAGTAGAAAATTCCATTAAATAAATTATTTTTAAAATTCCGTAGCAACTTGTTTGAAAGCATTTCGGGTTGATCTGAAAGTTTGTTTGGGCTTAGTTTTACCTAACCAATACTAAATTGAGGCTGGTGTTTGGATGATATTATTCTGTGGGCCATGCCTTCTCCTTTGTGGTCCCTACTATACAGTAACTATCATACTGTAAGATACATTCCTAATATTGAGCAGCTGTTGTTATGCTACATACATATGTAGTTGTTAGTCTCAGAAATCTTACTCATTGTCATCGCACCGGCATCCTCATGCAGTGCTCATAAATACATACCAGATGGTATGATACTGAGCTAGCTACCTGTCACAAGACATGGAACTCTGACAGTATATAATTATATATTAAATAATCAGTGGTTGTGCATTTATTATTTCAGCCAAAAATAAGAATAACATGCACTATTTCCAGGGGTGCATGAACTACAATATTATACTGAGCATAATTATGATTAACTTACTAGTGCACGGTAGTAAAAATGATGTAATGTCAGAAAAGAGATATGTAATATAGTTTAAGTAGAGTCTGTTGTACATGTTAGTATTGTATCCATTGAGTATACCACAATGAAGAATTCTATATTGTGAAATTGCATATTGTTTCCCACAAACAATATGTGGCACACACAAATAGATTATTTCACACACCATATCAAATACAGCTAGTCTGTAGACTGTAGAGTACATAGCTAATCTTGCGTACACACACATCATTCACAACACATGCCCTACATATAGAGCCCACGCTCTGAGACAACACAAAGCACAGAAATCACACACCTGTAACATTGGCAATGTTTGCATGTCAAGGGAATGTCACTATATGTTAAGTTTACAACCAGCTGTCAAATTAGTTGACGTCTAAATTGTTAACGCTGAGGGTTTTACAGACCATTGTCGTAAAAAATACTTTGCTATAAAATTTTATATTGAAATAAATTGAGTAAAAATGTGACTGAATTTTGGAAAAACATTCTAAATTGCACATTGGAATATTCGAGATACAAGTCACCATATCTTTCCAAGGCTAACTAGCACGCATATGAAATTTACACAAGAGATGCGTCAATCTATTAATCTATCAGTCCACTTCCAGTACTTGTAGCTGCTTGTAGAGCTTCTTGCCAAATAACATAGAAAGTCTGAGCAGTTGGCCAGCGAAGTAGTATAATCACGAGTGCTCACAATGTGGTGGGGTGGGCAAGAGATAGCCTTAAAATTGGAGGTAGACCACAACTGAAGTCCAGACTAGAGGTGTACCGATGGAGAAATTTTAAACCGATCCGATATATTCCAATTAACATCTCAGGCAAGCCAGTGAGCACTAACATTTTAGCTTATAGGGTGATTTGGGGGAAAAGATTGGGCAAGCCCAGGACTTCACTGGGGCATGCAAAATCCCTCAAGTAAAATGGTTAGGGTGTCTCTCTGATCTCTGCATTTTTGATTGGCTGCACTTGAGAGATTGCTTTGCCCGTCAGCATTATGGTTATTCTTCAAGCAGTATTACTGCGCCCCTCCATCCTGGGGTGCCAGGTTGTCTGTTAAACACAGAACATTGGAGTTTAAAATGGGTGGGGTGGGTGGGCAATCGCAGTATAACTTGCTGAACACTCAAATCATTGTAACCACTGAACACTAGGTGCCAATACCAGTTGCTGAATGGCAAGTGCTACAGCTCATTGTTGTGTGAAACTGCTATCCCGTGACATGCAGAGAGGTGGTGTAATGTTTCATTAGCACATTCCAGATGGGCCCGTTTGTGCACGTCTGCCCTAAGCTCTTCTGTGGTGCCTGTTCTGTTAACTTAAATTTACTAGGGTAGATTAGTATTTAACATCTCAGGCAAGCCAGTGAGCACTAACATTTTAGCTTAAAGGCTAATTTGGGGAAAACGATTGGGCAAGCCCAGGACTTCACTGGGGCATGCAAAATCCCTCAAGTAAAATAGTTAGAGTGTCTCTGATCTCTGCATTTTGATTGGCTGCACTTGAGAGATGGCTATGCCCACCAGCATTATGGTTATTCTTCAAACAGTATTACTGCGCCCAATTTTCCCCAAATTAAGACTTTTTTAGCTGGTGGGTAAATATACAGAATGCCTCCATTAATACCTAGCGATTGTATCATTATACCATACCTACTGTTTTACACACAACTGTGTTTTTGCAACCAACAGAAGTGCTGTGATCACAAATGGCAGCTGTTCAACAGCATGTGTGATCACTAACAGCAGCTGCTCAACAGCATAAGTATGGCAGTATATAATACCAGTGTCCATGGAGGCTGCAACTGCACAACATGAAGCAGCTGTATGGTATGCAGTAACACATAACATTGTGACGTCCACAGTGGCGGATCCTGTGCAACATGAAGAACTGTACGGCATGCGGCAACACATAACACTGTGGCATATACAGTGGCAGCAACTGTACAACATGAAGCAACTGTACAGCATGCGGCAACACATAACACTGTGGCATACACAGTGGCAGCAACTGTACAGCATGTAACAACACATAACACTGTGGCATACACAGTGACAGCACTGTACAACATGAAGCAACTGTACAGCATGAAGCAACTGTACAACATGAAGCAACTGTACAGCATGCGGCAACACATAACACTGTGGCATACACAGTGGCAGCAACTGTACAACACGAAGCAAATGTACAGCATGCAGCAGGGCATACACAGTGGCAGCAACTGTACAACATGAAGCAACTGTACAGCATGCAGCAACACAACACTGTAGCATACACAGTGGCAGCAACTGTACAACATGAAGCAACTACACGGCATACAGCAACACAAAAACACTGTGGGATACACAGTGGCAGCAACTGTACAACATGAAGCAACTGTATAGCATGCGGCAACACAATGTGGCATACACAGTGACAGCAACTGTACAACGTGAAGCAACTGTACAGCATGCGGCAACACAACACTGTGGCATACACAGTGGCAGCACTGTACAACATTAAGTAACAGTACAGCATGCGACAACACACATCACTGTGGCATACACAGTGGCAGCAACTGTACAACATGAAGCAACTGTACAGCATGCGGCAACACAACACAGTGGCATACACAGCGGCATACACAGTGGCAGCAATGTACAAGTAGTGCAACACGAAACAACTGTACGGATAACCCTATGGCATAAGCAGTGGCAGCAACTGTACAACATGAAACAACCGTATGGCATGAGGCGACACATAACATTGTGGCATAAACGGTGGCAGCAACTGTACAACATTAAGTAGCAGTACAGCATGCGGCAACACCTGATACTGTGGCATACACAGTGGCAGCAACTGTGCAACATGAAGCAACTGTACAGCATGCAGCAACACATAACACTGTGGCATACACAGTGGCAGCAATGTACATCATTAAGTAACAGTACAGCATGCGGCAACACCTGATACTGTGGCATACACAGTGGCAGCAACTGTGCAACATGAAGCAACTGTACAGCATGCAGCAACACATAACACTGTGGCATACACAGTGGCAGCAACTGTGTGGCATGTGGCAACAAATAACACTGTGGTATTCAGTGGCAGAAACTGTACAAGTAGTGCAACATGAAACAACTGTATGGATAACCCTATGGAATAAGCAGTGGCAGCAATTGTACAACATGAAACAACCATATGGCATGAGGCGACACATAACACTGTGGCATAAACGGTGGCAGTAACTGTACAAGTAGTACAACGCAAAGCAACTATGCAGCATGCGGCAACACATAAGTAACATTGTGGCATACACGGTGGCAGCAACTGTACAACATGAAGCAACTGTACAGCATGTGGCCACATATAACACTCACAGCAGTGGCAACTGTACTGCATGCAGCAATACATAACACTGTTGTATACACAGTGGTAGCAACTGTATGACATGAGGCAACTGTATGGCATGTGGTAACACGTAACACAGTGGCAGCAACTGTACGACATGCGGCAACATATAACGCTGCGGTGGCAGCAATGTGGCAATACATAACACTGCAGCATACAGAGTGGCAGAACTGTATGACATGAAGCAACATGGAATGGGACAACCCATGGACTCTGTAGCAGTGGTGGCAACCATGCAGCATGAAGCAGTTGTACAGCATTGGCAACACAACGCTGTGGCATCCATAGTGGTGAACATGAAACAACTGTACAGCATGTAGCAAAACATTCACATGCATGCGGTGACTTATGATAGCAATCGACATGAGGCAGTATCAGGAAAAGATGCATAAACAAGATGGTTCGATGCTGGCACACATAGTTGCAGTTATAACAATATGTGACCGTATCTGCGAAAACAGGACATAATCGCATATTTTTCGAATTCCTGGTTATTAAATATTTATAATCTACTTAACCAATTGTACATACTGGCAACGTTTCAGCTTCATATGCCAATAAGTCTGGAAGTTACAGCCCAACAATGTAGCAACAACAGAAAAATCGATTTGTACAGCAAGTATAGGGAAAATAAATTACATGCGCTTACAAAAACGGTTGTAACTTACCAACGGATTGAGGTACGGCGTTAACCTCTTCACCATCGTGTTCGCCATGAACAGAGAAATCAATTACTGGGTAAGTTTGTCCTTTACATGCCCTTCCTCACTGCGTACAAAGGCTAAATTCATGAAGAAAAATCGATTGCGCATGATCGCTTCGACATGACGTAAACAAATGCTCATAACGTACGCATCCTTAGGTCTACTGCAATGAAACAAAGATTTTCCAACTCCTCTTGAACAGGCGAATAAGATGATATCCAGGTTGTTATTGTTAGTCCCTTGCTTCACTAAGAAACAGGGGTAAACAAAATTTACAGAATTTTTTCAATAATACTCAAGTATTTCACCCAATGTATTCAATGCTTTATACTGTAAATTTAGGCTTGTGCGATTATGTCCCTTTTTCACAGATCCGGTCACATATGACATTATGGCAGCAATAACAATATGGCAGCAATGATAGTATGGCAGCAATGATAGTATGGCAGCAATGATAGTATGGCAGCAATGATAGTATGGCAGCAATAACCTTATGGTGGCAATGAAATTATGGCACATTAACAATATGGTAGCAATAACAAAATGGCTGCAGTGACAATATGGCAACAATGACAATATGGCAGTAATTACATTAAGGCAGCAATAACAATATAGCAGTGACAATATGGTAGCAATAGCCATATAGCAGCATTAACTCATTTGGATATTCTGACCTTGCAGCATTTCAGGGTGCATGAGAATACCTGATAACTCAATTGCTATGGGGATCCCATGGTGGTTTTTGCTCTGCACTGATCTGGGAAAGTAGCTATGGAATCAAGCAGAGTGCAGAAGTTTGGCGGTGGATGTATGTCTGATATGCATCCCTACTCCATTGCCTTGATTGGCCAAGCAGGGAGACCTGCTGCAGCAGCAGTGGTGGTGGCACAATTCTAGCACTGACTGGCAGAGATGGTGCTCATAACCAGCATGTTGGCAGCAATCATCATTGGCAGTTGCAGGGAAACAGCATGGACATTCGCTGTAACTGGGTATAGACCATAGTCATTGGTAGCTGTAGAAGGGAGATAACCATCGTCATTGGCTGTGCAGCTGGGAATGGGAGATTGTTGCTAGTAACTACCAAGGAGCGTGGAACATCGCCATTAGTAGCTTCTGACATTGTCGTCGGCTATAACTGGGCATGGATAATCATTGCTGGTAGCTGCAGAGGAGTGTGAACTATCATCATTGGCTATAGTTGGGCACAGGCGATCGTTGCTGGCAGCTGTAGAGGGGCGTGAACCATCGTATGTAGCTGGGCATGGGCGATCATTGCTGGTAGCTGTAGAGGGGCGTGAACCATCGTCATTGGCTGTAGCTGGGCATAGGCGATCATCATTTCTGCTAGCTGTAGAGGGGCATGAAGCATCGTCGTTGGCTGTAGCGGAACATGGGCGATCATTGCTGGTAGCTGCAGAGGGGTGTGAACCATCGTCGCTGGCTGTAGCGGAACATGGGCAATCGTTGCTTGTAACTGCAGAGGAGCATGAACCATCGTCGCTGGCTGTAGCAGAGCATGGGCGATTGTTGCTGGTAGTTGCAGAGGGGCGTGATATCATAATGCGGCCATGTGCGAGGTGCTCAAGTTGTAAAATTAATATTAACTAATCAGATAATACAGTGTTATTGTTAAAGTGTTAATGAGAACTATGTAATGCTGCTAGTTTTTAAGTGTGTGAGCATCTTCTTAAATGCCACACAAATTTTAATTCTCAATAAAGCAATGTATATAGATTCTCTGATAGCAATAAATAGTTTGAGTTTGGCCGCCTTTCCTGTATACAGCAATGCTACGAACAAAGGAAAGGTGGCCAAACTCAAACTATTTATTGCTATCAGAGAATCTATACACATAGCTTTATTGAGAATTAAATTTGTGTGGCATTTATGAAGATGCTCACACACTTAAAAACTAGTAGCATCACATAGTTCTCATTAACATTTTAACAATAACATTCTATTATCTGATTAGCTAATATTAATTTTACAACTTGCACACCTCGCACATGGCCGCATTATGATATCATTACTTTTTGTCACAGTTAACTCTGCTTTACTTGGACGCACACTTTTTTACAGCTATAAGCTGTTTTTGGATGAGATTCAGTTTAACTATCAGTCTGGCATAGAATACAAAAATTTTCTAGGTGGTATGTTTTTTGCAGAAAGCTTCTATAAAATTCAAACTTGAGATGCCCTAATACAGTAATCACCCTAACACAGCAATCTAATTATACTGTGAAACTCACTCTCATATTTAAAACAATAGGAAATGTTATATCCCTGCTGTGCATTTCCATAATGGTATCTTAAGCACAGTAGGGATATAAATAAGAGTTTAAATCTGTTGATTTAAACCTAGTTAATGGAGCATGCATGTGAGCACTTGTAGAGTTAGTGGGCTCTTATTGGAATAATCACGCATGCACTGTAGTCAACACGAGGGACACGCCAAAGGTCACTAGACAGCACTCAAGTCTTAAGATGCCAAGGAAAATCGCCAAGACGTCTACTACACGTGGAAAAGGGACACGCCCAAATCAAGATAAGGGCGACAGAGCACCACCCCGCGGATTACATCAGACTCGACAACAGAATCGTTCCATTAGCCGAAAGAGGACAAGAGAAGCGGATGAACCTACCAGTAAACGACCAAGGAAGAACCCCAAGGAAACAACTAACGGTCGTGTTACAACTAGAACTAGAGCTAACGCTCAGAACACAAGGCAGCAACCCGACAACGATCGCTCCGAACAGCAACAAACGCCCCGTGCTGCTCCTACTAAGCAACGCCAGCCATCACGAAGTTTAACTGAAGCGGACATCCCACGGATAGTGGACGCCTTTATTGAAGCTCTGGACAAACGCCACCGTCGACGTCAGATCCAGGACGCGGACGAGGAAGTGTACTCTGAAGACGAAGATTCTGGTGTCTCTTGGGAGGATCCTTCAGCCGATGAGGAATTCTCTAGTTATGAAGTTGTACTTAACACGCAATATGTGTTAGTCACTCAGCTAGATATTTGTATAATATTCATAAGCATTTGTGCATGTTACGTTTATGCATGTCTCTATATGATTAACCTTGCCTGTTGGTTCCTCCACCAACCTGCCAGTGCAGTGCCACTTATGTTCACGACTCACATTCCCGTGCTTTCCCAAGATCATACCCCTACCCCCCCCCCCCCCCCCCCCCTCCCTCCCTCCCCGTCTCACGGCCCCTGCCAGTGCAGGGCCACTTCTGTTCCCGACACATTCCCATACTTCCCCAGGAATCCCCCCCCCCCCCCCCACTAATTAAGCACAGTAGTGTGCTGATTTCACATAAATATATATTATATGGTAGCGCAAATCAAAAATGGACTTGTCTTCCATCATCTTTCATCATTCATTGCAGCGGCAGACAGTGATGAGGACCTCACGGAGCAGCTGGGCCATGTTGGGACTATGTTAAGCAAACACTACAAGAGAATAGATGCTTCATCTTATGTCAACATTGGGGCCGGCTGCCCACCAGTCCCTCTATGGTTAGCCAAAAGGATTGAGTCAGGAGCATTCATAGAAATGGCAGACCTTCTACCAGAACGTTTAGGTGAAAAACAAAAAGATGCCCACAGGACCAAGCGTCAGAAACGGTCACTTACCATCCTGGAATGGCTTCAGTGTTTCTCTACATATGTATCAGTAGTGGCAAGGAAGCACCCCGAGCGTATCGCAGACCTCATGGGCTACCAGTCGTTAATCATAGAGGCATCTATGGAATACAAGGGTGACTGTTGGGCTGGATATGACCAAAGATTTCGTCAGCAGGCCGTATCACGCCCCAACATTACCTGGTCTACTAATGATTCAACCCTGTGGTCGTTGGCCTTCACAGGTCGTGCAAAAGTCTCCAGGTGCAGCTACTGCTTCAGCCTTTCCCACCGTTCCACCGATTGTGAGCTTAGCCCTGATCAACCACGCACCTCCAGCCAAACAACCCGTAAGATCTGTTTTCGCTGGAATGAATCAACTTGTACCTTTCCCAACTGTAAATACGACCACATATGCTACATATGTGCTCAAGACCCAGGAAACATTAGCGTAGCCCACAAAGCCATCAACTGTCCTCAGCGGGCTACTCTACCTCGCGGACCAATACAGCCACTTTTCCCAGGAAATAGTGGTCCAAGACCCTCCTCCTCACGTAATTAACTAAACAAACAAAACTGCTTAGCTCAGGAAAATTTTAACAATCTGTCATTGATCATAGAACATGTTTGCAATCAATTAGATTATGTATTTGTTGTTTTCCTTTATACATTGATGCTATTACTGTATCATATAGACACCATGTTTTACAATTCAGCTATATATAATTATATAATTCTCCTTTAACAGACGCACAGTCATATGAAGATTGGCTCCCACTGTGGAAGAAACACATTGTTCATATCCCGAATCGCACTATCCTTCCCCCCTCTGCCCAGCACATTACCACGCCACTCCAAGCACAGAACTGGCATCATTTCCTGAAGACATATCCAAATCAAGAACTTGTCCAGTACTTCATCACGGGGTTGACTAACGGCTTCAGAATAGGTCTTACTACCATTGTACATCTGCGTTCAGCTAAAAGAAACATGTCCTCAGCCTTGGCACGACCATTAGTAGTCGATGAATACCTTCAAGTGGAACTAGAGCGTAGCAGAATAGCTGGACCATTTCCACCATCCCAATGCCAGGGAGTTCATATCAGCCAGTTTGGAGTGATTCCAAAAGGCCATCAGCCAAACAAATGGCGCCTAATTGTAGATCTTTCACATCCATCTAGCTGCAGCATCAACGATTCCATTCCAAAACCCCTTTGCAGTCTCAAATACATCACAATAGATGATGCAATTCACAGGATTCTGAAGTATGGGCCTAATACCCTCTTGTCTAAGGTGGATATCAAAAGTGCCTTTAGACTCATTCCAGTTCACCCAGCTGATAGGAACCTGCTGGGAATGCTGTGGCGTAAGCAAGTGTATGTAGATAAATGCTTACCATTCGGCTTACATTCAGCTCCTAAGTTATTTAACATTTTAGCAGACTTAGTCTCCTGGATCGCCGGTCAACATGGAGTTTCATGCATGCTACACTACCTTGATGATTTCCTTCTGATGGGCCCACCACACTCATCTGACTGCCAGCAGGACCTCGACACCTTCATCCAGCTGCGTTCTTATCTTGGGATCCCTCTAGCATCAGAGAAAATCGAGGGTCCTACAACTTCACTTTCCTTTCTGGGAATCACCATCAACACATCCCGAATGGAAATGAGACTTCCAAGGGATAAATTAGCCAGAATACAGGAAATGCTCTCGCAGTGGCTTGGCAAAAAAAGGGCTACTAAGCGAAAGATCCTTTCTCTACTCGGCCACCTTCAGCATGCCTCAAACGTGGTGAGGTGTGGCCGTACCTTTACAGCCAGAATGTATGCAACTGCAGCTAAACTCAAGAAACTACATTTTTATACTCGGCTGAACAGACAGTTTCGATCTGACTTAGCCTGGTGGTACACATTTGTACGCCACTGGAATGGCTTAAGTATCCTACGCGATCCTACCATGGTGTCTAGCACCCCAATTGCCATCCAGACCGATGCTTCAGGATCATGGGGTTGTGGTGCAGTTTATAATCACCGTTGGCTTCAACTAAGGTGGTCAGATGAATGGATGCACCAAGATATCATGGCAAAGGAGCTTGTTCCTGTTGTCATAATGGTGGCTGTGTGGGGTCCATTATTAGCCAAACAAAGTATCTTACTACAGTGTGACAACCTCAGCCTGGTGACCTCCATTAACAAAGGCACAGCCAAGCAAACACTTATAATGCACCTTCTTCGCAGCCTTTGGTTCTTTACAGCCCATTATGACATAGCTTTGACAGCCACACACATCCTGGGCGTCACCAACACCGCAGCTGATCAACTTTCACGAAACCAGATGTCTCTATTTCACCTAGCAAACCCAGGAGCTGCCAGATTACCAGCACCCATCCCAGCATCATTACACAAAATTCTTTCCCCATCTGGACCAGATTGGACTTCATCACGATTCAGAAAACTATTCAGAAACACTTTGTTGCAAGTAGTTTAAACCAGCTTTTATTTGGTTACTGTGTATTGTAATTTTGCACTAACTGTACTTATTGAAATATGTGATAAACAATGCGAGTGCTTTCATGCCTCACATCATAATGACGTACATTTATTCAACATCTCTTGTCCACAAAACACATACATACGTACATTGGCTTAGATCTACACCTCATGTGACCCCTTGCCTTCTCATACTATAGGTGTCACAACGCCAGAGCTGTATACAGCTATGAGAAAGTACTACTTCCAAGGTACGGCCCCAGCTACCAGAAGATCCTACAAGGCAGGTACCAGACAGTACACGAGATTCTGCCAGAAATCCTCCCTTCCCAGCATCCCTACATCAGAAAAGACACTGCTACTGTTTGCTACCCACCTAGCTACACGTGGTTTAACTTATGCCACAATCAAAGTGTACTTGGCAGCAGTCCGACATTCACATGTTACAGTGGGATACCATGACGCCTTTGATTCTCACTTCACTCCTAGAGTTCAGCAACTCTTAAGAGGCATTCACAAAGAAACTTCCAAAACTAGACGGCCCAGAAAACGTCTTCCAATTACTCTCAAGATAATGCAAAAAATCAAGCACCATCTTAACAAGCAGCCTTCAACGTACCAGGACAATTTGCTATGGGCAGCCTGTTGTGTGGCCTTCTATGGCTTCCTCCGCGTAAGTGAGTTCACTGTTCCATCCCAACACAGCTATGATAAAGCTTATCATCTCTCTCTTGCCGACCTGACATTAAACAGCCGATGCTTGCCAACAGTAGTACAGCTGCACATCAAACAATCCAAAACCGATCCCTTCAGGGAAGGAGCATTCATTTTTCTCTCCAAAAGCAACAGAGGCACATGCACAGTTCGTCCCATTGTGGACTACCTCATTGTACGAGGAAAATGGGAAGGACCACTGTTTGTTTGGCCAGATGGTACCATGCTCACTAGAAATCTCTTCGCATCAGCACTGGCAAGAATTCTGCACAACCTGAAGTTGACTCCTCAACTGTATAATACACATAGCTTTCGCATCGGCGCAGCTACTTCAGCCAATCAAGCCGGGTTAACCCCCCTCCAGATCAAGGCCTTGGGTAGATGGAGGAGTGATGCCTACCAAAGATATATCAGGATAACCCCTAATGAATTTGCTACCATGTCCAAGCAACTTAACTCACATGACAGCTAAAGCACATTTGTTTATGCAACTGTATGCTAACACAAATACATATACTTCTATGCTCCCCATTTTATAATTCCTTACCACTCATCTTCTGCTTGGGTGAAAAGACAACCCAAGCTGCCTTTCTGTGGCCTACTCACCCAAGCTATTTAGTGGTCATTTGGGGTGCTCAGGTTAACCAATGGGCGTCATAAGTAACCTAACACCTAATCGCCAGGCTCAGAACTAGTATCAAGGTTTACCAACTCCCCCGGCAGGTAAAACTCCGGCACATCTACCAAACCCACCACAATCATCGATAGTGGTGTCGTGCCCAGTGAAGTTGAAGCAGCGCACAAGAAGATAAGGTAAGTAGGTGTGATGCTTGTGCACTACATTAACACTTCTTATTGTTTTACTGTGATTTAACCCATTGACAGCCAAATCCTGGCCGAATTGCCAAATTGCACCATATTAACCGTCCAGTACACAGAACTACTTAGTAACCATGTATCTAAATACTCGCTATAGACTAAGGAGGTTGACTGTGTTGTTTTTGTTTACATAACAGTAACCGTAACGAAATTATTAGACATCAAAATCTAAACTTCGGTAAAAACCAGCCCGAACAAACAACGGAATCCCAACTAGTTATTTGCTAAGGTGTATTACACTCCAAAGAACTATTTTATACAGTTTACTTACAGTGCGATCTATTCCACAGCAGGTTTCTTCTTGATTTGTCCCATTTCTGCTATTGCGCGTGCATATCTGTACTTGTGTCCACCATACCACATCTGGGATAAAGCAGTCGACTGTCGACTTTACCTGTCTCCATCGATGTATAACACTTTCCTTGTTATCAGCTAACAGATTTTAAGTCGAAGAATGATTTAATTCACCTATTATAACAGGTTACACTTTACTTTATTGCATAACAAACACGCACTAGTCCGGGAAGGATTCGGTTATCCCAGAAACGGGACCTCTATGGGCGTGTCCGTTTCAGTATTAGCGCATCTTGCTATGAAACGTATTTTACAAGTTATAACGGGTCTAAAGTTTATTCTATGAGTGAGTTATGATGCCATGCCGCCATATGGCAGCAGTGGCCGTTAATGGGTTAATATCATACACTACTCCAGCTTGTTTTATCTATGCGCTATGGTCTCTATTCTAGTCGAAAATCCCAAATTTTTCTGTGTACTTGTTAACTTTTTTTGTAAATATCTATATAATAATTCTCTAACTGTTTTCTGGCACTGCCCCTGCATTCCTGTTCGGAGAATTGGTACCATTCAAATCTAATATTTGAGACGAATCTTTTGATACAGGATTGGTGGTGATTTGTTGAACTACGGGAAGTACCCTTTAAACCACCGTAACTATCTGAGGAAGACATGAATTTCTCCAAAATTTTCTGGAGACCCTTATCGTGTAACCAGTCTTCCCCATCCCAGCCTACAGTAGACATTTCTCTCCCCTGTGGACAACAGAATGAGAAATGAAAAAATCTAGGCCATAAAAAATTTCAAACAAACTCCTCCCAGGTTTTTCCCCTGATTAGCTTCAAACTCACTAGACCAACTACCTGTCCAAATCACTGTGTCATAAGGCGGTTTTCGTGTCTATCATCACGTGCTAACCTTAGTTGCTAGACACTTATCACTGTCAATGGTCATTGTAAGTTTACAATACGCGTATACGGTGTTCCGGTATGCACGTGTTGCCAATAGAAATCAGTTGACATCATGGTTTTAACTGTCTATAAGCTTACAATTAGATAGGATCAATCACTTTTTCATGAGTTAACCAATCACATCAGCGAATTTGATCATGTGATCTGGTGTGTACGCTATCATTCAGCAATCACACCCACCAGTATAAAAGCATACATTATAAGGAAAGTTCCATAGTGGGTGTGGCAAATCTGTGAGTGATGATCACAGACTACTTGACAGAGACTACAGAAGGAAGACTCGCTGGGAATACACTATGCACCCTGCTGTGCTGTCCACTACAAGTCCTGCGGTCTATATCGCTGTGTGCTAGATGAAGTATAGCTACTGCAACACAAATATATGCAGGTCAGGGACTATGGACAGACCTAAAACGGAGGATTACCAGCAACACCATTGCAAGGGAGAAGAAAACAGTAAAAAAATGAGAGTTTTGTAGTAGGTGTGGCAAGTTAACGAGCGATGATCACTCCAATCAGGCTGCCTAACAGACTACACAGGGAAGATTCCCCTAAAAGACACACTCTACATCCTGCAAGATGACACCATTGCAAGCAAAGAAACATGGAAGATTACATTCCAGGGATGTTTCTGGGGGGAGGGGGGGGGGCATTTTGCCTCCCCTGAAAATGATTTTGCCCCCCCGAGCTCTGCCTCAACCAGCCCAATGATGAAACAATGATAAATTGATTTGAAATCATAAAATTTAGTCGATGGCTAGCTAGCTACAATAAAACAAATTTAGCCTAATTTAAGTTCTGCACCCCTCAATTTCTGAAAAACTCAGATTGCCCCCCCTGAATTTATTTTCTAGAAAAATCCCTGCATTCAACTACTCTAATAGTACGTACATCTACCTTACTAAGCGATGAATTGTGGACAAGATAATGAAGTTGCTATTGCAGTCTTCATAATATAGGGAGACACAATTATACTCCTTGGTTAACTCTACAGGGACAGCTGAAGCTTCCAGAAGCTCTATTAGTTTAACTACCCTAATAGAGCATACATCGTGATATCTACCCTATTACAACCTCTACTTGAGCTACCACTCTTCGTATGAAGGATTTACCTGGGCTATGATGATACCTTAATTCTGAAAGCAACTAAAACAACAACTCTTCTCTATTCAATGTCATGCAATAAGTAAACAACACAACAATACCATGAATAGGATGTAGAAACGAAACTCCAATTCATTTACTCTTATAGACAACACAACCTATCTAAATATAAATTACTGTATATGACAAACGCAAGTTGAATTAAATTATAGCTCATTGTGGTGATGCACCAACTATTGGTAGACTGATTCTCATACCACACTCAGACACTTTATGTTAGTTCATGAAGTAGAGTACATCCCAAATGTGGCATTTGTCTGCCGCTCAAAACTAATCTCTTTTGTGTATGTGCATGGTTGTAATGGGACACATCTTAATACACCACCTTCATGAGGACTATATAGATCTCTGCACATGTAGAGCCTGTAACTGTACTACACAGACATGCAGAAATTCCATTGTGCAAGGTCAACCTACATTATAAAAACTAGGACATCAATCACTCTTTGTTCATGCAAGATTACCAACATTATAGCTAGATGTTGGTGACACCATAGATAATGTATGTTATATGGATTGGAAGTGCCCGTATTATTTACATAGTGACGTCATGGGCCATCCTTGTTTCGCTGCGCGTAAACTTTATGGCCTCGACAAGTGGAATATTTCACTGTTCTTATAACCAGCAAATTAGTGTTTATTGTTTACAGCTGGGTTAGTTACCACCTACACTAATTGGAAGTTGGACTAGGTAGGAACACTGGAGAGTAGTAAACAACAGCGAAAGAAAATTCAGGTGAAATATGGCGTTTCAAAACAGTTGTGCAAATTTCCTGAAGAAGAAAAAAACAGAAAGTGCAGTGTTGTTTCTTTGCTGCTGTTTACACCACTTGTAGCAGGTAGAGTGTAGTAGGTATTCACAATTTTGCTGTATATTTCCACTGTTTTGATAAAACTTCAAAAAAAAACAGGTACGACTTTGTGCAATTGTTTAGCTGAAGCTGAGCAGTACTGTAACATAAATCTATTTCAATGTATCACACTTTTCTTTGGTTGTGTAAATGTGGTGACGAGAAGTTGGCTAATAGTACTGCTGCTGAAATATTAGTTGGTGCGTACCTGCCATTGTCACCTGTCACATATAATATTTCTCCCAATATCCACAGACACGCTGTGTTCTTGTTCAGTACACAACGCAACACAACAATAAACAATGTAAAGAAATATTCACTTCAAACAAGCCAGAGAAAGCCAAACAGCCACTCAGTACATTTCCTAATGTATTTGCACACCGTAACTAGGATGAGAAAATAAATTTAACGGGCGTTTCCAATCCATTAGGAATGCATACATTATCTATGGTGGCACATACTATTGAAAAAATTATACGTGCACATCAGTAGCTATGTATAATCATGTCTTTCTTGGTATGTAATGATGTGATTACTCCTTGATCATTCGTATTGTTCAAATTTAATTCACACAATAGCACATAACAATTGTCTTAGTATCACAAGCATTTTGCACATGTACAACTAGTTAGTATGGCTGGTGAACCCACGCATGCCATATTTGAAATGGCTACTTGGCCCAGCTACTGTATATCAATTATCGTCTGAAAAATGAAGTATCCATTACGCTTCGTTGTCAGCTATGTTCCACCCGTTACACAGCATTTCGAATCAAGAACTGTTCGAAAAGCACCTCTGCAATCTATGCATACCGAAAGAAAAAAAATGGTACCGCATGTCCCAGCTATGTTAATTATCATCTGAAAAGTGAAGTATCCATTACGCTTCATTGTCAGCTATGTTCAACCCATTACACTGCGGTATGAATCAAGAACTGTTCAAAAAGCACCCCTACAATTGAAGTAGCCACTTTGAAAAATACGGACTATTTCCATTATGAAGGGAAGCCATCATGTGCTACCGCCAAATCAATACTTTGTACTGTCAGCAAAGATGAATAGGACACAAAGGAAGACACTGGTAAGTCCATGAAGAATGCATTGTGTGATTACTGCAGTATGCCAAAAGGCACCTCTTGAGCCAGAGCAACGTCAAAGAGTGAAAATGCCAAGCCCGTAGCCTTAGCCGTTGTTGAGTTACACTTGTCTGAGAGCATCAGTCAGTCAGTCAGGCAATCAGTCAGGCAATTAGTCAGTAGAACATTCCGTTAAATAATTATTTTTTAAATTCCGTACCAACTTGTTGAAAGCATTTCGGGTTGATCTGAAAGCTTGTTTGGGCTTAGATTTTACCTAATCAATACTACCTCATTGTCATCTGAGGCTGGTTTTTGGGTGGTGTTATTTCGTAGGCCATTGCCTACTCCTTAAAGGTCCCTACTGTACAGTTATCATACTGTATGATAAAATTTGATCACGTAATTGTGACACAGGTTGGGTTTTGTGTCATATCTCCATGGTCTTTATCTCGATTCTTTTCAAACCACAAAAAGACACTCCTATACGATGGTTACTTCATCTACATAGCAATTTTCAACTTATTGCTTCTTCGAAGGGTTTACCCTGTGGGCATGACAGAAGTTTGACCTCATTCACGCATATAATCAGTCATAACCCCATGAATGTTCATCAGATTCCATGGTGCTGATATCTGCTTTAATGAGTCCTTAAAGTGGGCCAAATTTTAGCCAAATTGGATTACACATTGATGTTTTATGGTGGATT
This sequence comes from Dysidea avara, assembly GCF_963678975.1. Taxonomy (NCBI): domain Eukaryota; kingdom Metazoa; phylum Porifera; class Demospongiae; order Dictyoceratida; family Dysideidae; genus Dysidea; species Dysidea avara. The sequence continues at coordinate 30,954,287 of NC_089273.1, forward strand.
TTGCAAAGTGTGCGAAATGAAAAATAAAGAGAAGAAAAAACAAAACATTAAAATGAAACTTCGGTCATACATATCTCGGAAATGTCTAGTAATTTTCTTCAAATTTGGTATGTGGATTCCCCTACCTGGCTGGCGCTTCTGTTGTAAATTTACTTCCAATCGGATAAGGGATAGCTACATATGTGGGAAAATCACATTTTCTTTCTTCCTGTGAATATACTCACTGTGTGGTGCACCGGCTTCTTGTGCCGCATGACACACTACCGTGTGTCTTAAATTAAATCTAATTACATACCCACGAAAGTGTGTTATGCTGCCATGTACAACTGTCACAGGCACTTATAGACAATTGTGAATTTACAGGAGCCAAAAATTTCCAGTTTTATGCATATGTAATTCTAGAATGGAAAATATCCTATTTTATTGTGGTAACTTCCTTGATGTAGGGCACCTACTTTTCCAATTTTGAACTGAATATGTCTAGCCATCACTGAGACATGTGCCTTCAAAGTTCATTTTAATTTCTTCATGTTTTTCTTGTTCTCCTAGCAAAATTGCTATACACCTGTAATTCTTACATTCTTCAGTTGATTTACTTCAAGACAAGCATCATACAGCACATTTATAGTTCAAATTTCACATAGATTGGATCAAACACTAGAGATTTAAGCACAATTAGTAAAGGTGGTTTCTGTCATGACTAAAGGGTAAACTACTTCAAAGAATAGATTGAAAATGGTTTGTAGATAGATTAACCATCGTAGGAGTACCTTTTGGTGGTTTGAGAAAAACATTGAGTTAAACAAAAATGCCAATTATATGTATCAGGCATGCAATCTAGTTTCATGAATAAAAAATATATACTGTCACATGCCCACCAGACGAACTGCTGAATGGGATGAGCTGAAAATTTAATTGAAACTAAAAAAGGGTGGTCCACAATTTTCTGCTTTTTGCGAGGGTACAAAGAGTACTCTTTTTTCTAAACCTCTCCCTCCCAGCCCAAAGCGTACTGTATAAATGTTGGCACATGGATGTATTGTATAGCAGAACAAACACATGGATACTTTTTTGATATTGCAAAATTCATGTATGGTGTTTGTTTTGTCTTTTAGGCATCTTATCATTTTGATGCTTTTGAAGCTGATACCCTGAAAGAAATGTTCCTACACACAGTAGGCATTAGTACCTGATACACACTTGCAAATGTGTACATGCACATCACAGAAACAGTTCTTGACTATCTTCAATGTGTTCATACAAAACCATCCCAACACTGGCAGTAGCAACAGTAGTACTAGTTTGTTGGGTATTCACCATAGTTTGGAGTCAAGAGATGTGGGTACACTCTGCAGAGACAGGTTTTCTCTATGGGCAACCCACAACTACCACAACTATGTAGTGTAAACAAATTAGTACCACATAATCCAGCCTCCCATACCCAACAGTATTCCTAAACCCACAACAGCACCTTCTGCAGGTAGAAAACAAATGCTAAAAGCAGTGTAGCTACATGCTATTCCGTTTATCAGTGTTAATTGCTAGGTTAAGACTAAAAAGAAAGAAAAGTAAGTGCTGTTATAAAAGTATATAAAGCCTGTAGTACGTGTTATCATGCTGATAACCGTCTTACCTGTAGATTTAATAAGCTTCATCTTTGTGTTTCCTTTAGCTTACATAAAGCTTTTTTTCATTGGTAGCTAACCCTACACTGTTTTCCATACTTCACCAAAGCACACCATTTTGTCCAATCATGTGTTGGCTTGGGCCCATGCATTAACGGCATCAGCTCGCTTTACTCCACCATTTAATTGAACACTGAATTGCATTAAGTAAGTAGCAGTAGAGGTTTACTACTAGAGCTTTATCACTGCATTCGGATTTCTCGCCAACTCACGACGTGACTGGCATTTTTGAAAAGCGTACATGTGATTTTACCCTCTCCCTGCTAGCATACAGTTTGTATACTCGTGAAAAAGCAGAAAATTGTGGACCACCCCTAAAGCCTTTCAGTAGAATACAGTAGACATAAAATCTTTGAGTAATAATGGGAAAACCTTAGGGTTAGGGTTACCTGTAGCAAGTGTGTAATCGATATACTCTAATGGTGCAGATACCATATTAAAGTAGCAAACTTTTAGGGCACTCAGCTGCAAAACAAGTCACCTTGTAGAGAGTTCAGCTATACAACAAGTCTCCTTACATAATTCAACTACAAACAAATCACTCTCTAAAAAATTCAGCTGCAACCTTGTCACCTTTAGAGAGTTCAGCTACATATAGAGAGCTCAGCTACTTTACAGGTAAACCTATGAGAAAAGTCACCCAGTCAAGAATTCAGCTGCGTTTTAAGTTGCCATGTAAAGGGTTCAACTACATTTTAAATTGCTCTGCAGAAAATTCAGCTACAAACAAGTCACACTTTAAAGAATTCAGCCACAAATAGGTTACACTATTGAGATTTCAGCTACATTCCAAGTCACCACTAGAGAATTCAACAAATCACTTGATAGAGAGTTCTGTTTCATTACAAGAGTCCCTCCGTGTAGGAAGCTCAGATGCATAACTTTCATCACAACTACAGTATAACTATGCAATTCAAATTTTAAAAAAAAACTATTCTCTTCTTCCAAGTAAAAAGTCAATCCCAATGCAGCCCCTGTTTGAGGACTTAAAATTACAAAAATGAATGATATTAATACCAAAAACAACCTAGCTGTGAAGTCAGGGTGAAAAGAAATTGTGAACCCAAAGGTGCAAGAAATGGCTGCAATGATGCTAGTGTTGATAATCACTCTTCATTATGAATGATTGACATAGGCATCAACGCAGCCATTTCTCGGCTGCTAGCTTTACTTTTTTACGATCTCACTCTTCATTGCGACTAGGCTGTTTTTCATGCATGCAGAATATGAATGCTGGCCATCTTACTTTACTTGTTTTTCAGTTATATGCTCATTTTCCATTATATTAACATCCTTAGCCCACATTAGCACAGATAACCAATTGTTGTGTTGTACAACAGGAAATTTTGGCCAAAGGAGAAGTTGATGAATCCACACTTTCACAGCTTTATCAAATTAAATGTTGGCTATAATTACTAAATCAAGTATCTTAACATTCACTTATGGCACTTTTGAAGGTTTCACAAATTTAAATTTGGCAAGTATAGTAAATTCATCAAATTCATCTGGTATTCCTTCGGTCAAAATATCCTGCCAAGACTTGGACTAAATCAAAATTATTATGTGCTTTATTGTAGGACAGAAACCCGTTATGAAAACACAAGAAAGTGATAGTACTCAACACAACGATGATAAAGATATGTGTAAGTAATTTTATGACCTAATCAAAAACAGCCAAGCTGTAAAAAAAAATAGTGCAGCCTCCAAAAAAGTTTGGATGAAAATAGATGTCAAATCCAAGGTGGCGGCCAAGAAATGGTTGTGATGGTAGGTTAATGGTAATAATGATAATTTAGGTGAATTTATATTGCCTCCTATGGCACCAAATTCACCTGGATTGTCATTAAATTTTTTACTATTAACTTACCATTACAGCCATTTCTTGGTCACCACCTTTGATTCCACATCTTTTTTTCACCATAGCTTTTTTGGAGGCTGCACCCTTTTTTACAGTTTGGCTGTTTTTGATTAGATATCACTTCTTTTTGTAATTTCATACCTAAAGCAAGCCTATGGCCAGCTTTAGGTATTTCTTTTAACTTGTGTATTTCTTTACCACATATCTAGAGAGAAGATTATTATGAAGAAGATTTTAATGATTTGAAGTAGATTTGCACCGATATCCAAATGAACCGATTATTCCGATAACCGATATTAAGCAACAGAATTAGCCGATACCGATAACCGATCCGATATACACTAATAACACTAACACTCATCCTCATCATTATTAAATGGCTCATATTAGTGACATAACCATTGATATACAGCTCATTCTAGGCTAAAATGTAAAGTTAGATGTATACCACAAGTAAAAGTTACTCATGGTAAACAGGTTTTAAGTACATTTTACTACTGCTATACAGTTGAGACAAGTGGCTGGTACTACATAGAAACCTAAAAACCTCAGTTTATTGTTGGGCATGGCCTAAACCCTGACAGTTTATTATGGGCATGGCTTGTAGGCACCGCTAAACCATTAACACATAACTTAATTAAAATGCCAAATAACTTATGTCTAGCCTCCCCCACATCATTATACTACACAGCGCAGTGGAGAGTAATATCGGCCTTGATTTAATCAAAACCGATTAATCGGTTAGTAGCCAATATCGGCCGATACCGATTATTGAACCGATTATCGGTGCAACACTAATTTGAAGCATACACATCTGGCAAGCTCTGTGCTGCACAACTCTACAGAAATTGATGGAAAATTAGTATCTGGGAGAGCATAAAGGACTATGCATCCTAGTAGATTTCATGATAATAAACTCGACTATAATAGTAATGTACATCGAAGGAAAGTTACCAGCATTGTCGCAAAGCGTTCAATGCTAACTGCCTTCAAGCAACTCACCGAAGACACATATGAGCCAATACATCGTCAGGGGTGTGTGGCCGCTAGCTACAAAGTATGGAGGTAAGCCGTAATTTTATGTTTGCATTGTGCACAGAAATTAAATGGTGACTAGAAAGTGTGGTCCCTCCACTACAGATTCATGTGCAAATTCAAGCAAGAAAGCTGCGAGGAGACCCTCCAGAGCAACGTTTGATAAATGGAAGAGGGATAACGAGGTAAGTCACCAGACAATGTCATGGTTATGTTGTGAACTGGAGAGAGACAAGAATTTTGTTGCAACGCTCTATTGTTCCGTGTGTAAAAGATTCGAGTAACAGATACAGCCTGGGAGGAACTTTTCTGTAGTGTGAATCACTGGATCGGCTAATAAGAAGCTGAGTAATGTTATCAACCATGCCAAGAGCAATGCTCACAAGGCTGCCATGTCAAGACTGCGTAATGAACAGGTAAGACAAAGTGGCTCGTCTGTAGTTTTGAGTTTTAGGATCGGTCAGTCTTTGTTAAATCTTGATGAAACTACTAGGCACAGAATGAGAAAGAAATTTGATGTTTGTTATATGATGGCTAAAGCGAATGTTCCATTTGTAAAGTACCCAGCGATTGTAGAACTGGAGAGCCGGCATGGTGTCAACTTAGATGCAGCTTACAGGACCCCTGATTCTGCTAAAACATTTACAAGTTCTAGCTGAAAGCCTCCACCAAGAGTTTTTAGATAAACTCTCCAGTTCTACAGGCCTTAAATTTTTCAGCGTTTTGATAGATGGCACTACAGATGCTGGGAACCAGGAAGACAAGTTGGTTGTGTTGGTGTATTGTGATAAAAATGAAGCAACAAGTGAGATCACTACTTGTACACGCTATTTTTCAGTGCATACTCCATCAAGGGCTGATGCTAGTGGTATTTTAAGTTGCATTAGGGATGCATTAAAGCAAGTAGGCATTGAAGATTTATTGGATAGTGAATGTGTGCTGGGAATTGAGAATTTTCCCGTGTTGGTTGGTGGTGGTACAGACGGAGCAGCTGTCAATGTGGCAGGAACTGGTGGGCTAAAAGGTCAACTAACACAAGCATTACCTTGGATTTATTGGTCATGATGTTATTCCCATCGCCTCGAACTTGCTTGTAGAGATGCATTCATTAGTCCATTGTTTTCTGCCATAGAGAACTTGCTTCTCCATCTGTACTATCTGTATGAGAAGCCACCGAAGAAGTCATGCGACCTAGCTGCCATAATAGAAGACCTAAAGGAAATTTTTAGCTTTCCAAAGGGTGGTAATCTTCCAGTACGTTGTCAGAGCACAAAGTGGGTTTCCCATAAAAGGAAAGCCCTCCAGCGGGTATTAGATAAGCACGGAGCTTATATTGCTCATCTCTTGCACTGACTGAAGATAGGTCAATTAAAGCGGAGGACAGGGATTGCTGCAGAGGTTATTTGCACAAATGGAAGCAGCCTAAATTATTGATTGGTTGTGCCATGTATATTAAGGCTTTAAAACCAGTCTCACTGCTCAGTTTGTCATCGCAAGGTGAGGGAGCAGATGTTGTGTTGTCTATGGTGAACACCATGAAATCAGTGAAATAACTGAAGAAGCTGACACAGCAAGAGGTCAGTGAATGGCCAATGGTGAAGCTTGTTAAGAAGAAGTTGAAGGAAGCAGATGGAAATCAGGAGTATCAAGGAGTGGCTATTTCAGATTTTGATGCAACTTTAGAGACATGTAGTAGGGATGTGATGGCTGATCTGCAACACCTTGATGGCAAGATCAAAGCCCTCCTTGAGTGGTCTGATACTGATTTACTAAGAGCGGTTGTTGCATTTTTAAGCACCCGTAATTGGCTTATAGGGGAAGACACTCAAGACAGTGATGAGGAAGGTAATGTAGATACTGATGAGGTAAGTAGTGATACGAGCCACTCTAGTGTCTTCACTGTATCGGCGATTTGAGAAGGAGAAATGCAGAAAATATGAGCAAAGGATCAGAGAAGTTGAGATGGGCTCTCTTGTACTGTTAGTGTTTTCCACATTTGGTGGAATGAGTGGGTGTACTAATGTTGTTTACAAACGTCTGGCCTATTTCCTGTCTTTGAAAAGGGGTGTTCCTTACAGTAGTGTTATGGCCTGGCTACGCTGTCGCCTTAGTTTTTCGCTGCTGCGTTCAGCAATTGCTTGTCTCAGAGGAGCACGCTCCCACAGTGGCTGCCTGGCCAGCCATAGGTTCTCTTGACCTTGCTCTGATAGAAGGTCAGGTGCCTTTCCCTTAGTCCAATGAATTTTTAAGTCTTTCTTTTGGCTAGCACTTCAACATCTAATGCTAGGGGTGGTGGCAAGGAGTACTGGATGCCCCGGGGAAAAAATTATTAAAAAGTAGTGATATGAGGGAAGCAGTGGAGTACATAATCACTGCATTTCAGGCTCCACCAGAAACTAGGGGGTTTTCAGCAGAAGTTATTCCTGATGAGCTTGAAGAAGCAATTAGTTATGCACGAAAATATCTCCTTATTGTAACAGAGACCTACAAAACGATTTGGTACACATTGCATACTTGTCCAGATGCTTCAAAGTGGCCAAATGTCCTCATGTTGTACCAACTAATCTTTAGCCTACCATTTTCTACCAGCTGAGTTGAGCAGGTTTTCTCTCAGTTAAAAGTGATCAAAACTAATTGTAGGACCAATCTCCAAAATGATACGTTGCATGCTCTCCTAGAGATATGTGTTGAAGGTCCTCCTTTATCAACTTTTAGTGCTGACTCAGCAGTTGATCTGTGGTGGAGTTGTTCTACCACACGTAGAGTGAATCAGAATCCTAGGAAAGAGTATAGGCAACGGGAGAAGGTGAATGATGAGGAAGATGGTAGTGGTAGCTCTGATGATGAAGTTACTTCTTCCCTAGATGATTGGGATGACCGGTTCTCAACGGACTCTGGACTTTAACGTGTACGTTGTAACGATACCCGTAGTCAAATGATTAGGTTGCTTTATACTCAGTTGATAGTAGGCATCAATCCAATTCTTGTAACTTATGATCGATCATGAACTGCAGCTACATTATTTATTATTATAATGAATAATCATCAATAATAATGTAAATATTCTCATGTAATTCAATTGATAACAATATTCACCAATTGTAAATATAATTAATATGCATCATTTAATTTTATTGTAAATACACATACAATTGTACAATGCCAATATCAAGACACACGATAGTGTGTCGTGCGGCCCAAGAAGCCGGCGCGCCACACCGTGAGTATATTAACAGGAAGAAAGAAAACGCAATTTTCACACCTATGTAGCTCTGTGATTCCTTATCCGATTGGAACCAAATTTGCTAGAGACGTGCCGCCCAGTTAGGGGAGTCTACATACCGAATTTGAAGAAAATCGCTGCCATTTCCGAGATACGAGCGAACAAAATTTCGTTTTAATTTCTTCGTTTTTTTTCATCTTCATTTCGCACACTTCGCAAAATTCGCCATAAAACACGAATGCGTCCTCGGATTGGGCTGAAATTTGGCACACTTAAAGGGCTCATTAAGGCGGATCCCCGTACCAACTTTGATAGGAATCCGATGAACATTCACGGAGTTATGACCGATTATTTGCGTAAAATAAGGTCGAAGGTCTGTCACGCCTACAGGGTAAACCCCTTGGAAGAATCAGTTGAAAATTGATATGTAGATGGAGCAACCATCGTAGGAGTGCCTTTTTGTGGTTTGAAAGGAATCTGGATAAAGACCATGGAGATATGACACAAAACCCAACCTGTGTCAAAATTACGCAATCGATTTTTATGAATAAAAAAACTATTAATTTTCGTGTCTACCAGGCAAACCGCTTAGAGCAACCAGCTGAAAATCAGTATGTAGCTGGAATAATCATCATAGAAAGTTCTTGCAGTAGTACAGAAGAATCGCATTACAAATCACTGAGTTATGATTCGAAAGGCAACTACGTGCAGCAAATGCGAGATCGAGATACTCTAATAGAACAGTCACCCTAATAAAGCATTCAGCTGCATGTATAATTTACTCAGTTATATTACATTGCAAGTTATTCTGTAGGGAATTCAGCTACAAACAAGTCACCCTGTAGTCAGATCAGCTAGAAGAAGGTACCTAATAGAGAGTTCAGCTACAAAGAAGCCATCATGTAGAGAGTTCAGCTCAAATAAATCACCCTGTAGAGAATTCAGCTACAAACAAATTGTCCTGTAGAGAGATCAGCTAGAAGAAGTTATCTTGTAGAGAATTCAGTTACAAAGAAACAATCATGCAAAGAGTTTAGCTGCAAACAAATCACCCAGTAGAAAGTTCCGCTATGAACAGATCACACTGTAGAGAGTTCAGTTAGAAACAAGTCATCCTGTAGAGAGATCAGCTAGAAGAAGTTACCTTGTAGAGAGTTCAGTTACGAAGAAACAATCATGCAAAGAGTTTAGCTGCAAACAAATCACCCAGTAGAAAGTTCCGCTATGAACAGATCACACTGTAGAGAGTTCAGTTAGAAACAAGTCATCCTGTAGATAGATCAACTAGAAGAAATCACTTTGTAGAGAGTTCAGCTACAAAGAAACCACCATGTAAGAGAGTTCAGCTGCAAACAAATCACCTGTAGAGAGTTCAGCTAGGAACAAGTCACCCTGTAGAGAGATCAGCTAGAAACAAATCATCCTGTAGAGAGTTCAGCTAGAAGAAGTTACATTGTAGAGAGTTCAGTTACAAAGAAACTACCATGTAGAGAGTTCATCTGCAAACAAATTGCCCTGTAGAGAATTCAGCTACAAACATATCACCCTTTAGAAAGATCAGCTAGAAGAAGTTACCTTGTAGATAGTTCAGCTACAAACAAATCACCCTGTAGAGAGTTCAGCTAGAAACAAGTCACCCTGTAGAGAGATCAGCTAGAAACAAGTCACCCGTAGAGAGTTCAGCTAGAAGAAGTCACATTGTAGAGAGTTCAGCTACAAAGAAACTACCATGTAGAGAGTTCAGCAGCAAACAAATTGCCCTGTAGAGAATTGAGCCACAGACAAATCACCTTTTAGAAAGATCAGCTAGAAGAAGTTACCTTGTAGAGAGTTTAGCAACAAACAAATCACCCTGTAGAGGGTTCAGCTACAAACAAGTCACCCTGTAGAGAGTTCAGCTAGAAGAAGTTACATTGTAGAGAGTTCAGCTACAAAGAAACTACCATGTAGAGAGTTTAGCAGCAAACAAATTGCCCTGTAGAGAATTCAGCTACAGACAAATCACCTTGTAGAAAGATCAGCTAGAAGAAGTTACCTTGTAGAGAGTTCAGCTACAAACAAATCACCCTGTAGAGAGTTCAGCTAGAAGAAGTTACAATGTAGAGAGTTCAGTTACAAAGAAACTACCATGTAGAGAGTTCAGCTGCAAACAAATCGCCCTATAGAGAATTCAGCTACAAACAAATCACCCTGTAGAGAGTTCAGCTAGAAACAAGTTACACTGTAGAGAGATCAGCTAGAAACAAGTCACCCTGTAGAAAGTTCAGCTAGAAGAAGTCACATTGTAGAGAGTTCAGCTACAAAGAAACTACCATGTAGAGAGTTCAGCTGCAAACAAATTGCCCTGTAGAGAATTCAGCTACAGACAAATCACCTTGTAGAGAGTTCAGCTAGAAACAAGTTACACTGTAGAGAGATCAGCTAGAAACAAGTCACCCTGTAGAGAGATCAGCTAGAAGAAGTTACCTTGTAGAGAGTTCAGCTACAAACAAATCACCCTGTAGAGAGTTCAGCTAGAAGAAGTTACATTGTAGAGAGTTTAGTTACAAAGAAACTACCATGTAGAGAGTTCAGCTGCAAACAAATCGCCCTATAGAGAATTCAGCTACAAACAAATCACCCTGTAGAAAGATGAGCTAGAAGAAGTTACCTTGTAGAGAGTTCAGCTACAAACAAATCACCCTGTAGAGAGTTCAGCTAGAAACAAGTCACCCTGTGGAGAGTTCAGCTAGAAGAAGTTACATTGTAGAGAGTTCACCTACAAAGAAACTACCATGTAGAGAGTTCAGCAGCAAACAAATTGCCCTGTAGAGAATTCAGCTACAGACAAATCACCTTGTAGAAAGATCAGCTAGAAGAAGTTACCTTGTAGAGAGTTCAGCTACAAACAAATCACCCTGTAGAGGGTTCAGCTACAAACAAGTCACCCTGTATAGAGTTCAGCTAGAAGAAGTTACATTGTAGAGAGTTCAGCTACAAAGAAACTACCATGTACAGAGTTCAACTGCAAACAAACTGTCCTGTAGAGAATTCAGCTACAAACAAATCACCCTGTAGAAAGATCAGATAGAAGAAGTTACCTTGTAGAGAGTTCAGCTACAAACAAATCACCCTGTAGAGAGTTCAGCTAGAAACAAGTCACCCTGTAGAGAGTTCAGCTAGAATAAGTTACATTGTAGAGAGTTCAGCTACAAAGAAACTACCATGTAGAGAGTTCAGCTGCAAACAAACAAATTGCCCTGTAGAGACAAACAAATCACCCTGTAGAAAGATCAGCTAGAAGAAGTTACCTTGTAGAGAGTTCAGCTACAAACAAATCACCCTGTAGAGGGTTCAACTACAAACAAGTCACCCTGTAGAGAGTTCAGCTAGAAGAAGTTACATTGTAGAGAGTTCAGCTACAAACAAATCACCCTGTAGAGAGTTCAGCTAGAAACAAGTTACACTGTAGAGAGATCAGCTAGAGACAAGTCACCCTGTAGAGAGCTCAGTTAGAAGAAGTCACATTGTAGAGAGTTCAGCTACAAAGAAACTACCATGTAGAGAGTTCAGCTGCAAACAAATTTCCCTGTAGAGAATTCAGCTACAAACAAATCACCCTGTAGAAAGATCAGCTAGAAGAAGTCACCTTGTTGAGAGTTCAGCTACAAACAAATCACCCTGTAGAGAGTTCAACTACAAACAAGTCATCCGGTAGAGAGGTCAGCTAGAAGGACCACCTTGCAGAGAGGTTAGCTGCAAAGAAATCACCCTGCTTCATCTTTTCTTCTTCCTGTAGTAAAGAAAAAATGACAGGTTAAAAAGCCCTAAAGCCGACCATAGGCCGGCTTTATGGCCGGCTTTGGGGTATACAAATACAAAAAGAAGTGAAATCTAATCCAAAACACCCAAGCTGTAAAAAAAGAGTGCGGCCCTGAGAAAGGCTATGGTGAAAAAAGATATGAAATCCAAGGTGGCGGCCAAGAAATGGCTGTGATGGTAGGTTAATGGTAAAAATTTTAATAACAACAATTCAGGTGAATTTGGTGCCGCTTGGTCTTTGCACAAAATTCACCTGAATTGTCGTTATTAAAATTTTTACCATTAACCTACCATCACAGCCATTTCTTGGCCGCCACCTTGGATTTCACATCTTTTTTCACCATAGCCTTTCTCAGGGCCGCACTCTTTTTTTACAGCTTGGCTGTTTTGGATTAGATAGTAATAATAAATGATTTTCACTAAACGTAAAAAAAAAAAGTTAAAAGTTGTAAAATTTAATCCTGAATTGAACGCATTTTTTCAAATTTTTCTGGAGGGGGCATGCCCCCAGACCCCCCTAGCTAAAACATGCTTCGCATGCCTATGTACCTTCCCCTTACATATGTCTGATCAATGTGATGATATGTCAGAGCAAATGCTAGTATGGCCTGACATAATGTCAGACCACTTCAGAAAAGTTATAATTGTCTCTGAAAACCTCAGCTTTCATCAAATAAACACTGTGCCACTGCAAGATGTTTAGCTTGCTGTTCTGATATTTGATTCACCATAAAGCATTACAGGCATAATTGTTCCAGTTTTTAAAACTGAACCATAATATGTGAGGGGGCATAGGAAATGGGACCTATATCTAGACTTGGAATTTGAGTTATGGTAATCAAAGAATTCCACAATTTGCTATATAGCTATTCATATTAAAGACATGTCAGACCACTTCAGAAAAGTTATAATTGTCTCTGAAAACCTCAGCTTTCATCAAATAAACACTGTGCCACTGCAAGATGTTTAGCTTGCTGTTCTGATATTTGATTCACCATAAAGCATTACAGGCATAATTGTTCCAGTTTTTAAAACTGAACCATAATATGTGAGGGGGCATAGGAAATGGGACCTATATCTAGACTTGGAATTTGAGTTATGCTAATCAAAGAATTCCACAATTTGCTATATAGCTATTCATATTAAAGACAAGTGTAATGTATATAATTTACTATAATTACCTAACAGTAAACGGAAATTTACTGACTTACTCATAATCTTTAAAAAGTCTCTGTTGGTCCCTTTTCCTATGCCCAGGGGCGGATTTACGGGAGGGGCTAGGGGGCCCCCCTTTCCTTTCTAAGTTAATTCTTGGCCAATAAAACCCTAAACTTTCTATGTGTATCAAAAGTAGACTTATTTCAGGAACTATGTATCACTGCCAACACAAATAATGTCTATGTAACTATACCTATTGTTCAACTCTGTTCCAGCAGAGTACAGCTTCCTTTTGCTCAAGAGTTCTTCAAGAAAAGGTTTTGATTGTGGGTTGCATCTTTAGTTACAAAAGTTTTAATTGTGGGTCTTGGATGATTAGCAGTGTTTTCTACTATGGCTATAAGAGGTGATTAGTGTGATTATTATATTTGTGACTGGATTTTGGAAAAACGATCCAAATCGCACATTAGAAGTTTCAAGATAAACGGTTTTAAAGAATTGAAGCCAGCATAACTCTCCAAGGATAGCAAGCACGCATATGAAATTTACACAAAAGATGCATCAATCTGTTACCTTTCAAGCCATTTCCAGTACTTGTAGCTGCTTGTACAGTTTCCCGCCAAATAAGATAGAAAATCTGAGCAGTTGGACGAGCGAAGTAGTATCACGAGTGCTCACAAAGGGGTGGAGGCTGGGGGGTGGCGGGGAGGGCAAGAGATAGACCTCAAAATGGAGGCAGACCACGATTGGAGTCCAGACATGAGATTACAGGGCTGTGCTGGCTCCTTAGTGGCTGATATGTAGCAAAATCAACAGAGAACACGTCTGGCCAACATTATAAGGCTGTCCACCAGTAAACCACTGATTCTTGCCAAGCTAGGTCCTTCGCAAGGCTTGAAACCGCTATTTGAGCACTCCACACCACCCAGAAAAGACGTATGTTAAAACCAGCCTCGTGTAGTTTGAGTAGTGCTGAGGGTCAAAACTAGTAGTACGATAGTGTAGCTATCCACTGGTGGTGTTAGTTTGATTTTTCCTGATGTGCGATTTGGATCGGTTCTGTAAAATCTGGTCACATTTTAAAATGATACAATTCAGAAAGTGTTAGTTGGTTTAATTGTCGGTTTGAGTTATTAGCTTCAGTATAACATGTAGTTACCAACTCAGCCATTTAGCAAACTGTAGTCTTTTGATATTTTACAAGTTTATAAGGCAGCTATAGCACTTTTCTCTATGAATATAAAATCTGTATTAGTTAACTTCTGATATGATCCCATGCTGTGGGTTATGGTGCTAGTATTTGTATCTAGCTATACATCAGTCTTCATAACCCGGCACATCTAGAAATAAGTTGACTATCACAACAGCAAATTCAGAAAACCCATAAATGTAAATATAGTTGCACTTTGCTGAGGATTTCCAGTGGACTAGCTAGTAGCTAATAGCTAGTACCCTTCACTGCATTCTACTTTTCTTGCACTTTATTGGTGTTAAGGCTAACAAAGTGTCACTAGGTTAAGAAGCATGCATACTAATAATTGTGACATTCAACACCACTACTACTGAGCTATACATGTTTCTTCCTCTGTTAAGCTACACATGTTTCTTCCACACATTATCCCACAAAGGCTCCCCCTATTGTCTAGCTTTGTTTGATCATAAGAGTATTTAGAAACAGCATCCTTTATTCAGACTACAAAACATCACAGTCAAACTTGTGTAGTTTGTAGTCATAGTCACCCAATGTTGATGAATCCCAGATGGTCTATAGAAGATGATAGTCTAGTGTTACATAAAGAGAGTCTGTCTTAAATCTGTAGATCTTGAGGCTGGGGTAAGGATTTTCCACAATTCTTCCAACTTCTTGATGTGTGAAATAATCTATACTCCAGTCTCCAACCTTTCAGTGGGATCCAACAATATTATTTTTATCAGTAAGATAGACGGTTGAGGCTATTGAAGAGGAGCTGATGCATTGTGGTATTTAAAGCTAAATGCTTGGTAGCTACAAATGAAAAGATTATCATGCATGCATGCATGATAGCTACTCAATACATATCGCTATCAGTCTTGATTTAATGGAAAAGTGAAAGTGTTTTGACAAACTGAAATTCCATTATTTCCACTGAAAAATGGCTAAAAATACTCTCAGATTCACCTTTAGAGGGGCGAATTTTCAAAACATTTCTGGGGGTGCCCCAGACCCCCTAGCATGCATGTTCGCACACTAATGTAGTCATTATTCACAATAGCTACTTTGACCATGGATACTACATGAATCTTACCACTAGGGCCTTGTGAGAAGGCTTGGTATCTTCTAATGTCTGGCTAGTTACCTATGTCTCTGTCCAGCTTAGCCCCCTTTTCAAAAAATCCTAGATCCACCCCTGATACCCCCTCACATATATCAAGACACACGGTTGTGTGTCGTGCGGCCCAAGAAGCCAGCGCGCAACACCCGTGAGTATATTGACAGGAAGAAAGAAAACGCAATATTCACACTTCCGTAGTTCTGTGCTGCCTTGAAACAAGACGGATTTTGCTGTGGACACTCCCACCCCCTCACATATATCAAGACACACAGTAGTGTGTCGTGCGGCCCAAGAAGCCGGCGCGCAACGCCCGTGAGTATATTGACAGGAAGAAAGAAAACGCAATTTTCGCACCTCCATAGCTCTGTGCTGCCTTGACGAAACAAGACGGATTTTGTTGTGGACACTCCCTCCAACTTCAGTACTCCACATTCCAAATTTGAGCGACATCGCTTCACGTGTTCCCGAGATATGTGACTTCAAAAATTGGCTTAGTTTCTTCGTTTTTTTTTTTCTTCTTATTTTCTTCCTCTCGTCGCACACTTACAAAAACTGCTATAAAATGCGAACGCCATATCCGATTGCCTTGAAATGTGGCACACAGAAAGGGGGTATAAAGGCGCATCTTGATACCAACTTTGGCTGGAATACAATAAGCAGGTAAAGAATTACGAGCGATTATTCACGAACAATAACACCAGTATATTGTCACGCCTACAGGGTAAACCGCGTATGGGAAGGAGCTGAAAATTGGTGGGTGAATAGGTTAACTATTGAACCTCAAACCTTTTGTGGTCTGAAAGAAATACCAGGAAGATACAACGAAAAAACCAACAGTGTGTAACATTTATGTAATCAAGATTAGCTAATAAAAAAAACTGCTTGCCACGCCTACCAGATAAACTGCTTGTGGTAATGCTTTGAAAATTGTTGTACAGATGGAGTAATCATCTTAGAAATGCTCATGAATGGTGTAGAAGAATCATACTTAAAGCCACGGAGTTATAACACGGAATCCAACTTGGTGCAGCAAGTGCGAGATCGAGATACTCTAATAGAGCAGTCATCCTAATAGAGCAGTCACTCTGAAGAGAATTCAAGAGATCAGCTAGAAACAAGTAACCTGTATAGAGATCAGCTACAAACAAGTCACCCTGTAGAGAGATCAGCTACAAACAATTCACCCTGTAGAGAGATCAGCTAGAAGAAGTTACCTTGTAGGGAGTTCATGCAACTATGGAAAGAGATAATTCAGCTAGAAGAAATCACCTTGTAGAGTTCAGCTACAAAGAAACCACCATGTAGAGAGTTCAGCTACAAACAAATCGTCCTGTAGAGAGATCAATAGAAGAAGTTACCTTGCAGAGAGTTCAGCTACAAAGAAATCATCATGTAGAGAGTTCAGCTACAAACAAATCTCCCTGTAGAGAGATCAGCTAGAAGAAGTTACCTTGTAGAGAGTTCAGCTACAAAGAAACCATCACGTAGAGAGTTCAGCTACAAACAAATCACCCTATAGAAAGATCAGCTAGAAGAAGTTACCTTGTAGAATGTTAAGTTACAAAGACACCACCATGTAGAGAGTTCAGCTACAAACTAGTGACCTTGTAGAAACATCAGCTAGAAAGTTACCTTGTAGAGAGTTCAGCTACAAAGAAGCCATTCTGTAAAGAGCTCAGCTGCAAACAAATCACCTGTACAGAATTCAGCTACAAACAAATCACCCTGTAGAGAGATCAGCTAGAAGAAGTTACCTTGTAGATAGTTCAGCTACAAACAAATCTCCCTGTAGAGAAATCAGCTAGAATAAATTACCGTGTAGAGAGTTCCGCTACAAAGAAACCACCATGTAGAGAGTTCAGCTGCAAAGAAATCACCCTGTAGAAAATTCAGCCACAGACAAATTGCCCTATAGAAAGATCAGTTAGAAGAAGTTACCTTGTAGAGAGTTCAGCTACAAAGAAACCATTCTGTAAAGAGCTCAGCTGCAAACAAATCACCTGTTCAGAATTCAGCTACAACAAATCACCCTGTAGAGAGATCAGCTAGAAGAAATCACCCTGTAGAAAATTCAGGTACAAACAAAGCGCCCTGTAGAAAGATCAGTTAGAAGAAGTTACCTTGTAGAGAGTTCAGCTACAAAGAAATCATTCTGTAAAGAGCTCAGCTGCAAACAAATCACCTGTACAGAATTTAGCTACCAACAAATCACCCTGTTTAGAGATCAGCTAGAAGACGTTACCTTGTAGATAGTTCAGCTACAAACAAATCACCCTGTAGAGAGATCAGCTGGAAGAAGAGTTACCTTGTAGATAGTTCTGCTGCAAACAATTCACCCTGTAGAGAGATCATCTAGAAGAAGTCACCTTGTAGAGTGTTCGGTTACAAAGAAATCACCATGGAGATTTCTGTAATCAATATATGTATTATATATATATAATTTGTACATTTACTGATAAAATATTTAAAGTACATCTACAGTGCTTCATCTTTTCTTCTTCCTGTGGTAAAGAAAAAAAAAATAGGTTAAAAAAGTCCCAAAGCCGGCCATAGGCTGGCTTTGAGGTATACAAATACAAAAATATGAAATCTAATCCAAAACAGCCAAGCTGTAAAAAAACAGTGCGGCCCTCAAAAAGGCTATGGTGAAAAAAGATGTGAAATCCAAGGTGGCGGCCAAGAAATGGCTGTGATGGTAGGTTAATGGTAAAAATTTTAATAATGACAATTCAGTTGAATTTTGTGCCAAGACCAAGCGGCACAAAAATTCACTTTAATTGTCATTATTAAAATTTTTACCATTAACCTACCATCACAGCCATTTCTTGGCCGCCACCTTGGATTTCACATCTTTTTTCACCATAGCCTTTTTGAGGGCCACACACTTTTTTTACAGCTTGGCTGTTTTGGATTGGATTTGCATTACAGTAGAAATGTGGTATATAATTAAGTGTTATGTAGGTGTGGCCTTAAGCTTCTATATAGCACTGTTGTACTCAACAAGTGTGTAGTAATGAGTACTGTCAAAGAATTATTTTACTTACTAGATGGTATCTAGAGTCACAATATTCTGCAAACATGCATGATTATAACATATATTTGTTTCATACACTGTTAAAAATGAAGTGCTATGATAGCACCTAAAAGTGCTAAATTTTGACTGTTCCAGTCAAAAAATAGCACCTAGAGGTGCTACCATAGCACCTCATTTTTAACAGTGTAGATAACAAAAGAGAAGGATACGCATTGTCTACTATTGTCACCTAAACTGGCTACAGATTTTGCATTTCAAAGCTGCACAGACTAGGGCTGGATAATACAACCCCTAGGGAACTACACTGCAAAGTGCAATATATCACTATAGCTACAGGCCTTAAATTAACGTGCGGTCAACGGACAAAATCCGCACAAATAGCACAATGTCTGCACATAATTAGTTTTGGGCGGACACCCATGTCCTTGCAAAACCAATAGTGGTACCATAAAAGCTGATGTGTACATTTTTGTTTTTAGTGCTAACAATAACTGTCACTTGGTTGCTAGGAGATACTACATTTTCCCAACCCAAGGATTTACCAATGCCACCTCCCCTTTGTGTACTGCTATCACCAGCAGCTGTTATGACCACAGTCTGGTGATATGTTGCAGCTATGTGGTTTAGCAGCTATGTGGTTGTGTTTAACCTCAAAACTTTCAATGGAAACTCCCTATTCCAATTCCAGCAGTCTATACAAAGTGCTCCTCTAGCTCATGTCTGTACAATTTGATGCTATGTCTGTACATTTGTGAATATGTAAGGACATTTATCCTCAGCACCTTAAAAATTAAATTAAGGCCTGTAGCTATGATTATAATTGTCTTAGTAATATATACATGCAGTTACATTGATCTTACCTGTGTTAATTAGATACACTGACAGACCTGTCAGTAAGCAATAAATAGGAACGATCAAACTAATGCTCAACAATCAATCAAACTATTTAAAAGATAGTTTTCTGTTACATCTAATAAGCACAGAATGAAAGATATACTGTAGTAGCATACAGTTACAAGTCATAATAGCAAAACCCACTATGCCAACTGAAGCAATTCTAATAAATTCACTCATTCCTTTATGGAGTTTGTTGTTCCTTTTGTAGTGCATGGATAAGTTTGTTATAGGATAGAAAAGTTGTGTTGCTCTAGGTTATTTGTAGTATATTAATTACTGTAGTTTGTATGATGAATTATGGCTTATCTATTTTATTTCATCATTTCATTTTATATTAATAAGCACCATTGCTGGGTTCTGTTAGCAGAATACTTCATTGAAGTTCTATCAGGTAAATGGTACTATATGTACAATGTATATAGTTTCCAGTATAACAGGCCAGTTCAGTAGTGCATAGCTTGCTTTGTAGCTTCAGCACTTTCAACTTAAACAGCTATGAAGTTAGCAATACTTCAAAGGCTCCATTATTATAGATATTTCTGTTAAAAATTACAGTACCTGAAACGAAATGTTGAAGAATTATAAATTAATAATTTAGCAACATACCTTTTTAGTTGATAGTTTAATGTGTATCGCCATCAGTTTTGCTGCCTTCAGCAGTAAGCAAGCTTCGTACCTATCTTCGATAACAATTTAAAGTAAACGTGATACTATAATATAGCGTAGCATTTGTACATCAATATACTACATACTGTATGCACTTTCTGTGGCATAGTAAACTATGATCATATATCCAGCATTATCACTGGGCAAAAAAAAACTTGCTACATAACCATACAGTAGTGTGCACACAGACAGCCAACTTCACAACCTAAACGCGTACACTAGTCTGTCCTCTGCATACAGTGTATTCATGCGTGGCATGTAATGTGTAATTCTATTCCTCACACATACAATATTAAGCTACACACGTTTTGGTGTTCAGTCACACTCGTTTTTTACTCCATGTGTGTGCAAAGTTGTATTTGTGCTGTACTGTGCAAACAAATCACCCTGTAGAGATTTCAGCTACAAACAGATCACCCTGTCGATAGTTCAGCTAGATACAAGTCACCCTTTAGAGAGATCAGATAGAAGAATTCACCTTTTAGAGAGATCAACTACAAACAAATCATCCTGCTGAGAGTTTAGCTGCAAACAAATCACCCTGTAGAGAGTTTAGCTAAAAACAAATCACCCTGTAGAGATATCAGCTAGAAAAATTCACTATGTAGAGAGTTCAGTTACAAGAAAATCACCCTGTAGAGACTTAAGCTACAAACAAATCACCCTATAGAGAGTTCAGCTACAATCAAATCACCTTGTAGAGAGATCAGCTAGAAACTAAACACGGTGTAGGGAGTTCAGCTACAAGCAAATCACCCTGTAGAGAATTCAGCTACTCCCTGTAAAGAGAGATCAGCTACAAACAAATTACCTTGCAGAGAGTTTAGACACAAACAAGTCACCCTGTAGAGAGTTCAGTTACATACAATATTCTGTAAGTGTAAATCAAATAGAATTACAGGTATAGTTACTGCATGATGTATATTCTAATGATTTATAGCATTGAGAAAACAGAAGTGGTGTATCTTTGCTATATTGCACAACTACCTATGGTGGTGTGGCCTCTACTACACAACCCAGACAATTAGGCACCACAGATATTTTAATACATGCTCCCTTGTCCAGATTACTCCATGTTTTGATTAGTTACCAAGATGGCTGTTATACACAGATGATCAGTTTAGTTTTCCTGTGGTGCAGTTTTTTGTTCTTAAAGTGTAACAGCTATACTGTTCTGGGTAAGAATATTTTAACACTAATAGCACTTACACATGCAGTCATATGGTTCTCATAACTTAGCATTTTATACTGTAGAACAGTATAGAGAGGCTTTCTGTCTGTAGTGTACAAAACGGCTTTTCATAGCTGGTACTCATATTTGACATGCAAACTAATCAGTTCACAGAGTATTTATTCCATTATTAATGTGGAAGGCATATCAGCAACCGATCTGATCACCCTCGCGATCATTGATCCGATTATTGGTACATCTGTAGCCCAGTGTCGCGGTTGAGATTCTTCAATACTAGTGTCTGCCATCTTTACTGGAATTTCAATGTTTCAAATTACAAATAATTGTTTTGAATGAATCGAATTCGAATATTCGGTATACTTGTTACCTAAAATTTTTACCATTAACGTACCATCACAGCCATTTCTTGGTCGCCACCTTGGATTTTACATCTTTTTATGATGGTCTTTTTAGGGGCCGCACCTTTTTTAATAGTTTGGCTGTTTTTGATTAGATCAAGACACACGGTAGTGTGTTGTGCGACCCAAGAAGCCGGAGCGCCACACCGTGAGTATATTGACAGGAAGAAAATGCGATTTTCACACCTTTGTAGCTCCGTGATCCTTCATCTGATTGGAACCAGTTTTGCTGCAGAGGTGCCCGCCAGGTAGGCCACCCCACATACCAAACTTGAAGAAAATCGTTTTAGCAATTTCCGAGATTTGAGTTGCCCAAAAGTTTGTTTTAATTTCTTCGTTTTTTTTTCTTATTCTTCATTTTTTTGCACACTTTGAAAAATTGCTATAAAACACAAACGCATATTCCGATCATCTTGAAATTTGGCACACATAAAGGGAGTCCAACGACAAATCCTAGTATCAAATTTGGTGCAAAGTCAGTGAATGGTTCTCGATTATTCACGTAAAACAAGATCGACTTGTTGTCACGCCTACAGGGTAAACCGCTTCATGGAATGAGTTGAAAATCAGTTTGTGGATAGATCAACCATTGTAGGAGTGCCTTTTGGTGGTTTGAAAACAATTGAAATTAAGATCAAGGATATATGACATGAAACCAAAGGTGTGTAACAATTACGCGATTGAGATTCGTGAATAAAAATACCAATAATTTTCACAGCTACCAGGCAAACTGCTTAGAGCAGTGAGCAGAAAATTGGTATGTAGCTGGAATAGTCATCGTAGAAAGTCTTTGCAGTAGTACAGAACAATTGGTTTACAAACAAATGACTTCTGATTCCAAAGCCAACTACGTGTAGCAAATGCGAGATCGAGATACTCTAATAGAACAGTCACCCTAATAGAGCATTCACCTAGTTAATGACTTACTCCATTATACATTTCTATTATATTGCAAGTTATGCTGTAGGAAGTTTAGCAGCAACCAGTTAATATTTTAGACAGTTCAGCTACAATCAAGTCACCTTGCAGAGAGTTCAGCTACAAAGAAGCCATCCTGTGGAGAGTTCAGCTACAAACAAATCACCCTGTAGAGAGTTCAGCTACAAACAAATCACCCTGCAGAGAGTTCGGCTATAATGAAACGATCATGTAGAGAGTTCAACTGCAAACTTATCACCCTGTAGAAAGTTCAGCTATGAAAAGATCACCCTGTAGAGAGTTCAGCTAGATAAAGTCACCTTGTAGAGAGTTCAGCTACAAAGAAACCACCATGTAGAGAGTTCAGCTGCAAACAAATCACCCTGTAAAGAATTCAGCTACAAACAAATTGCCCTGTAGAGGGATCAGCTAGAAGAAGTTACCTTGTAGAGAGTTCAGCTACAAAGAAACCATCATATAGAGAGTTCAGCTACAAAGAAACCACCATGTAGACAGTTCAGCTGCAAACAAATCACCTGTAGAGAGTTCATGCAGCTAGAAACAAATACCCTGTAGAGAGATCAGCTAGAAGAGGTCACCTTGTAGAGAGTTCAGCTACAAAGAAACCACCACATAAATAGTTCAGCTGCAAATGAATCACTTGTAGAGAGTTTAGCTACAAATAAATCCCCCTGTAGAGGGATCAGCTAGATGAAGTCACCTTGTAGAGAGTTCAGCTACAAAGAAACCATCATGTAGAGAGTTCAGCTACAAAGAAACCACCATGTAGAGAGTTTAGCTGCAAACAAATCACCTGTAGAGAGTTCAGCTAGAAACAAATCACCATGTAGAGAGATCAACTAGAAGAGGTCACCTTGTAGAGGATTCAGCTACAGAAACCATCCTGTAGATAGTTCTGCTACATTTCAAGTCACCCAGTAGAGAGATCAGCTGCAAAAAATATCCTGTGGGGAATAATGGGCATGTAATAAATATCTAATCCAAAACAGCCAAGCTGTAAAAAAAGTGTGCGGCCCTCAAAAAGGCTATGGTGAAAAAAGATTTGAAATCCAAGGTGGCGGCCAAGAAATGGCTGTGATGGTAGGTTAATGGTAAAAATTTTAATAATGACAATTCAGGTAAATTTTGTGAAGCGGCACAAAAATTCACCTGAATTGTCGTTATTAAAATTTTTACCATTAACCTACCATCACAGCCATTTCTTGGCCGCCACCTTGGATTTCAAATCTTTTTTCACCATAGCCTTTTTGAGGGCCGCACACTTTTTTTACAGCTTGGCTGTTTTGGATTAGATTTCACTTCTTTTTGTATTTGAATACCCCAAAGCCGGCCTATGGCCTGCTTTGTGACTTTTTTAACCTATCTTTTTTCTTTACCACAGGAAGAAGAAAAGATGAAGCAGATGTACCTTAAATATTTCTGATTTTATCAGTAAATATACAAATTATATATATAATACATATATTTATTACAGAACTGTCCATGGTGGTTTCTTTGTAACTGAACACTCTTCAAGGTAACGTCTTCTAGTTGTTCTCTCTACAGGGTAGCTGGATTCTGTACAGGTACTTTTTTTGCTACTGAGCTCTTTACATAATGGTTTCTTTGTAGCTGAACTCTCTACAAGGTAATTTCTTCTAGCTGAACTCTCTACATGGTGGTTTCTTTGTAGCTGAACTCTCTACAAGATAACTTATTCTAACTGATCTTTCTACAGGGCAATTTGTTTGTGGCAAAATTTTCTACAGGGTGATTTCTTTGCAGCTGAACTCTCTACATGGTGGTTTCTTTTTACTGTAGCTGAACTCTCTACAAGGTAATTTCTTCTAGCTGATCTCTCTACAGGGTGATTTGTTTGTAGCTGAATTCTATATAGGTGATTTGTTTGCAGCTGAGCTCTTTACAGAATGGTTTCTTTGTAGCTGAACTCTCTACAAGGTAACTTCTTCTAACTGAACTCTCTACAGGTGGATTTGCAGCTGAACTTTCTTCATGATGGTTCCTTTGTAGCTGAACTCTCTACAAGGTAACTTGTTCTAGCTGAACTCCCTACATGGCGGTTTCTTTGTAGCTGAACTCTCTACAAGGTGACTTCTTCTAGCTGATCTTTCTACAGGGTGATTTGTTTGTAGCTGATTTTTCTACAAGGTGATTTGTGTGCAGCTGAACTCTCTATATGGTAGTTTCTTTGTAGCTGAACTCTCTACAAGGTAACTTCTGCTAACTGAACTCTCTACAGGGGGATTTGTTTGCAGCTGAACTTTCTTCATGATGGTTCCTTTGTAACTGAACACTCTACAAGGTGACTTCTTCTAATTGCTCTCTCTACAGGGTGATTTGTTTGTAGCTGAACGATCTACAAGGTAACTTCTTCTAGCTGATCTCTCTACAGGGTGATGTGTTTGTAGCTGAATTCTGTATAGGTGATTTGTTTGCAGCTGAGCTCTTTACAGAATGGTTTCTTTGTAGCTGAACTCTCTAAAAGGTAACTTCTTCTAACTGATCTTTCTACAGGGCAATTTGTTTCTGGCAGAATTTTCTACAGGGTGATTTCTTTGCAGCTGAACTCTCTACATGGTGGTTTCTTTGTAGCTGAACTCTCTACAAGGTAATTTCTTCTAGCTGATCTCTCTACAGGGAGATTTGTTTGTAGCTGAACTATCTACAAGGTAACTTCTTATAGCTGATCTCTCTACAGGGTGATTTGTTCGTAGTTGAATTCTGTACAGGTGATTTGTTTGCAGCTGAGCTCTTTACAAAATGGTTTCTTTGTAGCTGAACTTTCTCCAAGGTAACTTCTTCTAACTGATCTTTCTACAGGGTGATTTGTTTGTAGCTGAACTATCTACAAGGTAATTTCTTCTAGCTGATCTCTCTACAGGGCGATTTGTTTGTAGCTGAATTCTGTACAAGTGATTTGTTTGCAGCTGAGCTCTTTACAGAATAGTTTCTTTGTAGCTGAACTCTCTACAGGGTGATTTGTTTGTAGCTGAAATCCCTACAAGGTAACTTCTTCTAGCTGATCTCTCTACAGGGTGATTTGTTTGTAGCTGAACTCTCTACAGGTGATTTGTTTGTAGCTGAACTCTACAAGGCGATACTTCTAGGTGATCTCTCTACAGGATTCATTGTTTCTAACTGAACTCTCAACAGGGTGATCTGTTCATAGCTGAACTTTCTACTGGGTGATTTGTTTGCAGCTGAACTCTCTAAATGGTGGTTTCTTTGTAGCTGAACTCTCTACAATGTGACTTCTTCTAGCTGAACTCTCTACAAGGTGACTTGTTTCTAGCTGATCTCTCTACAGGGTGACTTGTTTCTAGCTGAACTCTCTACAGGTGATTTGTTTGTAGCTGAACTCTACAAGGCGATACTTCTAGGTGATCTCTCTACAGGATTCCTTGTTTCTAACTGAACTCTCAACAGGGTGATCTGTTCATAGCTGAACTTTCTACTGGGTGATTTGTTTGCAGCTGAACTCTCTAAATGGTGGTTTCTTTGTAGCTGAACTCTCTACAATGTGACTTCTTCTAGCTGAACTCTCTACAAGGTGACTTGTTTCTAGCTGATCTCTCTACAGGGTGACATGTTTCTAGCTGAACTCTCTACAGGTGATTTGTTTGTAGCTGAACTCTCTACATGGTGGTTTCGTTGTAGCTGAACTCTCTACAAGGTAACTTCTTCTAGCTGATCTTTTTCACTGCATATTTATTTGTAGCTGAGTTCTCTACAGGGTGATTTGTTTGCAGCTGAACTCTCTACATGGGAGTTTCATTGTAGCTGAACTCTCTACAATGTGACTTCTTCTAGCTGAACTCTCTACAGGGTGACTTGTTTCTAGCTGAACTCTCTACAGGTGATTTGTTTGCAGCTGAACTCTCTACATGGTGGTTTCTTTGTAGCTGAACTCTCTACAAGGTAACTTCTTCTAGCCGATCTTTCTACAAGGTGATTGAGTTTTTTGCAACTGAACTCTTTACATGGTGGTTGCTTTGTAGCTGAACTCTCTAAAAGGTGACTTCTTCTAGCTGAACTCTCTACAGGATGATTTGCTTGCAGCTGAACTCTCTACGTGGTAGTTTCTTTGTAGCTGAACTCTCTACAATGTGACTTCTTCTAGCTGAACTCTCTACAGGGTGACTTGTTTTTAGCTGATCTCTCTACAGGGTGACTTGTTTCTAGCTGAACTCTCTACAGGTGATTTGTTTGCAGCTGAACTCTCTACATGGTGGTTTCTTTGTAGCTGAACTCTCTACAAGGTAACTTCTTCTAGCTGATCTTTCTACAGGGTGATTTGTTTGTAGCTGAATTCTCTACAGGGTGATTTATTTGCAGCTTAACTCTCTACAAGGTGACTTCTTCTAGCTGAACTCTCTACAGAGTGATTGATTTTTTTTGCTGCTGAACTCTCTACATGGTGGTTTCTTTGTAACTTAACTCTCTACAGGGTGATTTGTTTGTAGCTGAACTCTCTACAGGGTGATCTGTTCATAGCTGAACTCCCTATAAGGTAACTTCTTCTAGCTAATCTTTCTACAGGGCGATTTGTTTGTAGCTGAGTTCTCTACAGGGTGATTTGTTTGCAGCTGAACTCTACATGGTAGTTTCTTTGTAGCTCTACAATGTTACTTCTTCTAGCTGAACTCTCTACAAGGTGACTTGTTTCTAGCTGATCTCTCTATAGGGTGACTTGTTTCTAGCTGAACTCTCTACAGGTGATTTGTTTGCAGTTGAACTCTCTACATGGTTTATTTCTTTGTAACTGAACTCCCTGCAAGGTGACTTCTTCTAGCTGATCTCTCTACAGGCCGATTTGTTTGTAGCTGAACTCTCTACATGATGGTTTCTTTGTAGCTGAACTCTCTACAAGGTGATTTCTTCTATAGCTGATCTTTCTACAGGGTGATTTGGTTGTAGTTAAACTCTCTACACGATAGATTCTTTGTAGCTGAACTCTCTACAAGGTGATTTCTTCTATAGCTGATCTTTCTACAGGGTGATTTGTTTGTACCTGAACTATCTACATGATTGTTTCTTTGAAGCTGAACTCTCTACGAGGTGATTTCTTCTAGCTGATCTTTCTACAGGATGATTTGTTTGTAGCAGAACTCTCTACAAGGAAACTTCTTCTAGCTGATCTCTCTACAGGGAGATTTGTTTGTAGCTGAACTCTCTATACATGATTTGTTTGCGGCTGAATTCTCTACATGATGGTTTCTTTGTAGCTGAACTCTCTACAAGGTAACTTCTTCTAGCTGATCTCTTTACAGGGTGAATTGTTTGTAGCTGAACGATCTACAAGGTAACTTCTTCTTACTTATCTCTCTACAGGGTGATTTGTTTGTAGCTGAACTTTTTACAAGGAAACCTCTTTTAACTGAGTTCTGTACAGGGTGAATTGTTTGTAGCTGAACTATCTACAAGGTAACTTCTTGTAGCTGATCTCTCTACAGGATGATTTGTTTGTAGCTGAACTATCTACAAGGTAACTTCTTCTAGCTGATCTCTCTACAGGGTGATTTGTTTATAGCTGAATTCTGTATAGGTGATTTGTTTGCAGCTGAGCTCTTTACAGAATGGTTTCTTTGTATCTGAACTCTCTACAAGAAATCTTCTTCTAACTGATGTTTTAACAGGGTGAATTGTTTGTAGCTGAACTCTCTACAGGGTGATTTGTTTGTAGCTGATCTCTATACAGGTTACTTATTTCTAACTGATCTCTTGAATTCTGTTCAGGGTGACTGCTCTATTAGGATGACTGCTCTATTAGAGTATCTCGATCTCGCACTTGCTACACCAAGTTGGATTTCGTGTTATAACTCCGTGGCTTTAAGTCTGATTCTTCTACACCATTGAAGAGCCTTTCTAAGATGATAACTCCATCTGTACAGCGATTTTGAAAGCATTACCCCAAGCGGTTTACCTGGTAGGCGTGGCAAGCATAATAATAATAATAATAATAATAAAATAAAAATATTAAAAATTAGCTAATCTCGATTGCGTAATTGTTACACACTGTTGATTTTTTCACTGTATCTTCCTGGTTTTTAGCTGAATTTCTTTCAAACCACAAAAGGTTTGAGGTTCAATAGTTAACCTATTCACCCACCGATTTTCAGCTTCTTCCCATACGCGGTTTACCCTGTAGGCGTGACAACATATTGGTGTTATTTTTCGTGCATAATCGCTCATAACTCTTTGTCTGTTTATGGTATTCCAGCCAAAGTTGGTACCGAGATGCGCCTTTATACCCCCCTTCTGTGTGCCAAATTTCAAGGCAATCGGATAACGCGTTCGAGTTTTATAGCAGTTTTTGTAAGTGTGCGACAAGAAAAAGAAAAATAAGAAGAAGAAGAAAAAAAAAACGAAGAAACTGAGCCAATTTTTGAAGTCGCATATCTCGGGAACGCGCGAAGTGATTTCGCTCAACTTTGGAATGTAGAGTACTGCAGTTGGGGGGCATGTCCACAGCAAAAATCGTCTTGTTTCATGAAGGAAGCACAGAGCTACGGAGGTGCGAAAATTGCGTTTTCTTTCTTCCTGTCAATATACTCACGGGTGTTACGCGCCGGCTTCTTGGGCCGTACGACACACTACCGTGTGTCTTGATATGTATATAATTTGTATAATTACTAATACAGTGGAACCTCTCTTAACGGTCACCCGAGTAGGGCGGTCACCTTAGCATAATGGCCACGTGACTATGGCCCCGACTGCTTCCCAATCAGTTTGTACAGAAATAGTTTGCATTAAGTGGTCACCTCTATAACACGTATAACAGCCAGCTTTTGAAGTCCCAAATAGCACTTCATTATGTACAAAAAGCTTCTCACGAAGCGGCCAGCAACAGCCATGATGGTGAGTAAGTATAACAGTTTATACTCACAGTTGTGTTCTGTATAGGTAAGCTTATAACTACTCCATGGCTTTGTCTCTTTGTGTGATTCTATCCTATGATAAATTTCACCTCAATTTGTACGGTCGCTCTTACTCTCAGTGGCCTTCGAGTTCAATATATCACAACAAGTATGATTATTAGTTTCCTTTACCATACAATCACTGCAGAATACACCAACTATTGAGACAATTACGGTTACACGAAAAAGTACTTCCATCTGCCTCGTGGCGGCTCACGTGTGTCCCTGCTCCGTCCTCTCACTCCGGAAACTTTCTTCATCAGTCCTCACAACTTCCTGAATTTACAATTGTGCAGTTACCAGCTAACTGTCTTTCTAGTCTAAAATAAAAGTTAAACTACGGCTTTTCCTTCACTGGCTTTGTAGAAAGGCAGCCTAGTGATAATGTCTCCATACAGTATCTTCTGGCTCTTGTTGGTCACTCTTTCTGCTACTTTGTTAATGCCTTTTAGGTATACCGTAGAGTCTGGTTGTTAAGCGCATGTACTTATTAAGCGCATATTGTTTGTTAAGCGCACACTCGGTTCTGGTACTTAACCATGGTTGATAAGCGCATGTATGGATGAACACGAAAATCCAGCGCTAGTTGCAGCTGTACAAGAGAAGAAACGCTAAGGGTTCGCTAACAGTGCAAGGCACGAAATTTAGTGTGATATATGGAGGTGTGGCCATCGATATGGCCTAATAGCGTACCTTCCACGAAAGTACGGTGTCATCTAAACTATAAATTCATGCTATTCACGAAGGATTTGAACACAAACTGAGCCAAACTGCGAAGCAACTGCAAACCATACCACCACAAGAGGAACAAATCCATCATAAAATGTTTATTAGGCGCATGCGCTTAACAAGTATATGTTAATTTAAAATTTTTTCGTCAAACATTTATTAAGCGTATGCGCTTAACAACCAGACTCTACGGTATGTAAGTAAGTAATGGATTGAAATGTAGGCATGCGTGAGGATAGCTATAATCCCGGAAATCTTCGTATAAAGGCCAAACCTTGGTTTGTTGCCTATGGCTGCTTTATAGAGGATATTGAGTTAGGCAGCCATCTGTCTATAAAGGCCAAATATTTCTGGCCCAAAGGTGACCGCTTTAGACAGGTTCCACTGTAAAATCAAAACTAATTGAAGTATTAAAAATCTTCTTAAAGTTCTTTTCTTCTTCCTGTGGTAAAGAAAAAAACACATGGGTTAAAACAGCCCCAAAGCCAGCCATAGGCTGGCTTTGCAGTATACAAATACAAAAAAAAGTGATATCTAATCAAAAACAGCCAAGCTGTAAAAAAGGTGCGGCCCCCAAAAAGGCCATGGTGAAAAAAGATGTGGAATCCAAGGTGGCACAAGAAATGGCTGTGATGGTAGGTTAATGGTAAAATTTTAATAACGACAATTCAGGTGAATTTTGTGCCACATGGTCTTGGCACCAAATTCACCTGAATTGTCGTTATTAAATTTTTTACCATTAACCTACCATCACAGCCATTTCTTGTGCCACCTTGGATTTCACATCTTTTTTCACCATGGCCTTTTTGGGGGCCACATCTTTTTTTACAGCTTGACTGTTTTTGATTAGATCACCTTTACGGAACAATATTAGGCTACCTATCATCAAATACAGCATTTAAAACAAGTATTTAGATACGTGGTTACTATTCTGTGTAGAGTAATGATGCAATTCGACAATTCAGACAGTGGTCACCAGGAATTCAGCTGCCACTGGCTATTACCAGTAACAAATGGGTGCTGAAATGTGGGATCACATTAAATGCATATCTACCTGTCAAATGCTGCACCAGTTTTTCTTAGCCACACTTCATGTGTGATTTGAAGTTTGATAATTTATACTATGTACATAATAAAGTACATTAATATATAAGTTAAGCCGATTATATTGTTTCTTGTATATTTTAGGCTTTAAATATCAACCACCGCCTTCAAGACCTCACCACCATATACGTCGTCAATATCTGTTTGATAAAATTGCACGAATAATCTGTTCCAATTCTGAAAGTATTCTTCCTGGTAAAAAAGGCGTTTCAGTAATTCTTACAGGAGCTGGAGGATTTGGCAAAACTACAGTGGCTTTAGATTTATGTCATCATCCTGACGTAAAAGATTTCTTCCCAAATGGTATTATTTTTATTGAGCTTGGTCCACAGCCCTGTGATCCTAGTAAAATATTGAATGAGCACTACTGCCAAATGACTGGAAAAGCTTTTGAGTATATAAATGATGTAGAAGACAAGATTAAAGAAGTCACAAAAATATACAAAAATGTTCTTGTCATTATTGATGATGTCTGGGTAGTTGATGATGCTAGGCCCATTGTGGAAGCATTTTTTAATTGTACAATACTACTTACTACAAGAAATCCTAATATTGGCATTCCATACAGAAAGACAATTACCATTGAATCTATGTCACTGAAAGAATCTGTGTTTTTGATGACCAAAGGAATTCTTGAATACAGTGAATTGTCAACAGAAGATGTTAAAGTATTTAATGAACTAGCAGTAAGCACTCATCAATGGCCTCTACTTTTATCACTTATAAGAGGTCATCTCTCCCATAGTTTAAATGACAAGAATTATACTTTACGAAATGCAATTGCACATGTGCAAACAAATTTAGCTAATAAAGGATTAATAGCCTTTGACATTAAGGAAACTCATAACATTCGTCAGAAATCAGTCCATGCTTGTATTGAAGTGTCATTAGGGCTGTTGGACAACTCTGTAAAAGACAAACTTTTTTCATTAATATTGTACACAGGAATTGGGGGATCACTGCCAAGCCGAGCAGTACAATGTCTTTGGGATGTTTCTGCTGAAACTGCTAGAAAGACTGTTTCGTCCCTAGAATTATATGGTTTGGTGTTCACTAAAAGTTTAAAACCAGTACCTCCTTATTATCAAGCTGCGTATAAGTTTTTGACAGTACATAGTGTTATTAGTGATTATATCATTAGCTCCATTGAAAGTAAGACAGTTGTTCAATTGTCTCCTTTTTTGTCCCTACATACAGAAGAATTAATTTGTAGTGTGGAAGAGCTTTTGT
Source organism: Dysidea avara (assembly GCF_963678975.1). Lineage (NCBI taxonomy): Eukaryota > Metazoa > Porifera > Demospongiae > Dictyoceratida > Dysideidae > Dysidea > Dysidea avara. The sequence goes on from NC_089273.1 coordinate 30,986,465, forward strand.
TTCAAGAATCTCATATGGTTGATTCGTTGAAGAAGTCAAAATTTTTAAATTACAATAAGCTAAAAATGGAACACATTGTTCTACCATACTACATGAAGGACATTAATATGCATGTACTACATGATCCACATCTTGCACTGCTGATTTTGCAAAACATACAATCAATTTTAAATGGCGCAAGATATTGTCATCTGTTGCCATTGTTTAATGAAGAAATAGTTACACTGAGTACTGAATGTCATAATGCACTTTCTCATGCTCAGGGATTAAGCAGAAAGGTTAATCTTCATTTTCAACTGTGCTTTCGAGTAAAGAGTTTTAATAATCTGATACCCATTCTAAAAGAATACCTGAAAACACAATTTATAGTATCGACAGTTGCTAGATGTGTTAAGCTTGCTGAAAGTATTTCCACACAGTGTGATGCTAAGTTAAAAGCAGAAATGACAAATATCTGTGGACAATTTCAGATTTTAACGGTGGAGGATAATATCATTTCTTTGGAAAAGTTACCACGATTTCAGTTGTACGTTTTACTACACAAGAAAATTACTGATGCATTACTTCAGGGAAGTAATGATGAAATTGAAAATCTATATAATCATATTGCTACTGGGAAATTTGACAAGGAAATAAAGTTGATTCATGATAAGTACTTACCAGAGATACAAGATGGTAAGTTTTAAAGCAAAGTGTACTGACAGCCTTGGAAATATGTGTGATACTAACAATACTAAAGAAGAATTACAGTATGTATGTATGTATGTAATCTGATTTAAGCGGTTACATGGTTAGTGTATGTGACTGTTCTATTGCAATATCATGACTGCTTTATTATAGCATCTCAAGCAGGCTAGACTATACACAATGTTTAAAAGACGTGGTCTTTTCATGTCTTGTTTTTCACCATTCTACCAATAAGAGGCGTGTATTATGTACATCGTCAATTGCTATAAGTGAAGCTAGATCAATAAGGACCCGTCAAGTTTTATTCGTCCAGCTATATCATAAGGGGTGTGGTACTCACTAGTACAGTGGTTACAGAGGTTTACTTTTACTGGTAAGGCTTCAGCTATAGAGAAAGACAGTTCATTTCATTTGAATTATGTTCATTATTTAATCTTGCATGCCTGACTATTCGAGGTACACTTCCTTAGCTGTGCATAGCAATGTAATTATAGAATTATAAAATATTTCATGAATTACAAAACAAACTTATGAATTGATAGTTCAATATGAAGTGTTGCAACTAAGCAATAGCTAAAATACATGTTAAATAGCATAGTTAATTGCTGATTAATTCCACCTAGTTACATGACACATGATTTTAAAATAGTAACAACTTCAACTTATTTATTTACTGCTTCTTCAGTATTTATTTGATATGATGTAATTGTGTAGGAAATTATGGAGCATTTCAAGCTAATGATGTTGCACATCATTTCCCACCTAATAATATAAGATGGATTGGTGGTGTTGAGACTCAGTTGTTCGATGATAGTGAAGGAGTTTTCTATTCTTTTAATCATGAAGTAACAGTAACAGTTCCACCTGGTGCTATTCCCAATGGAAGACAAGCAGAACTAAAGTTTGCAGCTACATTAACTCCTCCAGTTAAGTTAGCACAAAGTGTTACTCAAGTGTCAGCAATATTTTGGTTGTGTATGGATGTGGAACTGAAGAAACCAATCAAACTATGTATGCCTCATTCTGTCTGTGTTGAGACTATGGAACATGCAAGAAACTTATACTTTGCTAAAATTGCTCATTCATCATTGTCTGAAGGATGCATGAATATAATAGATGGCGGAGAATTTAAAGATGGAGAAAGTTTTGGAGTTATAGAAATTGATCATTTTTGCTATTATTGTATAGTTAAGAAAACAACACCTCTTGAAGATATTCCTGAAAATGAATACAAAATTATAACTATGAAACTTAAGAAACCAATGATAGACCACTGGAAATGTGATGTGTGCATAGTTCCATCTATTCCAACATGTAGAATGGTAATGATGTATTTTGATGCATCTGTTGTGAAAGTTCATGCCATGTGTGTAGCATTTTTCCTATTGTTTTTTGAGTTCAAGAGGTAATGTATGTAAGTCACGTATTGTGATCAGGCTAGTGATCTGCAATGGTCAATTTTGTGTAGTTATAACACTCATTGTTGGGTCTTTCAGAATTTTATATCAATCATTAATACCATTAGCAGGAGAAATTACGGACCCCAGGATTTTTTAGACCATAGGCTAGAGTGCTTGTTGTTAAAACTATCCAGTCCCCTTTTATTTTTGCTGTACTTAGCAGATTTATTTTCTGGATTTGCCCTTCGTATTGATAGCAATTATTATAGTAGGTTAATATGACACTATGAAATGCACTGATTGTGAATGCAGCAATAATACATTCTAATAATTAATTTAGCATTTGGAAGAACAATATCAAAATGTAAAAGAAGAATACACATGTGATGAAGAAATCACAAAATTTCATTTTCGTTTTCATCTAATGTCAAAAGAAGTACAACTTGATATTGACAAGGCACAATTTAATGGTGATGCTGAAATTCACATCATTTCTGGTTATGATAAGATCTTAAAGGTTTGTACATTGTAATTTTTGTACTAATACTACAATGTTGTTAGTTCACTTGAAAAAATATGTCTATGATGATAAATACTTTTATACTTCTGTGCTGCTTTATGGATAACATAAAAATGTGATGGTTGTAACATTGTATGCAATAAGTCCTTATCATCCATATCATGCAAATCCTGATTGCCTACATTGCATCTAATATACCATATAGTAAAAAACTTTGGTGGGAACAAGTGTGATGAAACCCCTCTGTTGAAAAAATTGGCGGAAAAAAACTGGTAATTAATATAATATTCGCCAAAGTTTTTTACTGTACAGTACGTAAAGATAAAACGACAAGGTGTCAACTCATCAGTTAAGTAGTGTAGTAAGTGTATAGGTATAGCCAGCATTGTTGTTGTAGCAGTATTTTTGTAGCTACTGATCTAACAACGTGCTAGCAAAGGCGTGCTTCTCTATTTCCTGCGATGCCAAGAGCAACGTATTTGCTTTTTCAGTGAACTCCAGTAGCAGAGGTTATCACGCATATCAAAGTATTTTTTTTTGTGTATAGCTATATTAATTACAACATATATACACATTAGTGTTGGACAGTATTGGAAAATAGCAAACGGTATACCTTCCATAAAAATATCATGGTATTACTAAATATCACGGTATTAATATAAAAGCCATTGGTATTAAAGTACCTGCCATTTACCTCAACAAAACAACCAAATACCCATGGTAGCTCAGCAAACCTCAGGTACAAATTACCACAAACAAACTTGTTTACATAGTTTGGTTAGCTGACTACATCAGCACCTGCCTACATACATTGTCACATGTCTGGTTACCTTCTAAATATGGGATGAAACAAGCCCACAGGGAGGCCATAGTGCCCAGACAGTATGGCGGTATTTAAAAAAACAGGCGGTATCAAAACCAGTAGGACTTAAATATCACAGATTACTAACAATACCAGTATATCGCCCAGCTCTAATACACATAAGCTATAACAATAATTACACACCATGATACTAAATATACAGTCAAGTTGGAAGGGAGACGCTGGGCATAGTGGGGAAGGATGAATGCAGGGTAAAGGGGAAAAGGTGGGAACTGGTAGGTACTAGTGGATTGAATGAAGGCCAAAATATATCAAAATATCAAAGTACTTGGCCAAATCCATCACGAGACAAACTATAAACTGACATGTGAACGGGACGCCAGTTGGAAATGCTATCCCAAGGAGTGCTTACAAATGTGGGACACATTCCTAAGAAGATCAAGATCTCCAAAGTCAGCTTGATATTTATTGCGTGGTGGTACGAGCTGACCTTCATCTCAAGTTCTAGTTACTCAATGTACTTGTGTGATCATCTAAAATAACTGACGAAAAAAACTTTTGTGAATTGAATATTATTCGCCAAAGTTGTTTACTATACGGTATAACTCTTCTGTTTCCTGCAGTCATGAGCATTCATACAAACACCCTCAAACACCCACTTTAAAGTGTGTCATGTGGCCAAGAAACCAGCACATCACACCAGTGGGTTATTGACAGAAAGAAGAATCATGTCATTTTTACTAGCTCAGTGTTTCTTTTTTCCTTCAATAGTCCACATACCAAATTTGAGAATTTCTCTAGGCATTTCCAAGACACAACCCTTCGGCATGATTTCTTCTGCATTGTTTTGCATGCTTACATAAGCTGGCGTAAATGCAAAAAAAATTCTGATAGCCTTGACATAAGAGAGGTTTAAAGGCAAATCATGGTATCAAACTTAGATAAACAGTTGTGGAGTTATGTATTAATAACAAGTATAAGGAATAATTAGGAATTTTAAGTTTGATTAGAAATCATGCAAAAAGCAGTAGAGAAACAAGGGAGGTCACCTACTCCTGCAGATATACCTGTACTAGTGAATATTTAACCCATGACTAAATTAGGGATTAAAATTAATGTTCACTTCAGATGTAGGCGACCTCCCTTGTTTTTCTACTTTTTTATGATCCCTAATTGAATTTAAAATCCCTATTTTCCTTGTACTTGTTTGATTACTGTTTTGTAGCATTGATTATTATGACTAGTGAACCCGTACATATTGCTTCAAAAGAGAGGATGGCACCAGATTTGATGTTTTCACCTGAATGTCTGCTCCACCTATCAATTACTGACTCAAAGGTGAAGTGACGATTACACTTTGCTTTCAACTATGTTCAGCCCACTACACAGAGGTTCAAATGAAGAACAGTAGCCTCCGCAATCAAGTCACCACGAAAAATACAGATGATTCGATCACCCCAACTATCAATTACTGACTTGAAAGTAAAGTGGTCATTATGCTTTGCATTCAGCTCATTGCACAGTGAAGAACAGTAAGCGCCTCTGTAATCAATCCAGTCAGTCAGTCACAATTCCCATTTACAAACTTAGGGAAGCCATGCACCACATTACCGCTAAATGCCACTTTGGATTGTCAGCAAAAGAAATAGAACACAAAGGAGGACAAAGGTAAGTTCATACTGTGTGCATTTTATGTGTCAAAAGGTACATCTCAGGACAAAGTGATGCTAATCAGTGAAAAATCAAGCTGTATCCTTAGCCGTTATCAAGTTACACTTGCCTGAAGGCATTAGGCAAGTAGGCAGACAGTTAGACAGTAGAGAATTTAATGTTTTTTTAATGTTGTAACAATCTATTGGAAGCATTTAGGGTCATACTGAAGGAACTTTTGGGCTTGGTTATACCAGTACTGCCAAGGCACCAGAATGGTATATATTGCGAAACTGGTCTTTGGGTGATATTTTGCCAGAAAAATCGAACCCTTCATGATCCCTAATATACAGTACTACCATACTGTATGACTAGACACATAAAAAGCACCAATATGTTGTGACTCACCACTTATGTGCCACACCACCAGTGCATCTCACATGTGTACATGATAGAAAGGCAAAAAAAAATGGTGTTTTCATGTATGCATAGCTCCATGGTCCCTTGTTAGAAGCACACCATTTTTGCATATTTCTGCCAGGCAGGGTATATAGGACACTGCAAATTTGACTGAATTCACACCAGCCATTTGTGCAATATAGTTATTCAATATTCTGAATGATTTCTTTGTTTTGTGTTCTATGGGAGCTTAAAGTTCTTTCACGCTCTATTGCAAAAATTGTTATACGATGCAAATGTGTTAATCGATAGCCTTGAACATTGGTGCAAATAAACAACGCATAAATATACATGTATGTCAAACTCTTACTCCCCTCTCCTAAAATTTGAAGTATCGCACATCTTGAAACATACATGTTAAAACATACAATAAATTCCAATACAATAAAATAGTCATTAAACAAACACAAGAAAATGACTAATTGTATATCAAACAATTCAACTTTCTGTAGATGTGGTCATAGAGTTTACATAATCATTATGAAATTGGCTATTTTATTTAGGAAGATGTGGACTTTCGAAAATATTATGGGGATAATAATTTACTAAGAAAGCTTAAGGAGAACATGGACACAAAATTATATCCTTCACGATTTCAAATTGAGATACTGAAGAGAAATTTAACATTTTTCCAAAGCAGACACTACTTAACTTTTAGTCTTAAAGGAGGTAAAAGAAAACTTTGTAGAAAGATTGTCATTGAAGCTACTGATGGTAGGAGTCCAGCATGTATTCATAAGTTGTGTTGTTATTAGAATATTTGCTTTCTTGCAGGAATCCCAGAAAGAAGGACATCACCTTCACATTGTAGCAGATATGATTATCAACCATGTATGTATTCCTGGGTATTTCATTTTAGATTATGGCAGTAACTGTTTATACGTGTGACCCACTGAAAACTCAAATAATTTGCATTTCAGTAATGTCATTTATGTCTTCATTTTTCGTAGGGAAAAAGTCTGCTAAACCTTGTCTGTCGAATTACCATTGATAGCCTTGTCTTGTTGATTTATTAGTATAGTGGCGTAGCCCCAAAAATTAGCCTAACTGTGCACTTAACTTATCATAACCTCAAACTGCAATTACCAAGTTGTTTCAGATCTTTACTTTGGTACCAAGTTAATTAATGCATCAGGGAATTATATAAAAATATCAATGATCAAATTTTTGTATACAAATAGCCCTAAAAGTCACCAAAGATCAAATCTACAATAGCACTATATCAAAAAGTGCATGTATTGGAGTATAATACTTACGTACATATGTGGAGAAGTTATGGTTTTACGGAAAAGTGCATGATTTTTGCGTTGTGCCACTATACTTTAAGGCAATAGGGAGCAAGAACAAAAAGTGAATTGTACAGCTGCAACTATACTTTAGATTAACTGCAGACAGTTGTCATCAGTATGGTAGTACAAGTACTACTGTATATAGGATTCTCCCCTAAAATCACAGATGCCACTAAAATTATCATAGAAATATCATACGCAACAAATATCACCTTCATGGTACTACATTTAACATCAAATAAAGTGGTAAAATTAAGAGAACATACACAGTCAGTTTAATATCACCTTTTTATCAAAATTCCACTATCATCTGCCTACATACCTGTCCACAGTAACAAAGTAGCATATGGCCACCATTACTACATAGCAATAAATACATGGTTGGCTTGTACCTTTTGTTGTAACGATGAATGTTTGCCTTCCATTCCTTTCAATTTATACTACATAGTCATTATTCTTCATGCTAGGATGCCTTATACTAGTGCATTAAAATACTTTCCTTAAAGAGTTATATATCAGCACTATTTCAGGAGTAGGTAAAAACAGTCGACCTGGGGACCAAGGAACCGTGGAAATCCTACTCGTCTCAGAATTTTATACACTTCACAGTAATCTATACTTGTACTAGGTACCTCTGCAAGTAGTCTTGCATGGCCAATCCACTTTTTCTCCTTTCGCGGTGTCTTGTACGATGTTTATACCAATTAGAAATTATAAGCACCTCTGAAAAAGTACCTGAAGCTGACTACAATAATTATAGGTCACTCGTTATTTCCCCAGAATATTTGTTTGCACATTGTTTTTCTAAACTTTAGTAGCTAGGTGACATAATAGACTAGCATGCTCATTATGCAGCAGGCGAGCAATTACTAGCTAAGCCAAGCTAAGTATATTCTAGCAGCTCTTCATACATCATGGTGCATTTGCACAATGTTCCTAAACTACTCTAGTAGCTAGGCAGCATAATAGACTAGTATGCTTATTGTGCAGCGGGCAGTGGCTTATAAATGCAGTCAGTTTCGGACACTTTTTCAGAGGCGCTTATAATTTCTAATTGATGTAAACATTGTACGAGACGCCGCAAGGGGGGAGGAGTGGATTAGCCATGCAAGACTCCTTGCAGAGGTACCTAGTACAAGTATAGAATGTTGTGAAGTGTATAAAATTCCAAGAAGAGTTGGATTGCCGTAGGTCCCCGGGTCCACTGCTTTTACCTACCCCTATTTCAGGTGCTTAACAACAATCACAATCAACCCTGCCCCTTAAACAATTAGAATGTACCATGCAGTGGACCCCTAATAGGTAGTCTGAAATTATAAATGCTATTAAAGAACTACCTGTACAAGATCAGTCATCATATTATTAGATTACTGATATCAGATCGGTACAATATCAATAGATCGGTAATAATTTTCCTAGATCAGATCGGTATCGGTAAAGCTCAGAAAGTTGAATCAGTACATCTCTAGGTCCAATACGTGATTGCACTATATCAAAAATGTCTTTGGAAACGCAGTCTATGTACCAATTGGATAAAGATGCATGCTACATTAACAATTTTACACAATGTTTTAACCAAATTTTTAAGCGGTTGTTTCACAATGAAAGAAGATGATAACACCAAAACCTTGGTAGTATCATGATCCCCAAAGCAAGAATAATTCAAGAACCTTTGTCTTGTGCCAGTACTCCCAAGATTATGTAAGATATGAGCATTAGTTTGCCTTGTGTTAAATGAGCAATTCACTATCATTTTTTTGTCACGTTTTCATCTTCACCCTGGTTGTAAGAAGGGCCTGGAAGACAAAATTTACCCAGCAATGGATTCACCTGTTAATGGAGAACCCAATAGTGTAAGAGGCATCTATGTAAAGGACTGCATTCGTAAGTTAGATTGTTAAATTAAACACCAGTAGCTTATTTTCCGTATTGTCACTGTACAAATCAATTTTCTGTTGCTGAAATTTAGTATCACTGTAACTTTGAAGTTATTGGCTTCTACAGCTCATACATTGGTTGACCATCCCTTTGCCTATCTACATAGATGAAGAAAATGAGCAATTTGAAAAATCTGCTAACATACTGTATACATTTCTTGCAGATCCAATCACAATTTGTACAGTGCTATGTGGAATAAAATTTACAGGCATTTGTTTAATCAATCATAAATCTCATGTGCAATAGGCTACGGAGTTGAGACCTTGTCATTCTATTCACCATGAACTGGGGCATTCAGCAAGGTACATATAGGTTTTGGCCTAAATGCATGTGGGTCATTCATGTGAAATCAACAAGGAATTAGGGTCACCTCTTGGATTTTGACGAAACTTAGTGTGTTTGTAGTACCTGTGGTGCTTATCATTACATGCAAAGTTTTAGCTCCATACACCCCATAGTTTCTGATTTATGACCACAAATATTTTGAATATTTCATGAAAAATTGGTCCATCTCTAGTTACAAAATCGACCGTAATTTTTGCACTGTATGAATATTTTAAAACACAATTTTCACCGATTGACCTTTCCAGTGGTTCATAAATTATGGGATATCCACTTATTTGTGGTGGGATTTGACTTTTAAAAAACTATTTCTGAAGAGATGGTACAAGATTCACATATTTATGGATGCATGGTGATCTCATTTAAAGTCCACCTGTTTTATATGTATACTTTGCTAGAAAGGTTGTTGCTTTGGTCCTATACATTAATATCCAATTAGAGAAGTATAAATTAACTGCAGCACACAGGTGGTCTTTCAATACAGGTGGTCACTAATACAGGTTGCACTGTACCTACACACCTTCACTCTGTAAGACAAACTTGGCATGGCCTTGTTGTGAGTGGTTATTGGAAGTGAGTACCGGTGGTGCTTATTACTATATACAATTTGTTAGCTTGATACACCAAATAGTTTTTGATTTATGACCACAAATATTTTGAATATTTCATGAAAAATTGGTTCATCTCTAGTTATAAAATTGACCGTAATGTGTATATATATTTAAATACAATTTTCACTAATAAAAGACTGTTGATTGACCTTTCCAGTGATTCAGAAATTATAGGATATTTACTTAATTATGGTTCAAAAGTACTGTATTGAAAATTTTAATTGTTTATATTTCAAAGAAGCATAATGCTTCTTTGATTTTTTTGTGAACAATAATTGGGTAATGGTCTATGTTTGATAAAATTTCAGTGGTGGGATCACAAGAGATATGTGACCGTCTCAGCAAAAACCCGACTTGTTCGCACAAGCATGCGTATTGAGAAAAATGAAATTTAAAAATAATTCGTAAAATTACGCATGCTACAAAAAAAATTATGCAAGTTTTTATCGAGCCAGTACTCAAAGAAGGAAGACTCAAATCGATTAAAACTATATACTACTTATTCGCCTGTTCATGGAAAGTTCAAAAATCTTTGTTTCGTTTCTCTAGCTCCAACGGTATGCGTGTCACGTGTGTTTGTTTACGATGTGGTAAACGTAAACAAGATTGTCATTGTTTCTTCTACCAAACCACCTTCATATCCATATGCGCAAGTATCTACAGGGATAATACTATACCTTGGCTGATGTACTGATCCATGGCAAACGTTTTAAGCTAAATTGCAACATTGTAAGCTAATCCAAACGGAAGTTATGGCTGCGAATGTAAGTGCCTGCAGTTTATTTTCAGTATAGTAGCTGTACAAATCGATTACCTTGCTCTTCCTACTGTCTATCGCTATAATTTCAAAACTACACACTACAGAAGGCTGAAACTGTGGTGGTCCATTCCTTGGACACTGCTGATATTGCTGAGTGAATAAAAATATTATTTTTAATTGCACAAACAAGTCGGTTTTTTGCTGAGATTGTCACATATAATGAATTATGTTGTAGTATGCAGTGGAATTCTGTAGCTTATTATTGCTGTATGGGAGTACAATATATAACAAATGCACTAAGTTTCATCAAAATTCGAGAGGTGATCCTAAATTCCTTGTTGATTCAACATGAAATATTATTTACGTACATGCATGCTATCAAGCAAGAAGGTTGTTCGAGCTTAAAAGGTGAAGATAACATTATGTTTTACTGCAATGTAAACAAACACACTTAACTCACATTTGCTCCACGGTACAGAAGATATTCTTACTTTCCATGAATAGACAAATCCATGCATTGCTATATTAGACAAGTACACAGAAAAATTTGGAATTTTCAACTAGAGTAGGGACCATAGTACATCGATAAAAAGTACTGAAACAAGCTGGAGTAGTCCATGATATTAAATCACAGTAAAACAATAAGAAGTGTTATATATATCTAATCAAAAAACAGCCAAGCTGTAAAAAAAGGTGCGGCCCCAAAAAAGGCCATGGTGAAAAAAGATGTGAAATCCAAGGTGGCGGCCAAGAAATGGCTGTGATGGTAGGTTAATGGTTACATTTTAATAACAACAATTCAGGTGAATTTGGTGCCAAGACCAAGCGGCACAAAATTCACCTGAATTGTCGTTATTAAAATGTAACCATTAACCTACCATCACAGCCATTTCTTGGCCGCCACCTTGGATTTCACATCTTTTTTCACCATGGCCTTTTTTGGGGCCGCACCTTTTTTTACAGCTTGGCTGTTTTTTGATTAGATATCACTTCTTTTTGTTTTTGTATACTGCAAAGCCGGCCTATGGCTGGCTTTGGGGCTTTTTTAACCCATGTGTTTTTTCATTAACACAGGAAGAAGAAAAGAACTTAAAGAAGAATTTTAGTACTTCAATTATTTTTGATTTTATTAGTAATCATACAAATTATATACATATATTTATTACATGCCTATTATTCCCCACAGGATTTTTTTTGCAGCTGATCTCTCTACTGGGTGACTTGAAATGTAGCTGAACTATATACAGGATGGTTTCTTTGTAGCTGAACTCTCTACAAGGTAACCTCTTCTAGCTGATCTCTCTACAGGGTGTTTAGTTTCTAGCTGAACTCTCTACAGGTGATTTGTTTGCAGCTAAACTCTCTACATGGTGGTGTCTTTGTAGCCGAATTCTCTACATGATGGTTTCTTTGTAGCTGAACTCTCTATAAGGTGACTTCGTCTAGCTGAACTCTCTACAGGGTGATTTTTTTTTGTAGCTGAACTCTCTGCAGGGTGATTTGTTTGCAGCTGAACTCTCTACATGATGGTTTCTTTGTAACTGAACACTCTACAAGATGACTTCTTCTAGCTGATCTTTCTACAGGGTGAATTGTTGTAGCTGAACTATCTACAAGGTAACTTCTTCTAGCTGATCTCTATACAGGGTGATTTGTTTGTAGTTGAATTCTGTACAGGTGGTTTCTTTGTAGCTGAACTCTGTACATGATGGTTTCTTTGTAGCTAAACTCTTTACAAGGTGACTTCTTCTAGCTGAACTCTCTACGGGGTAATTTCTTTGTAGCTGAACTCTCTATATGATGGTTTCTTTGTAACTGAACTCTGTACAAGTGCGTTTTTGTGGGTGATCTCACTGCAGGTTGATTTGTTTGTAGCTGAACTCACTAAAGGGTGATTTTGCTTGTAGCTGAACTCCTTGCATTGTATCTAGTTTCTAGCTGATCTCTCTACAGGGTGATTTGTTTGTAGCTGATCTCTCTACAAGTTGATTTGTGTGTAGCTGATCTCTCTGTAGGTTGATTAATTTGCAGCCGATCTCTCTACAAGGTAATTTGTTTGTAGCTGAACTGTCTATAAAGTAATTTATTTTTAGCTGATCTCTCTGCAGGTTGATTTGTTTTAACTGAACTCTCTACAGGGTGATATACTTGTAGCTGAACTTCTTACATTGTGTCTAGTTTCTAGCTGATCTCTCTACAGGGTAATTTGTTTGTAGCTGAACTCTGTACAAGGTTGTTTTTTGTAGGTGATCTCACTGCAGGTTGATTTGTTTGTAGCTGAACTTACTAAAGGGTGATTTGCTTGTAGCTGAACGCCTTACATTGTGTCCAGTTTCTAGCTGATCTCTCTACAGAGTGATTTGTTTGTAGCTGAACTCTCTATAAGGTGATTTGTTTGCAGCTGAACTCTCTACATGGTGGTTTCTTTGTTGCTGAACTCTCTACAGGGTGTTTTGCTTGTAGCTGAACTCTCTGCAGGGTGATTTGTTTCTAGCTTATCTCTCTACAGGTTGATTTGTGTGTAACTGATCTCTCTACAAGCTGATTTGTTTGTAGCTGAATTCTCTGCAAAGTGTTTTGTTTGTAGCTGACCTCTCTTCAGGGTGATTGTTTATAGTTGATCTCTCTACAAGGTGATTTTTTGTAGCTGACCTCTCTTCAGGGTGATTTGTTTCTAGCTGATATCTCTACAGGGTGATTTTTTGTAGCTGACCTCTCTTCAGGGTGATTTGTTTCTAGCTAATCGCTCTACAGGTTGGTTTGTTTGTAGCTGAACTCTCTACACGGTGATTAGCTTGTAGCTGAATTCCTTACATTGTGTCTAGTTTCTAGCTGATCTCTCTACAGGGTGATTTGTTTGTAGCTGATCTCTCTACAAGTTGAATTGTGTGTAGCTGATCTCTCTGCAGGTTGATTTGTTTGTAGCTGATCTCTCTACAAGGTAATTTATTTGTAGCTGAACTGTCTAAAAGGTGATTTGTTTGTAGCTGATCTCTCTGCAGGTTGATTTGTTTTAGCTGAACTCTCTACAGGGTGATTTATTTGTACTGAACTCCTTACATTGTGTGTAGTTTCTAGCTGATCTCTCTACAGGGTGATTTGTTTGTAATTGATCTCTCTACAAGTTGATTTGTGTGTAGCTGATCTCTCTGCAGGTTGATTTGTTTGTAGCCGATCTCTCTATAGGGTAATTTGTTTGTAGCTGAACTCTCTATAAGGTAATTTGTTTGTAGTTGATCTCTCTGCAGGTTGATTTGTTTTAGCTGCACTCTCTACAGGCTGATTTGTTTGTAGCCGATCTCTCTACAGGGTAATTTGTTTGTAGCTGAACTCTCTACAAGTTGATTTGTGTGTAGCTGATCTCTCTGCAGGTTGATTTGTTTTAGCTGAACTCTCTACAGGCTGATTTGTTTGTAGCCGATCTCTCTACAGGGTAATTTGTTTTTAGCTTATCTCTGTACAGGTTGATTTATGTGTAACTGATCTCTCTACAAGCTGATTTGTTTGTAGCTGATCACTCTGCAGGTTGATTTGTTTCTAGATGATCTCTCTACAGGTTGATTTGTTTGTTGCTGATCGCTCTAAAGGTTGATTTGTTTGTAGCTGAACTCTCTGCAAAATGTTTTGTTTGTAGTTGATCTCTCTACAAGGTGATTTTTTGTAGCTGACCTCTCTTCAGGGTGATTTGTTTCTAGCTGATATCTCTACAGGGTGATTTTTGTAGCTGACCTCTCTTCAGGGTGATTTGTTTCTAGCTGATCGCTCTACAGGTTGGTTTGTTTGTAGCTGAACTCTCTACACGGTGATTTGCTTGTAGCTGAACTCCTTACATTGTGTCTAGTTTCTAGCTGATGTCTCTACAGGGTGATTTGTTTGTAGCTGATCTCTCTACAAGTTGAATTGTGTGTAGCTGATCTCTCTGCAGGTTGATTTGTTTGTAGCCGATCTCTCTACAAGGTAATTTATTTGTAGCTCAACTGTCTAAAAGGTGATTTATTTGTAGCTGATCTCTCTGCAGGTTGATTTGTTTTAGCTGAACTCTCTACAGGGTGATTGCTTGTAGCTGAACTCCTTACATTGTGTGTAGTTTCTAGCTGATCTCTCTACAGGGTGATTTGTTTGTAATTGATCTCTCTACAAGTTGATTTGTGTGTAGCTGATCTCTCTGCAGGTTGATTTGTTTGTAGCCAATCTCTCTACAGGTAATCTGTTTGTAGCTGAACTCTCTATAAGGTGATTTGTTTGTAGCTGATCTCTCTGCAGGTTGATTTGTTTTAGCTGAACTCTCTACAGGGTGATTGCTTGTAGCTGAACTCCTTACATTGTGTCTAGTTTCTAGCTGATGTCTCTACAGAGTGATTTTTTGAAGCTGAACTCTCTTCAGGGTGATTTGTTTCTAGCTTATCTCTCTACAGGTAGATTTGTGTTGATTTGTTCATTGCTGATCGATCTAAAGGTTGATTTGTTGCAGCTGAACACCCTGCAAAGTGTTTTGTTTGTAGCTGATCACTCTAAAGGGTAATTTGTTTGTAGCTGAACTCTCTCCACAGTGACTTGTGTGTAGCTGAATTCTGTGTAACTGAATTCTCTAGAGAGTGACTTAATTGTAGCTGAATTCTCTACACAGTGCATGACTTGTTTATAGCTGAACTTTCTTCAGTGTGACTTGTAATGTTCTGAATCTCTATAGTGATATATTTGCTTAACTCTCCACATGGTGACTGTCTTCTTGCTGAACTGTCTATAAGATTAACTGTTTGCAGCTGAACTCCCTACAGAATAACTTGTGATGTAATAAAATTCTATAATGGAGTAAATAAATTAGCCGAATGCTCTATTAGGGTGACTGTTCTATTAGAGTATCTCGATCTCGCATTTGCTACACGGAGTTGGCTTTCGAATCATAACTCAGTGGTTTGTAATCCGATTCTTCTGTACTACTGCAAGGACTTTCTATGAAGATTATTCCAGCTATACACCGATTTTCAGCTCATTGCTCTAAGCGGTTTGCCTAGTAGGCGTGAAAACTAATACTTTTTTATTCATAAAAATCGATCGCGTAATTGTGACACAGGTTGGGTTTTGTGTCATATCTCCGTGGTCTTTATCTCGATTCCTTTCAAACCACCAAAAGGCACTCCTACGATGGTTACTCCATCTACATAGCAATTTTCAACTCATTCCATGAAGCGGTTTACCCTGTAGGCGTGACAACAAATCGATCTTGTTTTACGTGAATAATCGGTCATAACTCCTGAACCATTCATCGGATTTGTACCAAATTTGATGCTAGGATTCGCCTTTGGACTCCCTTTCTGTGTGCCAAATTTCAAGGCGATCGGACTACGCGTTTGCTTGTTATAGCAATTTTTGCAAGTGTGCGAAAAGACGAAGAAGAAGAAAAAAAAACGAAGAAAAAAAACGAAACTTTGGCAGCTCATATCTCGGAAATGGCTGGAGCGATTTCCTTCAAATTTGGAATGTGGGGTCCCTTGGCTGGCGGGCAACTGTGTAGCAAATTTGGTTCCAATCAGATAAGTGATCACCGAGATACAAAGGTGTGAAAATGACGTTTTCGTTCTTCCTGTCAATATACTCACGGTGTGGCGCGCCGGCTTCTTGGGCCGCACGACACACTACCATGTGTCTTGATCCCTACTGTGCATTTCCATTATGGTATCTTCAGCACAGTAGGGATATAACACTTCTTATTGTTTTACTGTGATTCAATATCGTGCACTACTCCAACTTGTTTCAGTACTTTTTATCGATGTGCTATGGTCCCTATTCTAGTTGAAAATTCCAAATTTTTCTGTGTACTTGTTTGTTAACTTTTTTGTAAATAATTATTATGACTGGTGAACCCACGTATACCACATCTGAAATGGCTACGCGCACCCCAATATCGTCTGAACAGTGAAACATCCATTACGCTCCATTGTCAGCTTTGCGCAACCCGTTACTCAGCGTTTCGAATCAAGAACTGTTTGAAAAGCACCTCCGCTATCAAAATAGCCACTATGACAAATACGGACGATTTCCGTTATGCAGAAGGGAAGCCATGACATGCCATCGCCAAATCGACACTTTTTGCTGTCAGCAAAGATGAATGAGACACAAAGGAGGATACTGGTAAGTCCATGAAGAATGCATTGTACGTACTGCGGTATACCAAAAGGCACCTGTCGGGCCGAAGTGACGTTGAACAATGAAAAAATCAAGCTCATACGTAGCCTTAGCCATTATCGAGTTACAATTGTCTGAAGGCATCAGTCAGTCACTAGAAAATTCCATTAAAAAATTATTTTTAAAATTCTGTAGCAACTTGTTGAAAGCATTTTGGGTCAATCTGAAAGCTTTTTTGGGCTTAGTTTTACCTAACCAATACTGCCTCATCATCATCAGGGGAAATTGAGGCTGTTTTTTGGGTGATATTATTTCGTGGGCCACGCCTACTCCTTTGTGGTCCCTACTATACAGTTACTATCGTACTGTATGATTATTAAATTCAAGTCTTCCTTCATTTCGAGAATACTCCACCCATTGCATTTATTGCATTCTATTGTAAAATTAGGCTAGCACATACACATGGGATTCTTGCAGATCCGGTTACAGTTGATTGTTTTGCTCTTCTTGTTATCTATCACTCTAAATCCAATAGCACTTACTGGAAAAGGCTGAAACTTTAATAGTCCATTGCTAGACAGCAAGTAGTCATAAAATGCAATTTGAAGAAAATGCAAAGTCGATTTTTCACTCAGCTGGTCACATAGTGGTTAATGGGTGTTTAAAGGTGAAGGTTATACTATGGCTGCAATGATAAATTATTAGACAATTTTAATGATGATGGCATTATCAGTAATTTAGTAATGCATTAATTTTGTGTAGCAACCGATAATGCATCTGCTGTGCAACTGACCTCAAGGACTTCCAAGAAAGAATTTGGAGGTACAGTGTATACTATTTTTGTATGTTGACTCTAAAATGATATATAGACATCAAAACGCAGAGTTTATAGAATTTAGTCTCCCCAAAAAGGCCTGTGTTGTGGCACCCAAGCAAAGCGACGGTGTTACTACGGGCCTGTGGGTTTCTAAATTCCATAGAACCTTGTGTTTCAATGCCTAACTAATTTAGACCACAGCTCATTGTTGCTACACCCATGTAATTGGTATTGCACATGCTTTGTCAATGTTATAGGCTTTTAATGTTGCTTGTCGGTTTAACCCGGTCAGCAGGGCTTACCTTGTTGTGAGCGGGTTACCTCCGTCAACAGATGGTGGTTGTTTTGGTAGGTGTGCAGGGTTCCATGGATTCTCCTATTAATTCTCAAATAGACCCCCTTTCAACAGTTTACATGATGTATACAGCGTGTTTTACAACAAAGGCTTGGAGGTAGGAATGCTTGGGGATTCTAACATTCTCTGAAGCCACAAGAATTTCCACATGCCACAGTGTTCCTAATAGAAACCCGTACTGTCACACCCTGAGCTAGCCTCAAGATGGAAAAGACAAGGGAAAAAATGGGGAGATTTACTAAACTCCCTGCTGGAACTGTCTGTGGTGCATGTTTCACCTCACCACCCCCCATTATGCAATTTTTTTTTGGGAAATATATTACATTAAACCCCACCCAACAATCCCTTTGTGATTATTGTCTTCTAAAATACTAATATGAGATAGTTCGTAGAGGGGAGTGGTGTGGGTGGGACAAGATTCACTGTGCCATGCAGCACCATGCATTCTAACACCTCTCCACATGCCTTTTTCTTGTAAAGCATGCACAATGTTGTTCTTTAATTATTGCCAACCCTTCTCATGTGTGCACCTACCCAATCTTCCCTCCTGTCATGGTGGAACTTTGGGTTACTCACTATCATAATACACTTATGCATGCTCGACTGCAACATTAACCTAGTTTAACTAGTTAAACTCCATATAATTGCCGTGTTTTGTTAGGTGTAACCTTCTCCTAGTAGCTTAACGAATATGATACCTGGTTTTAGGCTAATGGAGTTAGAAACACCAAGTAACCTGATCGTATAGCTCAGCCTGTTTGGTATAAACACGCATTCCTCAAATAATTTGTGCAGCTATAAAGGTAAGGCTGGTTCCTCAGTTTTTTCAAAAACAATTGTAACTTGACTAAATTTGATTTTGAAAAATCTGGTCTATACATTTTTTGTAGATGTTTTATTATGTATGTATGCCAAGTTTCACTGTCATTGTTGGATTACTGGCTGAGAAAAAGTGAATTTTTAGTCATCCTTCAATTCACAATAACATTGAAATAAAAGATGATATCAAAAATCTGGTACATAGAAATTTAGAGCTATCACTGTACTACTTTCCCACTAAGATTCAGGTTTGTAGCTTGCACCTACATGGAGTAAAAGTGAAGAATGTAAAATACTGGTTATTACAATATTGTGTAAAAGTTCCAATTAGTTTAGCTTCAACTTTCATTTGTAAAACCACAATAGTTGATACATCACCTGTCCAAATTTCATTAACATTGACCAAACCCACATAAAGGTATGACACCACAAACATAGACAACAACTTTTTGAAACTTATGATGTCCATCACTGGAAAATATTAAAATAAAATATTAATATCTCAAGACACACGGTAGTGTGTCGTTTGGCCCAAGAAGCCGGCGTGCCACACCGTGAGTATATTTACAGGAAGAAAGTAAACGCGATTTTCACACCTTTGTAGCTCCGTGATTCCTTATCCGATTGAAACCAAAGTTGCTACAGAAGTGCCAGCTAAGTAGGGGAGTCCACATTCCAAATTTGAAGAAAATCATGCCAGCCATTTCCGAGATACAAGCGGCTAAAGTTTGGGTTTTTTTTCTTTGTTTTTTTCTTCTTCTACTTCTTCTTTTCGCACGCTTTGCAAAATCCGCCATACAACACAAATGCGTACTCCAATCGGGCTGAAATATGGCACACTTAAGGTTACGGGTTAGGCGCTTAATAATAGGTTATTATTTTTCGATGCGTGATAATGGTTGATGCAATATTGGCACGAAACTCAAGTAGGTGTTAGTGAGAAGGTTGTTAACTTTAAAGCATTGTATAGCCACATGATAATAGTGGAGGAATCGTACAAAGTGAGTGTTAATAATTTACTGCGGAAGGTAGTTAAGCGTAAAATTAAGTCCCCGCAATGTGGTTGAACCAGCGTTTAGCGCTACTGCTTAATGTGGTTATTATTATTCATCAAAAATAGCAGCTGTCAGCCAATTAGCACTAGTTTTTTATGGCAGTGTCAATGGGTGGTTATATTATCTAGGTCCTGTCGTGGAGACTTTGTGGGAAAACTGACTAGAAGCTGGTTAATTATCGTATCTTTCAAGGATAATGGCGATTAGTTCTGATACGGAAATACCGCGAGTGCACTACAGTGCTGTTACAATCGAATAACAACTCAATTCGTTCGTGACGACCTAGTAATCACTAAGTAATAGCTTATTAATGCTGAATATCATGGTCTGGCTTCCCATGAAACCTGGTTTTTGATGAATAGCAACTCAACAGTTTCGCTGTTTAGTGCCTGCATTTCTGTACAAGCGCATCCCTTGTTGAGTGTATCGCCGCTTTTGGTATTTCTTGTACGCCATGTTATTTTAGTGTGTTCTTCCATGCAAAACGGTTAAAACAGACCTATAAGCAAAGCGCCTACAAAATTATTTAATAGGTAACCCGTTACCTTAAAGGGCTCATTATGGCGAATGTCAGTACCAAGTTTGGTAGGAACCCGATAAACATTTATGGAGTTATGACCGATTATTTGCGTAAAATTAGGTCGAAGGTCTGTCACGCCCACAGGGTAAACCGCTTGAAGGAATGAGCTGAAAATTGCTATGTAGATGGAGTAACTATCGTAGGAGTGCCTTTTTGTGGTTTGAAAGGAATCCAGTTAAAGGCCATCGAGATATGACACAAAACCCAACCTGTGTCAAAATTACGCGATCGATTTTTATGAATAAAAAAACTATATTAGTTGTCACGCCCACCAGGCAAACCGTTTAGAGCGATGAGCTGAAAATGGGTGTGTAGCTGGAATAATTATCATAGAAAGTCCTTGCAGTGGTACAGAAGAATCGGAATGCAAACCACTGAGTTATGATTCCAAAGCCAACTACGTGTAGCATATGCGAGATCGAGATACTCTAATAGAACATTCACCCTAATAGAGCATTCTGCTACGTTTATAATTTACTCCATTATAGAATTATATTTCATTGCAAGTTATTCTGTAGGGAGTTCAGCTACAAACAAGTCATCCTGTAGTCAGATCAGCTAGAAGAAGGTGCCTAATAGCGAGTTCAGCTGCAAACAAATCACCCTGTAGAGAATTCAGCTACAAACAAATTGCCCTGTAGAGAGATCAGCTAGAAGAAGTTACCTTGTAGAGAGTTCAGTTACAAAGAAACTATCGTGTAGAGAGTTCAGCTACAAACAAATCACCCAGTAGAAAGTTCCACCATGAACAGATCACCCTGTAGAGAGTTCAGTTAGAAACAAGTCATCCTGTAGAGAGATCAGCTAGAAGAAGTCACTTTGTAGAGAGTTCAGCTACAAAGAAACTACCATGTAAGAGAGTTCAGCTGCAAACAAATTACCTGTAAAGAGTTCAGTTAGAAAGAAGTCACTCTGTAGAGAGATCAGCTAGAAACAAGTCACCCTGTAGAGAGTTCAGCTAGAAGAATTATATTGTAGAGAGTTCAGCTACAAAGAAACTACCATGTAGAGAGTTCAGCTGCAAACAAATCGCCCTGTAGAGAATTCAGCTACAATCAAATCACCCTGTAGGAAGATCAGCTAGAAGAAGTTACCTTGTAGAGAGTTCAGCTACATACAAGTCATCCGGTAAAGTGATCAGCTAGAAGGATCACCTTGTAGAGAATTCAACTACAAAGAAATCGCCTTGCTTCATCTTTCTTCTTCCTGTAGTTAAGAAAAAAAATGGTAGGGTAAAAAGCCCTAAAGCCGGCCATAGGCCGGCTTTGGGGTATACAAATACAAAAAGAAGTGAAATCTAATCCAAAACAGCCAAGCTGTAAAAAAAGAGTGCGGCCCTGAGAAAGGCTATGGTGAAAAAAGATGTGAAATCCAAGGTGGCGGCCAAGAAATGGCTGTGATGGTAGGTTAATGGTAAAAAATTTATTAACAACAATTCAGGTGAATTTTGGTGCCGCTTGGTCTTGGCACAAAATTCACCTAAATTATTGTTATTAAAATTTTTACCATTAACCTACCATCATAGCCATTTCTTGGCCGCCACCTTGGATTTTACATCTTTTTTCACCATAGTCTTTCTGAGGGCCGCACTCTTTTTTTACAGCTTGGCTGTTTTGGATTAGATTTCACTTCTTTTTGTATTTGTATACCCCAAAGCCGGCCATAAAGCCGACCTATGGCCGGCTTTAGGGCTTTTTAACCTGTCATTTTTTCTTTACTACAGGAAGAGGAAAAGATGAAGCAGGGTGATTTCTTTGTAGCTAACCTCTCTGCAAGGTGATCCTTCTAGCTGATCTCTCTACCGGATGACTTGTTTGTAGCTGAACTCTCTACAGGGTGATTTGTTTGTAGCTGAACTCTCTACAAGGTAACTTCTTCTAGCTGATCTTTCTACAGGGTGATTTGTTTGTAGCTGAATTCTCTACAGGGCGATTTGTTTGCAGCTAAACTGCTACAATGTAACTTCTTCTAGCTGAACTCTCTACGGGTGGCTTGTTTCTAGCTGATCTCTCTACAGGGTGACTTGTTTCTAGCTGAACTCTCTACAGGGTGATTTGTTTGCAGCTGAACTCTCTACAAGGTAACTTCTTCTAGCTGATCTTTCTACAAGGTGATTTGTTTGTAGCTGAATTCTCTACAGGGCAATTTATTTGCAGCTGAACTCTCTACATGGTAGTTTCTTTGTAGCTGAACTCTCTACAATGTGACTTCTTCTAGCTGAACTCTCTACAGGGTGACTTGTTTCTAGCTGATCTTTCTACAAGGTGATTTGTCTGTAGCTGAATTCTCTACAGGGCAATTTGTTTGCTGCTGAACTCTCTACATGGTAGTTTCTTTGTAGCTGAACTCTCTACAGTGTAACTTCTTCTAGCTGAACTCTCTACAGGGTGACTTGTTTCTAGCTGAACTCTCTACAGGGTGATTTGTTTGTAGCTGAACTCTCTACAAGGTAACTTCTTCTAGCTGAACTTTCTACAGGGTGATTTGTTTGTAGCTGAATTGTCTACAGGGCAATTTGTTTGCAGTTGAACTCTGTACATGGTAGTTTCTTTGTAGCTGAACTCTTTATAATGTAACTTCTTCTAGCTGAACTCTCTACATGGTGACTTGTTTGTAGCTGAACCCTCTACAAGGTGATTTGTTTGTAGCTGAACTCTCTACAAGGTAACTTCTTCTAGCTGATCTTTCTACAAGGTGATTTGTCTGTAGCTGAATTCTCTACAGGGCAATTTGTTTGCTGCTGAACTCTGTACATGGTAGTTTCTTTGTAGCTGAACTCTCTACAATGTAACTTCTTCTAGCTGAACTCTCTACCGGTGACTTGTTTCTAGCTGATCTCTCTACAGGGTGACTCGTTTCTAGCTGAACTCTCTACAGGGTGATTTGTTTGTAGCTGAATTCTCTACAAGGTAACTTCTTCTAGCTGATCTTTCTACAGGGTGATTTGCTTGTCTCTACAGGGCAATTTGTTTGCAGCTGAACTCTCTACATGAACTCTCTACAAAGTAACTTCTTCTAGCTGAACTCTCTACAGGGTGACTTGTTTGTAGCTGAACCCTCTACAGGGTGATTTGTTTGTTGCTAAACTCTCTACAAGGTAACTTCTTCTAGCTGATCTTTCTACAAGGTGATTTGTCTGTAGCTGAATTCTCTACAGGGCAATTTGTTTACTGCTGAACTCTCTACATGGTAGTTTCTTTGTAGCTGAACTCTCTACAATGTAACTTCTTCTAGCTGAACTCTCTACAGGGTGACTTGTTTCTAGCTGAACTCTCTACAGGGTGATTTGTTTGTAGCTGAACTCTCTACAAGGTAACTTCTTCTAGCTGAACTTTCTACAGGGTGACTTGTTTGTAGCTGAATTGTCTACAGGGCAATTTTTTTGCAGTTGAACTCTGTACATGGTAGTTTCTTTGTAGCTGAACTCTCTACAATGTAACTTCTTCTAGCTGAACTCTCTACAGGGTGACTTGTTTCTAGCTGATCTCTCTACAATGTAACTTCTTCTAGCTGAACTCTCTACAGGGTGACTTGTTTGTAGCTGAACCCTCTACAGGGTGATTTGTTTGCAGCTGAACTCTCTACATGGTAGTTTCTTTGTAACTGAACTCTCTACAATGTAACTTCTTCTAGCTGAACTCTCTACAGGATGACTTGTTTCTAGCTGATCTCTGTACAGGGTGACTTGTTCCTAGCTGAACTCTCTACAGGTGATTTGTTTGCAGCTGAACTCTCTTACATGGTGGTTTCTTTGTAGCTGAACTCTCTACAAAGTGACTTCTTCTAGCTGATCTATCTACAGGATGACTTGTTTCTAACTGAACTCTCTACAGTGTGATCTGTTCATAGCGGAACTTTCTACTGGGTGATTTGTTTGCAGCTAAACTCTTTGCATGATTGTTTCTTTGTAACTGAACTCTCTACAAGGTAACTTCTTCTAGCTGATCTCTCTACAGGGCAATTTGTTTGTAACTGAATTCTCTACAGAGTGATTTATTTGAGCTGAACTCTCTACATGATGGCTTCTTTGTAGCTGAACTCTCTATTAGGTACCTTCTTCTAGCTGATCTGACTACAGGGTGACTTGTTTGTAGCTGAATGCCCTACAGAATAACTTGCAATGTAATATAACTGAGTAAATTATACATGCAGCTGAATGCTTTATTAGGGTGACTGTTCTATTAGAGTATCTCGATCTCGTATTTGCTGCACGTAGTTGCCTTTCGAATCATAACTCAGTGATTTGTAATCCGATTCTTCTGTACTACTGCAAGAACTTTCTATGATGATTATTCCAGCTACATATTGATTTTCAGCTCGTTGCTCTAAGCGGTTTGCCTGGTAGACACGAAAACTATTAGTTTTTTTATTCATAAAAATCGATCGCGTAATTTTGACACAGGTTGGGTTTTGTGTCATATCTCCATGGTCTTTATCCCGATTCCTTTCAAACCACAAAAAGGCACTCCTACGATGGTTGCTCCATCTACATATCAATTTGCAACTAATTCTTCCAAGGCGTTTACCCTGTAGGCGTGACAGACCTTCGACCTTATTTTACGCAAATAATCGGTCATAACTCCGTGAATATTCATCGGATTCCTACCAAAGTTGGTACGGAGATCCGCCTTAATGAGCCCTTTACGTGTGCCATATTTCAGCCCAATCCGAGCACGCATTCGTGTTTTATGGCGAATTTTGCGAAATGAAGAAGATGAAGAAGAAGAAAAAAACGAAGAAATTAAAACGAAATTTTGTTCGCTCGTATCTCGGAAATGGCTGGAGCGATTTTCTTCAAATTTGGTATGTAGACTCCCGTAACTGGGCGGCACGTCTCTAGCAAATTTGGTTCCAATCGGATAAGGAATCACAGAGCTACATAGGTGTGAAAATTGCGTTTTCTTTCTTCCTGTTAATATACTCACGGTGTGGCGCGCCGGCTTCTTGGGCCGCACGACACACTATCGTGTGTCTTGATACTAGTATATTAAAAATTATAAATTTAAAAATGAAGTAGGGTTCCAAGCAAAGTAGTGAAACAAGAGATGAACAATGGTAGCTATTACAGCATAGCCCAGTGGGACTTAACACTGAGCTATGCTGTAATAGCTACCATTGCTTCATCTTTTGTTTCACTACCTTTTATCACATGGAAACCTACTTCATTTTTAAATTTATAATGTTTAATATATATATATATATTAAACATTATATATATATTAAAATTTATAATGTTTAATATATATATATACTAGTTTGTATAGTTGCTTTTTTTGTTAAAGCATACAGCTAGCTATAAATATGTGACTGTTTTATTAGGGTGACTGCTGTATTAGAGTATCTTGAGTCAGCCTGCAAAGATTAGTGCTTATTTGTTATTATTATTTGTTCTTACTGTGCAGAAATCACAAATGATTATAACACACAGATATAATTACTTAAGTCGTTACAAAAATTATCCAGGGAAGGGGAATTAACTATATAGAGGGGAAAGGGGTTCCAAAGTTTAATTACAGAGGGGGAAAAGGGGAATTATTTTAAATTTTTATGGGTATAATTTCGTGGTTTAATCTCAACGAGCCAGTTTATTTCTTGAGGATCCGTGGGGAGCAAAATTCAAGCTTTGAGGTCGCGTTTAAGGTTTACAACTTATTAACAGCTTTGGCTAGCTACTCCATTTATACTGGCATACTTATCTGGGACTAAGCAAACCATTTTGTGGAGTTGACTCACCACAAAAGAATCTTACCTGCTGGAATCAGAGGAAACGGACAAGTCCATCAGTACATAGCTATTCACATGGTGAACAGGTGCATGTGTCGTCATCAGCATATCTATAGTAGCGCATAAGGAAAGTGTACTGGTTGAAGTGGTTAATAGGTCTACTTGAGCTGACACATGAGTTTCAAAATGGATTAATTTTTGTGGATCAGCTTTATGTGGATTAATTTTCGTGGATCAGCTGCAAACCATGAAATCCACAAAAATTTATACACCACGAAAATTTAGACACCACGAACATTTCTACGCTTTTGGTATTCTAGAGCAAGCAGCTTTGGGCTTCTTTTTACCTGTCTTTTTTCTTTACTACAGGAAGGAGAAAGGAGATCTATAGCAGTGGATTTGAGCGAATGTTTTATAATTGTAATCTGCTGAGTAAAACCCAGTCATTTTTTTGCACATTCCTCGAATTCCATAACATTATCTATAGTAACAATGGAGTGGACAGTCAAAGTTTCAGCCTTTATGATAAATGGTCTTAGAGTTATAGTGCTAGACAGTTGGAACAAGCAATTTGTACAGCAACTATACAGCAATTAAACTACAGGTTCTTATTTTTTCGATCATAACTCACAACTGAAACAAGCTATGAAGATGAGGTGGCTCAGTCTGTGGAACATTGATCAATGTATAATATTTTCCCTGTATGTCTCCATGCAGAGAAAGAAGAAGGCAATGAAATGATGACGGTAAACTATTTCTACCACATCCTAAATAAGCACCATAACTCAAATGCTGTATGGTTCATGAGCACTAAACAAAGATTTCTTACTCCCCATGAACAGGGAAGTCTGATAGGTTTTATTGATTTGAGATTTGTTTTGGTTTATACCAAAGCAATTAAAATATGCATAAATTTTATTTTGTAGCATGCGTATTTATACCCAGTTTATTTCAATATGTGTTAACTTATAGCAAAATAAATTTTGCAAAAATGGCCAGTTTTCACTCAGTGGGCACAATTATACATTTTTTAAATATAAAGCAGTCTAACAGTATGTACCTCTGTAATGTTTCCAACTTATTACAATTTTAGACAGTTTTCAGGCCTCGTAGACTACCAGGAATGGCCTATCCCTTCAGTTGGAAAGGGGGCGTATCCCCCAACATATGCGAACAAAATGAAGAGCAGCTTTGGGGCTTTGTCGAGAGAATTTATGGCAAAAACACTATAGTCAAACTATAAAACAGTTTTATCTTCCTTCTTTTTCAGTAAAGAAAAAGACTAGTAAATGAAGCTCCAAAGCTGGCCACAGGCTGGCTTTGGAGTACATGCAAAAATGATATCTATATCAAAACAACCAAGCTGTGAAAAAGGGAGTGACCTCCAAAATACCATTGTGAAAAAAGATGTAAAATCCAAGGTGGCAGCCAAGAATTGGCTATGATAGTAGCAAATATTTTATACGGATGAATTTGCTCCCAAATTGTAGTGAAACTTGGAGAAGGCAACACAAATTCATTTGAATTGTTATTATTAAAATTTTAGCCTCTGACCTACCAATCAACCATCACAGCCATTTCTTCACCATCACCTTAGATTTCACATACTGGCTTTTGGAGGTTGCACCTTGTTTTCACAATTTGGCTGTTTTACTATAGATTGATTTATTTTAACCTCTTAAAACTCGGCAAAGCCATTTTTCCAACAAAAACACATATAAAACGTGTACAGTTACAGAGAAAAGCAGGACAACGCAATTTACACACAGAGTTTAAGCTTACAAATTTGATAGTACAAAGTTCTAGTACCAATGATCTTCGTATTTATTAATTTCCTTTAGCTCTACTGGAAGAGATTCCAAATTTGAATGGCTTGATGTCTTGAGTAACGACCACTGGTGGAATTTGCAAATAAAATACAAAGGAGTTCTGATGCTGATTTTAAAATATTATAGACACACGATAGATCTAATCAAAATCAGCGAAACTGTAAAAAAAGAGTGTAGCCTCCAAAAATCCATAGTGAAAAAAGATGTGATATCCAAGGTGGCGGCCAAGAAATGGCTGTGATGGTAGATTAATGACAAAAATTTAAATGATAATTGAAGTGAATTTGTGTTGCCTCCTCCAAGTTTTACTAGGATTCAGTATTAAATTCGCTTAAATTGTTGTTGTTGTTGTTGTTTTTGTTTTTTTTTTTAAATTAAATTTGCTAAACAAGTTCCCCTTAAAGATTTAGTTCCAAAACATCACCTTGTAGAGAGCACAGCCATAAAAACAAGTGAGATGCACTGACTGTACATAGCACATATGCAGCAGAATTCAACAAGTTGAGAGAATTTCATCTAGTAAAGGTAGACATAGTACTCTGTAATAAGGTCAAGGTTAAGCTTATGGCTGAACCCTGGGTGTCTTTTGTTTGCATCTGAACTAATTACAGGGTGACTTGTTTGTATCTGAACTCTCTCCACAGGTTGATTTGTTTGTGGCTGAGCTCCCTAGTGGATGACTTTGTTTATTGTTGAATGGGTGAATTATTTGTTACGAACAAGGTGACTTTTTGTAGCTGAATTATTTACAGGGTGCAGCCAAGTACAACTAATGTGGACGTGTGAAAGACAAGTGTGTATTTTGCAGGAACCAAGAAAATAATGCTTTCACACTTTCATAGCTCTATAGTGCCTGAACAGAAATTAATCAGTTTTGCTGTGGAAACTCCTTTGGGGTAGGGTACCTTGTATTCCAAATTTGAGTTGAATCCACCCAGCCATCACTGAGATATGTGCCTTCAAAGTTTGTCTTATTTTCTTCGTATTTTCCTTCATGTGCTTCTTCTTTTTTTTCTTTTTGCTCCACTTGCTATAACTCGTGCATGCTTTAGTCGATTGATTTCAAATTTAGAGGGCAGTAAGTGCATCATGCACACAATTACAGTCTAATTTTCGTAGAGATCGACCTAAGAAAAATGCAATTATGTGCAATTTTGAAAATTTCAAAAGCAATTAATTTTGTCGTCACGCCTACAGGGTAATCCACTTGACAGAATAACTTGAAAATTGGTCTTGCATGAAGTTACTATCATAGTGCAAACTTTTTGTGGTTTGAAAGTACTTAGAGTATTAACTTACAGGTTTTTGCAATTGAATTCATCACCTTTGCGATTGAATTCATCCTGTTTGCAATTGAATTTGTCAGTTTTGCAATAGAATTTGTCCCATTTGCAATTGAATTTTTCCATTTTGCAATTGAATTTGTTGGTTTTGCAGTTGAATTTGTCGGTTTTGCAGTAGAATTCGTCGCGTTTGCATTACAATTCGTCATAAACTAAACACCTCCAAGAAACTAACTGTTCATTAAGAGATGAATTATTTACGCAATGGAGAGTTACACTTGAGACACTAGAAGGTAATTGGAGCTGGTAGTACGCGAAGCTAATAGCTATCTGACAAGTTAATTAGCTTGCTCGCGAATGACCACAACCATCGTGAATGGTGTAGTAGAATTTGGTATGTTGTTAGATAGGCTGTAGAGGAAGAATTATTGCCTTATAAAGAGTTGTTTACTACTGTTGTACTTGAACAAGTTCTTGTAGCAGTTGCTACACCATGTTTTCATGTTTTCTCTAGCTGCCATTCTTGTACAGATAAATTTAACTGCAAAAGCAATGAGTTCTACTGCATAACTAACAAATTCAATTGCAAACGGGACTAATTCAATTGCATAAGCGACGAACTCTATTGCAAACAGGATGAATTCAATTGCAATAACCTGTAGAAGACATACGTAAAACAAAACCAAACATGTGAAAAAGCGTGATTGAGATACTCTAATAGAACAGTCACAGAAAAGTTTTTTTTTTTAAAAACATTACAAAAAATTTGTCCTAGTTTCAAACCTGCAACCTTCTAACCTATACAACCAAGCCATTACCACTCTGCCACTACTGTCAAGTTGCTTATTTCTACCATACAAATGAAATTTCCGGTTTAGTACACTAGAATGATAACTCATAGATCTATCAGTGAAATTCTAGAACATTCTATATGTGTTGTATTGAAGTGCTCAGAAAAAAAAAGTGTGATCTATTAGAATAGCTACTACAAAAATTATGAAAATAGTGTGTCTTGTGGCCAAGTACAGAAGGTGAGGGTGGGCGACATACTCATTTATGGAACCAAGAAAATGCCGTTTTCATGTATTCGTAGCTCGTGTATTCGTAGCTAACAGATATTAAAAAGAAGTGATATCCACACAAAAACAGCCTAGCTGTGAAAAATGGTGCATCCTTAAATTAATGCTGAGTTAAAAAGGTTGTGAAGTCAAAAGTGGTGGCCTGCAATGATGTAAATGCTAATAAATGATATTGGCTGTGCATTGTTAAAATTTATTAGCATTTACATCATTGCAGCCATTTCTTGGCTACCAGTTTTGAGATTTCACACTTTTTTAACCCAGGAATTATACGGCCGCATCATTTTTCACAGCTTAGCTGTTTTTGTGCAGATATATGTAAAATATTTTGCTATCAGTGACCGAAAAATGGTTTCAATTTCTATAGAGGGTATATGTGACCGAAGTTTGGAAAACCGTCGATATACGCACAACAGTACTTATGTAATAAAACGCATTTAAAAACTATGGGTAAAAAATGCAAGCTCCAGAAAAAAAAATTATGCAAGTTTTTATCGCCTCGTTGGTGGGCGACTTGAGCCGCCAATGGATAAATCCTGGGCATCATAGTGTTCGCCTGTCCATAGGGATACAAAAATGTTTGTTTCATCTCCATACACGAAAAGATTCCAAAGTTACAGACATTTGTTTATGTTGCGGTGACAAAAGAATTTATTGACGATCGTTTTTCAGTGAATTTGCCTTCCTTCTCGAACAAAGAAGTATGCCTGGGGAATAAACTATACCTTGGTGGATGCATAAATTCATGGCGAATGCAATGCGCCAAGATTCAATTCTGTATGTCGTTGTATCAGTAAGTTATGATGGTTTATGTAAGCGCCTGTAGATTCTTTTCTCGATAGCTTCTGTACATATCAAATTATTTGCTCGTCCGGCTGTCTAGTGTTGTATTTCCAACACTGCTTAACTTAGGAAGCTGAAACTTGGCTAATCCATTCTTCTGTCCCTGTAGAAAACAAAGAACAAATAAAATGCATTTTGAAAATTGTGCGGATATTGACGGTTTTCTAAAATTAGGTCACATATATACTTTACAACATTTTGTGGCATTATTGGACAGTGGGCATATTCTATTTCTTCATCTTTTCATGCCCACTAGTAGATTTTATGCTTTTACAAGAAATACACCAGTGCTAAAGTATAGAAACGTGTAAGCAAATACCTTGCATGTATACAGTTTTTTTTTGTATTTCAAGACACATTGTATTGTAGCTCCTACAAGAAGGATATGCATGGATTAAAGTGAAAAATGAAATAATAAGAAGCAACACCCTGACCATCCCTATGTGACTAGTACTGCAAATATAGGGCATGTGAGCACATAAAATTTGCCTTTTTTCAAACTTTGATGCATCATAATTTTGTGTTCGATTCTTCCTTTGTTATAAAATTTTCACCACTTTTAAACATTTAGTTGGCTTTCCACTACAAGTTACATAGTGAAAATATTCTATCTCAGTACTGATATATGAGATGTTATGTGGTAGGGAGTTCCTTTCTCTATGTTATATGGGCACATAAAGCATAGCAGAATTGTTTTTTGTGCACCCATATGCATAAGGCAGAGAAAGAAATACCCTTCATTATTTAGGATGGTATATTTGTGTGGGCTACCTAAACTATATCAGATAGAACAAAGTCACCCTGTAGAGAGCTCAGCTAAATACAAGTGACTAGTAGAAAAATCAGCCACATGTCTAATCACCTAGTAGAAAGGTCAGCTTGAAACATATTGCCCCATAGAAGGATCAAATAGAACCAAGTTCGCTATAGAGAGTTCAGCTAGAAACATGGCACCTTATAGAGGGTTCACCTACTAGTAAACTACCCTGTATAAAGTTCAGCTACGTATCTTGCAATTCTTTCTGTAGAGTTTAGTTAAGTTACAAGCCACTCTGTGGCGAGTTGAACTACTTACAAACTATTCACCATGTAGTCTAAAAGTACAGCTACATTATGATCCTCCATGTAAAAAATTCAGCTGTATACACATTTCCGTGTACAGTATTTGCATTGAGTTAATTAATCAGCACAATTGTAATATTGTTAAATGTGCATTTATAGCTGGACAGTTAAAATCAATCTGTCCTTAATCAAGACACACGGTAGTGTGTCGTGCGGCCCAAGAAGCCGGCGCGCCACACCGTGAGTATATTGACAGAAAGAACGAAAACGTCATTTTCACACCTTTGTATCTCGGTGATCACTTATCTGATTGGAACCAAATTTGCTACACAGTTGCCCGCCAGCCAAGGGAGTCTACATTCCAAATTTGAAGGAAATCGCTCCAGCCATTTCCGAGATACGAGCTGCCAAAGTTTCGATTTTTTTTCTTCGTTTTTTTTTCTTCTTCTTCGTCTTTTCGCACACTTGCAAAAATTGCTATAACAAGCAAACGCGTACTCCGATCGCCTTGAAATTTGGCACACAGAAAGGGAGTCCAAAGGCGAATCCTAGCATCAAATTTGGTACAAATCCGATGAATGGTTCAGGAGTTATGACCGATTATTCGCGTAAAACAAGATCGATTTGTTGTCACGCCTACAGGGTAAACCGCTTCATGGAATGAGTTGAAAATTGCTATGTAGATGGAGTAACCATCGTAGGAGTGCCTTTTGGTGGTTTGAAAGGAATCGAGATAAAGACCACGGAGATATGACACAAAACCCAACCTGTGTCACAATTACGCGATCGATTTTTATGAATAAAAAAGTATTAGTTTTCACGCCTACTAGGCAAACCGCTTAGAGCAATGAGCTGAAAATCGGTGTATAGCTGGAATAATCTTCATAGAAAGTCCTTGCAGTAGTACAGAAGAATCGGATTACAAACCACTGAGTTATGATTCGAAAGCCAACTCCGTGTAGCAAATGCGAGATCGAGATACTCTAATAGAACAGTCACCCTAATAGAGCATTCGGCTAATTTATTTACTCCATTATAGAATTCTATTACATCACAAGTTATTCTGTAGGGAGTTCAGCTGCAAACAGTTAATCTTATAGACAGTTCAGCAAGAAGACAGTCACCATGTGGAGAGTTAAGCAAATATACCACTATAGAGATTCAGAACATTACAAGTCACACTGAAGAAAGTTCAGCTATAAACAAGTCATGCACTGTGTAGAGAATTCAGCTACAATTAAGTCACTCTCTAGAGAATTCAGTTACACAGAATTCTACTACACACAAGTCACTGTGGAGAGAGTTCAGCTACAAACAAATTACCCTTTAGAGTGATCAGCTACAAACAAAACACTTTGCAAGGTGTTCAACTGCAACAAATCAATTACCTTTAGTGCGATCAGCAATGAACAAATCAACACAAATCTACCTGTAGAGAGATCAGCTAGAAACAAATCACCCTGAAGAGAGTTCAGCTACAAAAAATCACCCTGTAGAGACATCAGCTAGAAACTAGACACAATGTAAGGAGTTCAGCTACAAGCAATCACCCTGTAGAGAGTTCAGCTAAAACAAATCAGCCTGCAGAGAGATCAGCTACAAACAAATCACCTTATAGAGAGTTCAGCTACAAACAGATTACCTGTAGAGAGATCGGCTACAAACAAATCAACCTGCAGAGAGATCAGCTATATACACACAAATCAACTTGTAGAGAGATCAGCTACAAACAAATCACCCTGTAGAGAGATCAGCTAGAAACTACACACAATGTAAGGAGTTCAGCTACAAACAAATCACCCTGTAGAGAGATCAGCTACAAACTAGACACAAAGTAAGGAGTTCAGCTACAAGCAAATTACCCTGTAGAGAGTTCATCTACAAACAAATCAACCTGTAGAGCAATCAGCTAGAAACAAATCACCCTGAAGAGAGGTCAGCTACAAAAAATCACCCTGTAGAGAGATCAGCTAGAAACAAATCACCCTGAAGAGAGGTCAGCTACAAAAAAAATCACCCAGTAGAGAGATCAGCTACAAACAAATTGCCCTGTAGAGAGATCGGCTACAAACAAATCAACCTGCAGAGAGATTAGCTACACACAAATCAACTTGTAGAGAGTTCAGCTACAAACAAATCACCCTGTAGAGAGATCGGCTACAAACAAATCAGCCTGCAGAGAGATCAATTACAAACAAATCACCTTATAGAGAGTTCAGCTACAAACAAATTACCCTATAGAGAGATCGGCTACAAACAAATCAACCTGCAGAGAGATCAGCTACACACAAATCAACTTGTAGAGCGATCAATTACAAACAAATCACCCTGTAGAGAGATCAGCTAGAAACTACACACGATGTAAGGAGTTCAGCTACAAATAAATCACCTTATAGAGAGTTCAGCTACAAACAAATCACTCTGTAGAGAGATCAGCTAGAAACTGGACACAATGTAAGGAGTTCAGTAACAAGCAAATCACCCTTTAGTGAGTTCAGCTACAAACAAATCAACCTGCAGTGAGATCACCTACAAAAAAGCACCTTGTACAGAGTTCAGCTACAAACAAATTACCCTGTATAGAGATCGGCTGCAAATTAATCAACCTGCAGAGAGATCAGCTACACACAAATCAACTTGTAGAGAGATCAGCTACAAACAAATCACCCTGTAGAGAGATCAGCTAGAAACTAGATACAATGCAAGGAGTTCAGCTACAAGCAAAATCACCTTTTAGTGAGTTCAGCTACAAACAAATCAACCTGCAGTGAGATCACCCACAAAAACGCACTTGTACAGAGTTCAGTTACAAACAAATCACCCTGTAGAGAGATCAGGTAGAAGAATTCACCTTGTAGAGAGTTCATTTACAAAGAAACCATCATATAGAGAGTTCAGCTACAAAGAAATTACCCCGTAGAGAGTTCAGCTAGAAGAAGTCACCTTGTAAAGAGTTTAGCTACAAAGAAACCATCATGTACAGAGTTCAGCTACAAAGAAACCACCTGTACAGAATTCAACTACAAACAAATCACCCTGTATAGAGATCAGATAGAAGAAGTTACCTTGTAGATAGTTCAGCTACAACAATTCACCCTGTAGAAAGATCATGCTAGAAGAAGTCACCTTGTAGAGTGTTCAGTTACAAAGAAACCATCATGTAGAGAGTTCAGCTGCAAACAAATCACTCTGTAGAGAGTTCAGCTACAAAGAAACCGCCATGTAGAGAGTTCAGCCTCATACAAACCACCTAGTAGAGAATTCAAATACAACAAATCACCCTGTAGAGAAGAAGTTACCTTGTAGAGAGTTCAGCTACAAAGAAACCACCATGTAGAGAGTTTAGCTGCAAACAATTCACCTGTAGAGAGTTCAGCTAGAAACAAATCACCCCGTAGAGAGATCAACTGGACGAAGTCACCTTGTAGAGAGTTCAGCTACAAAGAAACCATCATGTAGAGAATTCAGCTGCAAACAAATCACCCTGCAGAGAGTTCAGCTACAAAAAAATCACCCTGTAGAGAGTTCAGCTAGACGAAGTCACCTTATAGAGAGTTCAGCTACAAAGAAACCATCATGTAGAGAGTTCAGCTATAAAGACACCACCATGTAGAGAGTTTAGCTGCAAACAAATCACCTGTTACAGAGAGTTCAGCTACAAAGAAACCATCCTGTATATAGTTCAGCTACATTTCAAGTCACCCAGTAGAGAGATCAGCTGCAAAAAAAATCCTGTGGGGAATAATGAGCATGTAATAAATATATGTATATAATTTGTATAATTACTAATAAAATCAAAAATAATTGAAGTACTAAAATTCTTCTTTAAGTTCTTTTCTTCTTCCTGTGGTAAAGAAAAAAACACATGGGTTAAAATAGCCCCAAAGCCAGCCATAGGCCGGCTTTGCAGTATACAAATACAAAAAGAAGTGATATCTAATCAAAAACAGCCAAGCTGTAAAAAAAGGTGCAGCCCCCATAAAGGCCATGGTGAAAAAAGATGTGAAATCCAAGGTGGCGGCCAAGAAATGGCTGTGATGGTAGGTTAATGGTTACATTTTAATAACGGCAATTCATGTGAATTTTGTGCCGCTTGGTCTTGGCACCAAATTCACCTGAATTGTTGTTATTAAAATGTAACCATTAACCTACCATCACAGCCATTTCTTGGCCGCCACCTTGGATTTCACATCTCTAGGTTTTTTAGATGCCTCACCCTTTTTTACAGCTTTGCTGTTTTTATTAGATGATAATAACAATATTTTTGTTGGTGTACTGTATTTTGGGCTGAGGGAGATACATGAAAAGTATAAAAATTAAGTAACAAGAGGTAAACTCTAACGTATCTTGAACTTGGTTATATTGTTTATGTTTGCACAACACAAACCGCAAAGTAATTACAACACAACAAACACGAAAAAAATGATATAAACAGCATATACAAACAGTCAGGTGCAATAAAACATGTACAACAAAAACTATAGCAATCTATTAAATTGTGCAAGCATATACACACACAAGCACATCATGCCACATTCTTGAAATCACTCGACTGTCATCTTCAGCTATTATCAGAAACAATTCAAAGTATTCGAAAGTATTAGTATCAACTCAAAGAAGTACTTAACTTGACTCTGCTCTCAAGAATTGTTTTACCAAGTTATGTAACAAACCTGCATTGCTGCAGGAAGGATCTGGTTATCCCAGAAACGGGACCTGTGCATTTCAGTATAGGTGCATCATGTTAACAAATGTACAATACCAGTGTAAGCATGTCGTAATTGTGTTTTATTTGAGCAATCCACCATATGGCAGTTTCCACTGTGAATGGGTTAATAAGTATATGTGTAAACAAAGCTGATTTTTATAAGTGTTGTTATAATGCTATTAACTCGTCGACTGCTGATGCTGATGTAATATATCTGTTTAGTGAAATCCCCAAAGTTTGCAACCCAACCATTCTCACAAAGTGCTGATCTCCAACAACAAGTCCAACTCACATGTTCAGCTACTGGGTATAATGTGAATTACCAGTGGACAATTGGATCAGGATCATTTCCTAGTAAAGTTACTGGTATAAACACCAATACCCTGGTGATCCCAGATGTGAGATCATCTGATGATAACACCTACACTTGTACTATTAGTAATGATGGAGGTAGTGTCACATCAAATACAGCTAAACTAACAGTTACTGGTATGACTATTAAGTGTTACATGTTAACTATGTGATGATAAACACTTTGGTATACAGGTCTACCAGAGGTGACTGTGGATCCACCCAGTCGAAGCGTAGAGGTTACACAACCTGTCAAGTTCACTACCACAGAGAGTGGTGTAGGGAAGGAGAACTTCAGTTACCAGTGGAGACACAATGGAGAAGATATTAATGGAGAGACTAGTAATACTCTCACTATTGATAGTGTGACAAAGGATGATGGTGGAACCTATGAGTGTATGGTTAAGAATGAGTATGGAGATTATTGTACATCTAATGTTGCTAAACTAGGCAAGTATAACAGTAGAAGTATTTATGTATTTAGGTTTTCATATTCTAGGAGTGAAGCCTGTCATTATCACGAATCCTCTAAGCCATCAAGTTGTTAACCTAAACAGTAATTTGGATTATTTGTCACTAACTTGTACAGCAACAGAAGCTATATCATATTATTGGGAGAAGGAGAATGCTGTTATTCCACATAAGGCTGCTGGAGTTAATACCAACACTCTCACTATTTTTAACCTTTCACTAGAAGATGCTGGTAACTACCGATGTATAGTGAGTAATGACAGTGATCTTACCTTCTCTAAATGGGCAACAATTACTGTCAAGGGTTAGTTCTTATAGTATTTTAATATAATCATAGTTTTCGTTTAAGAAACTACCTTGTAATAATTTTTATATGTGCAAGAAAAAGTTTATCATAATAATCATAATATTATACAAGTGTTTGAAATTATAGATCTACCTTTTTTATTCACTTTAATAAACTATGTGCTTACTGTAAGTATGTGCCTGCTTTTGGGAACATGGAGCATGAGCATATTATTTGCATATTTCAATGTCAAGATGTTTAGTCCTTATTTCTGGAACATTTCCTTCCTTTTCCATGTTTAGTCTAGACATATCAATTTCCTGTATCCTGTTATGGAATTAGGGGTAGGTATATACGTAGTTGCATGACTTCCTTCATTTTATTTTTATGATAAGTTTTCCTTGTACTTGTTTGTTTAACATTTTTATACCTGGTGAGCCTGAGCACACTGCATCAAAACAAAGGATGGGACCAGACTTATTATACACATGCCCCAAATCTCAGTT
This sequence comes from Dysidea avara, assembly GCF_963678975.1. NCBI lineage: Eukaryota > Metazoa > Porifera > Demospongiae > Dictyoceratida > Dysideidae > Dysidea > Dysidea avara. The sequence goes on from NC_089273.1 coordinate 31,024,838, forward strand.
ACTGACAAATTTGTTTTCAGCTACCACACAGCCTGTTACATAGTGTGACAAATAAGAATCACTATAAGAATCACCTCTATAATCAATCCAGTCACTACGGAAAGCTTGGACAATTCTCATTACAAAGGTAAGAAAATCATGATGTGTTACCATAAATTGACACCTTGATTTGTTAGCAAAAAATGAGGGTAAGGCACAAAGCTAAGTATATCACACATACAATGTACGTACGTACCTAAAGGCACCTCTGATCGAACAATAAAATAATCAAGCCTTTAGCTTTAGCCATTATTGAGTTACACTTGATTGAATGCATCGGACAGTCAGTCAAATAGTCAGTCAGTCGAAAATTCTACCAAATAATTTTCTTGTAAAATTTTGTAGTAACTTACTGGAAGGATTTCAGGTCATACTGCATACTGAAGGTACTTCAGGATTGGTTATTCCTAACCAATGCTGCCAAGGTGCCATGCAGTTAGTGTTACACTGGTTTCAGGTCAAATGTTCTGTGAGAAAATGATCCCTAGTATATACTATTGTATTGCATGATATATATATAGATAAAGGATTAATTTTGGACAAAAAATCAAAGTTTGTCATGAGGTAATGATTTTTAATGTTTCAACTATAATGCATTTATTTTTCATTGTACATACTACGTATGTACAATGAAAATTTCATGCTTTTAAAACTGCACAATTTAACCCATTTTTGTCAGTATTCTGATCTCCTAAATATATTTATCACTTTTCACTAGTGATGTGAAAAATTATAATCTTCATGTATTGCAACACTAGGCTATTAGACAAAATTTTCAGTTATGATTATGTGCTCTATATTTTTCAGTGAATGCACCAAAATTTACAGCTCAACCATCATCACAAACTATCGATCTCGCACAACATGTCAAATTGACATGTTCTGCTACTGGTTATAATGTGAATTACCAATGGACAATTGGATCAGGATCATTTCCTAGTAAAGTTACTGGTATAAACACCAATACCCTGGTGATCCCAGATGTGAGGTCATCTGATGATAACACCTACACTTGTACTATTAGTAATGATGGAGGTAGTGTCACATCAAATACAGCTAAACTAACAGTTACTGGTATGACTATTAAGTGTTACATGTTAACTATGTGATGATAAACACTTTGGTATACAGGTCTACCAGAGGTGACTGTGGATCCACCCAGTCGAAGCGTAGAGGTTACACAACCTGCCAAGTTCACTACCACAGAGAGTGGTGTAGGGAAGGAGAATTTCAGTTACCAGTGGAGACACAATGGAGAAGATATTAATGGAGAGACTAGTAATACTCTCACTATTGATAGTGTGACAAAGGATGATGGTGGAACCTATGAGTATATGGTTAAGAATGAGTATGGAGATTGTGTTACATCTAATACTTCTAAACTAGGTATGTAATAGCGTTGATGCTTTGTATAATTAGTTTTGATTGAAGTTGTAGGGGCAACATTAGTCAAACGTGATGATAGCATTCCTTCTTTTACTGCTGGAGTGAGCCCTACATTTAATATAAATGGTTAGTAATTTATTATGTACTTTGATGTTGTACTCCTTTAAATGGTTGCAATGTAAGCAGCAAAGTAGTTCTCTTACTGTATGAGTGTGTCACAATATATACTCACATGTGTGTCGGGAAAGTTTTATCTAGTCAAAAACAGCCAAGTTATAAAATAGTGTGAGGCCTCCAAAAGTGCTAGGGTGAAAAAGGATGTAAAATCAAATGTGGCTGCCAAGAAATGGTAGGTTAATGGCAAAAATAAACTTGTAACAATAATTCAGGTGAGTTTGTGTTGCCTCCTCCAAGTTTCACTAGGAGTCAGCACCAAATTCACTTGAACTGTTGGTATTAAATGTTTTTGTCATTAACCTACCATCACAACTGGCAGTCACCTTTGATTTCTCATCTTTTTTTCACTCTGGCTTTTTTGGAGGCTACACCTACAACTTGGCTGTTTTTTGATTAATTATCACCAAGAGTTTATAATGGTGTAGGGTGAGTGTCGAACTATGCTATACCTTGTGAAAATGAGCCCGTAAAGTCCTATGACATCATTTAAATGACTCGGTGATTTGTGTTGATTGGTGACTAATTATAAGTACTGTAGGTGCTCGCGCATACATGTTGAGAGACTGAAGTTACAGAGTGAAAGAACAGCGTACTCAAGAAAAGTATGGCACAATGTTATGAGGAACTTAGTACAAAGAGAAAGACACAGCCAACTAGCCTGGAAAGCCATAGATATCAACTTTGCATGTGACATCTTAATACGAGATTTCATCATGGAAGTGGGCCATGGTCCACCCAATAATCCCTGCCTAAATATTTTACCGAGTAATCTAGTTTAATTAGTCTGATTCCTGTTTCCAATCATCACTGAAGCAACTTGCCCATGTTTCTCCTTGTAACAGCTGCTGTTGACATTGTTTATCATAGTTTTAGTTGCTGTAGGAGGTCATTCACAATTGTTATCTCACACCATAGACCTTGTAAAGTACACTAACGCCCCTGGCCTTTAGTTAGAAAAGGCATTTATGGATTTTATTTAGGCATTTAGGGCCTCAACATATTATGTGACAATATGAGTCACCATTGAACTGGACAAGTTAAACTAGATGTGGCAGTTGAAAAAGAAGACCTTATAACTGGTTTGAAGGGTTACTGAGGCTACAGATGGTTGAGTATAGGTTATGTTGTTTTGAATTTGTTACTTGCAAAATGTGGTGCATGTTGGTGTAGGTAGGTAGTATTACTATGAAATGTTTGATGAAAAGTTGTGATTAAGTATACAGTATTATTACTACATACAGCCAATCTGCTGTAATGTTTGTAAACATTAGTGCTTGGTTCGCAGTCTGTTGTACCATATAAATGGGAGAGAAAAGATTCCAGGAAACGAGCAATGAAGAAAAATTGACTGAAAGAGTGGAAACTGTTAGCTGTGATGACATATGTGGCGCTTCCTGATGTATTCTGGTTACAGTACCGGAATCCCAAGCAAATTTTGATGCTTCCATCAATCATCCAACTGTTGGGAAGACATTGTGTTAAATAACTTTCCACGCCTATCAGAAAAACTTCTTAAAGTAATGCTTTGAGAATCGCTGTACAGATGGAGTAATCATCTTAGAACTGCTCTTCAATAGTGTAGAAGAATCAGACTTAAAACCACGGAGTTATAACACAAAATCCAACTTGCTGTAGCAAGTACGAGATCAAGATACTCTAATAGAGCAGTCATCCTAATAGAACAGTCACCCTGAAGAGAATTCAAGAGGTCAGCTACAAACAAATCAACTGTAGAGAGTTCAGCTACAAACAATTCACCCTGTAGAGAGATAAGCTAGAAGAAGTTACCTTGTAGAGAGTTCAACTACGAAAAGATCATTTGTGAGTTCAGCTAGAAGACGTCACCTAATAGAGAGTTCAGCTACAAAGAAACCACCATGTAGAGAGTTCAGCTGCAAACAAATCACCCTGTAGAGAATTTAGCTACAAACAAATCATCCTGTAGACAGTTCAACTACAAACAAATCACCCTGTAGAGAGTTCAGCCAGAAACAAGTCAGATGATAGAGATCAGCTAGAAAGATCACATTGCAGAGAGTTCAACTACAACCAAATTACCCTGCAGATAGTTCAGCTAGAAACAAGTAATCCTGTAGAGAGATCAGGTAGAAGGATCACCCTGTAGAGAGTTCATTTACAAACAAATCACCCTGCAGATAGTTCAGCTACAATATAGAGAGATCAGCTAGAAGGATCACCCTGTAGAGAGTTCATTTACAAACAAATCACCCTGCAGATAGTTCAGCTACAATATAGAGAGATCAGCTAGAAGGATCACCCTGTAGAGAGTTCAACTATGAAGAAATCACCCTGCAGATAGTTCAGCTACAAACAAGTCACTCTGTAGATAGATCAGCTAGAAACCAGTGAGCTGCAGAGAGTTCAACTACAAAAACAAATCACCCTTTAGAGAGATAAGCCAGACAAAGTAACCCTGTACAGAGATCAGATAGAAAAAAATCACCCTGTGGAGAGTTCAGCTACAAAGAAACCACCCTGTAAAGAGTTCAGCTACTGTGTAAACAAGTTACCCTGTAGAGAGATCAGCTAGAAACAAATCACTTTGTAGAAAGTTCACCTACAAACAAATCACCCTGTAGAGAGTTCAGCTAGAAACAAGTGATCCTGTAGAGAGATCAGCTAGAAGGATCACCATGTAGAGAGTTCAGCGACAAATAAATCACCCTGCAGATAGTTCAGCTACAATGATCACCCTGTAGAGAGTTCAGCTACAAACAGATTACCATGCAGATATTTAAGCTAGAAACAAGTCACCCTGTAGAGAGATCAGCTAGAAACAAATCACCCTGGAGAGAGATCAAAATCACCTTGAAGAGAGTTCAGCTACAAACAAAATCACCTTGTAGAGAGTTCTGTTTCAAACAAATCATCCTGTAGAGAGTTCAACTACAAACAGATAACCCTGCAAAGAGTTCAGCTAGAAACAAGTCACCCTGTAGAGAGAATCCTGTAGACAGTTAATCTACAAGCAACCCTGTAGAAACTTCAATTACATTTCAAGTCACCCAGTAGAGAGATCAGCTGCAAACAAGTTATCCGTAGGGAATAATTGACATGTAATAAATGTATGTATTATCCCTATAGAGAGTTCAGCTAGAAACAAGTCACCGTGTAGAGAGATCAGGTCATCCAGTGATCAGCTAGGAACAAGTCACCCTGTAGAGAGATCAGCTACAAAGAAACCATCCTGTAGAGAGTTCAATCGCAAACAGAAATCCCTATAGAGTGTTCAGCTAGAAACAAGTCATCGTGTAGAGAGATCAGGTCATCCAGTGATCAGCTAGGAACAAGTCACCCTGTAGAGAGATCAGCTACAAAGAAACCATCCTGTAGAGAGTTCAATCGCAAACAGAAATCCCTATAGAGTGTTCAGCTAGAAACAAGTCACCGTGTAGAGAGATCAGGTCATCCAGTGATCAGCTAGGAACAAGTCACCCTGTAGAGAGATCAGCTACAAAGAAACCATCCTGTAGAGAGTTCAGCTACAATTAAGGTACACTATAGAGAGATCAGCTAGAAACAAATCATCTTGTAGAGAATTCAGTTGCAAACAAATCACCTTGTAGAGAATTCAGCCACCCTGTAGAGAGTTCAGCTTGAACAAGGTGGTCACCTTGTAGAGAGTTCTTCTACAAAGAAATCACAATGTAGAGAGTTCAGCTGCAAACAAATTACCCTGTAGAAAGTTCAGCTAGAAACAAATCATCCTGTAGAGAGTTCAGCTACAAACAATGAGAGTTTCAGCTACAAACAATGAGAGTTTCAGCTACAAACAATGAGAGTTTCAGCTACAGTTCAGTTATGTAAGAAGTCACCTTATTAACTGCAGTATGTGATAATCATCATTCAATGTTAAATATACAAATATTTCATCAGACAAAAGCTATACACACAATTACTTCCTTTCTTCCACGATTCCTTACAAGTTAAAAAGAATTATCAAAGCCATATGGCCAGTTTTGTGGCTTGCAATGCAAAAAGAAGTGATATCTAAACCAAAACAGCCAAGCTGTAAAAAAAGAGTGCGATTTGGCACCAAATTCACCTGAATTGTCGTAATAAAATTTTTTGCCATTAACCTACCATCACAGCCATTTCTTGGCCGCCACCTTGGATTTCACATCTTTTTTCACCTTGGGGGCCGCACTCTTTTTTACAGCTTGGCTGTTTTGATTTAGATATAATCTAAACAGCCAAGCTGTAAAAAAGAGGGCAGCCCTCAAAAAAGCTATGGTGAAAAAAGATGTGAAATCCAAGGTGGCGGCCAAGAAATGGCTGTGATGGTAAGTTAATGGTAAAAATTTTAATAACAATTCACATGAATTTTGGTGCCATATGGTCTTGGGACAAAATTCACCTAAATTGTTGTTATTAATTTTTTTTTACCATTAACCAACCATCACAGCCATTTCTTGGCCGCCACCTTGGATTTCATATCTTTTTTCACCATAGCCTTTTTGAAGGTCGCACTCTTTTTTTCACAGCTTGGCTGTTTTGGATTAGATCTCACTTCTTTTTGTATTTGTATACCCCCAAAGTAGGCTGGCTTTGGGGCTTTTTTTTACCTATCTTTTTTTTTTCTTTACCACAGGAAGAAGAAAAGATGAAGCAGAAGTTAAATACTTGAAATATTTCTGTATCACTAAAATTGTACAAATTATATATATATATATATATATATAATACATATATTTATTACAGAACTCTACATGGTGGTTTCTCCGTAACTGAACACTCTACAAGGTGACTTCTTCTAGCTGGTCTCTGTACAGGGTGAACTGTTTGTAGCTGAACTATCTACATGCAAGGTAACTTCTAGCTGATCTCTCTATAGGATGATTTGTTTGTAGCTGAACTATCTACAAGGTAACTTCTTCTAGCTGATCTCTCTACAGGATCACTTGTTTCTAGCTGATCTCTCTACAGGGTGAATTGTTTCTAGCTGAACTCTCTACAGGGTGATTTGTTTACAGCTGAACTCTCTACATGGTGGTTTCTTTGTAGCTGAACTCTCTACATGGTGGTTTCTTTGTAGCTGAACTCTCTACAAGGTGATTTCTTCTAGCTGAACTCTCTACAGGTGATTTGTTTGCAGCTGAGCTCTCTACATGGTGGTTTCTTTGTAACTGAACTTTCTACAAGGTGACTTCTTCTAGCTGATCCCTCTACAGGGTGATTTGCTTGTAGCTGAACTCTCCACAAGGTAATTTCTTCTAGCTGACCTCTGTACAGGGTGAATTGTTTGTAGCTGAACTCTCTTCTTCTAGCTGATCTCTCTCTACAGGGTGATTTGTTTGTAGCTGAACTCTCTACATGGTGGTTTCTTTGTAGCTGAACTCTCTACATGGTGATTTGTTTGTAGCTGATCTCTATACAGGTTACTTTTTTCTAGCTGATCTCTTGAATTCTCTTTAGGGTGACTGCTCTATTAGAGTATCTCGATATCGCACCTGCTACACCAAGTTGGATTTCGTGTTGTAACTCTGTGGCTTTAAGTCTCGTTCTTCTACACCATTGAAGAGCCTTTCTAAGTTGATTACTCCATCTGTACAGCAATTTTCTAAGCATTACCCCAAACAGTTTTTCTGGTAGGCATGGCAAGTAGTCGTTTTTATTAGCTAATCTCGATTGCATAATTGTTACACACTGTTGGTTTTTTCGTCGTATCTTCCTGGTTTTTAGCTCGATTTCTTTCAAACCACGCAAGGTTTGAGGTTCAATAGTTACCCTATTCACCCACCAATTTTCAGCTCTTCCCATAAGCGGTTTACCCTGTAGGCGTGACAATATATTGGTGTTATTTTTCGTGAATAATTGCTAATAACTCTTTGCCTGTTTATCGTATTCCAGCCAAAGTTGGTACTGAGATGCACCTTTATACCCCCTTCTGTGTGCCAAATTTCAAGGCAATTGAATATGGCGTTCGCATTGTATAGCAGCTTTTGCAAGAGTGCGAAAAGAGGAAGAAAAATAAGAAGGAAAAAAAACAAACTAAGCTAATTTTTGAAGTTGCATATCTCGGGAATGCTTAAAGCGATTTTGCTCAAATTTGGTATGTGAAGTACTGGAGTTGGAGTGCGTGTCCACAGCAAAACTCGTTTTGTTTCATCAAGGCAGCGCGGAACTACAGAGGTGTGAAAATTTCAGTTTTGTTCTTCCTGTCAATATACTATCTAATCCAAAACAGCCAAGCTGTAAAAAAAAGTGTGCGGCCCTCAGAAAGGCTATGGTGAAAAAAGATGTGAAATCTAAGGTGGCGGCCAAGAAATGGCTGTGATGGTAGGTTAATGGTAAAAATTTTAATAATGACAATTCAGGTAAATTTTGTGAAGCGGCACAAAAATTCACCTGAATTGTCGTTATTAAAATTTTTACCATTAACCTACCATCACAGCCATTTCTTGGCCGCCACCTTGGATTTCACATCTTTTTTCACCATAGCCTTTCTGAGGGCCGCACACTTTTTCTACAGCTTGGCTGTTTTGGATTAGATTTCATTTCTTTTTGTATTTGTATACGCCAAAGCCGGCCTATGGCCAGCTTTGGGACTTTTTTAACCTATGTTTTTTTTCTTTACTACAGGAAGACGAAAAGATGAAGTAGATGTACTTTAAATATTTTATCAGTAAATGTACAAATTATATATATAATACATATGTGATCGGATTTGCGAAAGGGGGTCTTCCACACACATCCAATTTGCCAACTTTGACAATTGATAACTTCAGATTGGAAAGACCTATTGCCTTGAAATTTGGACAGTGGTGATTTCTTTGCAGCTGAACTCTCTACATGATAGTTTCTTTGTAGCTGAACTCTCTACAAGGTAATTTCTTCTAGCTGATCTCTCTACAGGGAGATTTTTTGTAGCTGAACTATCTACAAGGTAACTTCTTCTAGCTGATCTCTCTACAGGGTGATTTGTTTGTAGCTGAATTCTTTACAGGTGATTTGTTTGCAGCTGAGCTCTTTACAGAATGGTTTCTTTGTAGCTGAACTCTCTACAAAGTAACTTCTTCTAACTGATCTTTCTACAGGGTGATTTGTTTGTAGCTGAACTATCTACAAAGTAACTTCTTCTAGCTGATCTCTCTACAGGGAGATTTGTTTGTAGCTGAACTCTCTACAGGTGATTTGTATGTAGCTGAATTCTGTACAGGTGATTTGTTTGTAGCTGAATTCTGTACAGGTGGTTTCTTTGTAGCTGAACTCTCTAAAAGGTAACTTCTTCTAACTGATATTTCTACAGGGCAATTTGTTTCTGGCAGAATTTTCTACAGGGTGATTTCTTTGCAGCTGAACTCTCTACATGATGGTTTCTTTGTAGCTGAACACTCTACAAGGTAATTTCTTCTAACTGATCTCTCTACAGGGTGATTTGTTTGTAGCTGAACTATCTACAAGGTAACTTCTTCTAGCTGATCTCTCTACAGGATGATTTGTTCGTAGCTGAATTCTGTACAGGTGATTTGTTTGCAGCTGAGCTCTTTACAGAATGGTTTCTTTGTAGTTGAACTCTCTACAAGGTAACTTTTCTAGCTGATGTCTCTACAAAGTAGCTAGTTTGTAGCTGAACTCTCTACATGGTGGTTTCTTTGTAACAGAACTTTCTACAAGGTGACTTCTTCTAGCTGATCTTTCAATAGGGTGATTTGTTTGTAGCTTCACTCTCTACAAGGTAACTTCTTCTAGCTGATCTCTCTACAGGGAGATTTGTTTGTAACTGAACTTTCTAAATGATGGTTTCTTTGTAGCTGAACTCTCTACAAGTTAACTTCTTCTAGCTGATCTCTCTGCAGGGTGATTTGTTTGTAGCTGAATTCTGTACAGGTGATTTGTTTGCAGCTGAGCTCTTTACAGAATGGTTTCTTTGTAGCTGAACTCTCTACAAGGTAACTTCTTCTAACTGATCTTTCTACGGGGCAATTTGTTTCTGGCAGAATTTTCTACAGGGTGATTTCTTTGCAGCTGAACTCTCTACATGGTGTTTTCTTTGTAGCTGAACTCTCTACAAGGTAACTTCTTCTAGCTGATCTCTCTACAGGGTGACTTGTTCATAGCTGAACGATCTACAAGGTAACTTCTTCTAGCTGATCTCTCTACAGGGAGATTTGTTTGTAGCTGAACTCTCTACAGGTGATTTGTTTGAAGCTGAACTCTCTAAATGTGACTGGGCCTGCGAAAATAGGGCATGTGGGCACAAACTACATCCCATCACTCTACAGATCATATCTCAGTATTGGAAAAGTATATTTCCATTCTGTAACTTCCAGCATGATGCCAATTAAATGCTTACTAAGAGCGGAAAATTGCAATGCTATAGCACAATGGTAGAAAAAGTGATGAGTGATGAAAGTGAAAAAAACTAAGCAAAAATCATGTGCCCACATGCCCTATTATCGCAGGCCCAGTCACAAATGATGGTTTCTTTGTAGCTGAACTCTCTACAAGTTAACTTCTTCTAGCTGATCTCTCTACATGGTGATTTGTTTGTAGCTGAACTATCTACAAGGTAACTTCTTCTAACTGATCTTTCTACAGGGCAATTTGTTCGTGGCAGAATTTTATACAGGGTTATTTCTTTGCAGCTGAACTCTCTACATGGTGGTTTCTTTGTTGCTGAACTCTCTACAAGGTAACTCTTCTAGCTGATCTCTCTACAGGGTGATTTGTTTGTAGCTGAACGATCTACAAGGTAACTTCTTCTAGCTGATCTCTCTACAGGGAGATTTTTTTGTAGCTGAACTCTCTACAGGTGATTTGTTTGAAGCTGAACTCTCTAAATGATGGTTTCTTTGTAGCTGAACTCTCTACAAGTTAACTTCTTCTAGCTGATGTCTTTACAGGGTCACTAGTTTGTAGCTGAATTCTCTACATGGTGGTTTCTTTGTAACTGAACTCTCTACAAGGTAACTTTTTCTAGCTCATCTTTCTACAGGGTGATTTATTTGTAGCTGAATTCTGTACAGGTGGTTTGTTTGCAGCTGAGCTCTTTAAAGAATGGTTTCTTTGTAGCTGAACTCTCTACAAGGTAACTTCTTCTAGCTGATGTCTCTACAATGTCACTAGTTTGTAGCTGAGCTCTCTACATGGTGGTTTTTTTGTAACTGAACTCTCTACAAGGTGACCTCTTCTAGCTGATCTTTCTACAGGGTGATTTGTTTGAAGCTGAACTCTCTACAAGGTAACTTCTTCTAGCTGATCTCTCTACAGGTAGATTTGTTTGTAGCTGAAATCTCTACATGATGGTTTCTTTGTAGTTGAACTCTCTCAAGGTAACTTCTTCTTGCTGATGTCTTTACAGGGTCACTAGTTTGTAGCTGAATTCTCTACATGGTGGTTTCTTTGTAACTGAACTCTCTACAAAGTAACTTTTTCTAGCTCATCTTTCTACAGGGTGATTTATTTGTAGTTGAATTCTGTACAGGTGGTTTGTTTGCAGCTGAGCTCTTTAAAGAATGGTTTCTTTGTAGCTGAACTCTCTACAAGGTAACTTCTTCTAGCTGATGTCTCTACAATGTCACTAGTTTGTAGCTGAGCTCTCTACATGGTGGTTTTTTTGTAACTGAACTCTCTACAAGGTGACCTCTTCTAGCTGATCTTTCTACAGGGTGACTTTTTGTAGCTGAACTCTCTTCAGGGTGATTTGTTTCTAGCTGATCTCTCTACAGGTAGATTTGTGTTGATTTGTTCATTGCTGATCGCTCTAAAGGTAATTGATTTGTTGCAGTTGAACACCTTGCAAAGTGTTTTGTTTGTAGCTGATCACTCTAAAGGGTAATTTGTTTGTGGCTGAACTCTCTCCACAGTGACTTGTGTGTAGCAGAATTCTGTGTAACTGAATTCTCTAGAGAGTGACTTAATTGTAGCTGAATTCTCTACACAGTGCATGACTTGTTTATAGCTGAACTTTCTTCAGTGTGACTTGTAATGTTCTGAATCTCTATAGTGGTATATTTGCTTAACTCTCCACATGGTGACTGTCTTCTTGCTGAACTGTCTATAAGATTAACTGTTTGCAGCTGAACTCCCTACAGAATAACTTGTGATGTAATAAAATTCTATAATGGAGTAAATAAATTAGCCGAATGCTCTATTAGGGTGATTGTTCTATTAGAGTATCTCGATCTCGCATTTGCTACACGGAGTTGGCTTTCGAATCATAACTCAATGGTTTGTAATCCGATTCTTCTGTACTACTGCAAGGACTTTCTATGAAGATTATTCCAGCTATACACCGATTTTCAGCTCATTGCTCTAAGCGGTTTGCCTAGTAGGCGTGAAAACTAATACTTTTTTATTCATAAAAATCGATCGCATAATTGTGACACAGGTTGGGTTTTGTGTCATATCTCCGTGGTCTTTATCTCGATTCCTTTCAAACCACCAAAAGGCACTCCTACGATGGTTACTCCATCTACATAGCAATTTTCAACTCATTCCATGAAGCGGTTTACCCTGTAGGCGTGACAACAAATCGATCTTGTTTTACGCGAATAATCGGTCATAACTCCTGAATCATTCATCGGATTTGTACCAAAGTTGATGCTAGGATTCGCCTTTGGACTCCCTTTCTGTGTGCCAAATTTCAAGGCGATCGGAGTACGCATTTGCTTGTTATAGCAATTTTTGCAAGTGTGCGAAAAGACGAAGAAGAAAAAAAAAAAACGAATATTTGGCAGCTCGTATCTCGGAAATGGCTTGAGCGATTTCCTTCAAATTTGGAATGTAGACTCCCTTGGCTGGCGGGCAACTGTGTAGCAAATTTGGTTCCAATCAGATAAATGATCACCGAGATACAAAGGTGTGAAAATGACGTTTTCGTTCTTCCTGTCAATATACTCACGGTGTGGCGCGCCGGCTTCTTGGGCCGCACGACACACTACCGTGTGTCTTGATCTAATCCAAAACAGCCAAGCTGTAAAAAGAGTGCAGCCCTCAAAAAGGCTATGGTGAAAAAAGATGTGAAATCCAAGGTAGCGGCCAAGAAATGGCTGTGATGGTAGGTTAATAGTAAAAATTTTAATAACAACGTTTCAGGTGAATTTAGTGCTGCTTGGTCTTGGCACAAAATTCACCTGAATTGTTGTTGTTAAAATTTTTACCATTAGCCTACCATCACAGCCATTTCTTGTCCGCCACCTTGGATTTCACATCTTTTTTTCACCATAGCCTTTTTGAGGGTTTTTTTTTTTTTTTTTTTTTTACAGCTTGGCTGTTTTGGATCAGATTTCACTTCTTTTTGCATTTGCATGAGCTTTTTAACCTATCATTTTTTTTTTACCACAGGAATAAGAACAAGATGAAGCACATTTTAAATACTTTAACTATTTCAGATTTCATCAGTAAATGTACAAATTATATAATGCAAGTACACACATTTATTACATGTCAATTATTTCCTATAGATAACTTTTTTGCAGCTGATCTCTCTACTGGGTGACTTGAAATGTAGCTGAATTCTCTACAGGGTGATTTTGTTTGTAGCTGAACTCTCTACAAGGTAATTTGTTTCATACTGATACAGTATCTGTGCAGGGTTACTTTGTCTGGCTTATCTCTCTAAAGGGTGATTTGTTTTTGTAGCTGAACTCTCTACAGGGTGATCCTTCTAGCTGATCTCTTTGCAGGATGACTTGTCTATAGCTGAACTATCTGCAGGATGATTTGTTTGTAGCTGAACTCTCTATAAGGTAACTTCTTCTAACTGATCTTTCTACAGAGCAATTTGTATGTAGCTGAATTCTCTACAGGCGATTTATTTGCAGCTGAACTCTCTACATGGTAGTTTCTTTGTAGCTGAACTGTCTACAATGTAACTTCTTCTAGCTGAACTCTCTACAGGGTGACTTGTTTCTAGCTTATCTCTCTAGAGGGTGACTTGTTTCTAGCTGAACTCTCTACAGATGATTTGTTTGCAGTTGAACTCTCTTACATGGTGGTTTCTGTGTAGCTGAACTCTCTACAAAGTGACTTCTTTTAGCTGATCTCTGTACAGGATGACTTGTTTCTAACTGAACTCTCTACATGGTGATCTGTTCATAGTGTAAATTTCTGCTGGGTGATTTGTTTGCAGCTGAACTCTCTACATGATGGTTTCTTTGTAACTTAACTCTCTACAAGGTAACTCCTTCTATCTGATCTCTCTACAGGGCAATTTGTTTGTAGCTGAATTCTCTACAGGGTGATTTGTTTGCAGCTGAACTATCTACATGATAGTTTCTTTATAACTGACCTCTCAGTTAGGTACCTTCTTCTAACTGAACTGACTACAGGGTGACTTGTTTGTAGCTGAATTCCCTGCAGAATAATTTACAATGTAATAATTATTATAATAGAGTGAATTATAAATGCAGTTGAATGCTCTGTTAGCGTGACTGTTCTATTAGAGTATCTTGATATCACATTTGCTACACGTAATTGCCTTTCAAATCATAACTCAATGGTTTGTAATCCAATTCTTCTGTAGTACTGCAAGGACTTTCTATGATGATTATTCCAGCTACATACTGATTTTCAGTTCGTTGCTTTAAGCGGTTTGCCTAGTAGACTGAAAATTAATAGTTTTTTTTATTCATAAAAATTGATCGCGTAATGTTGACGCATGTTGGGTTTTGTATCATATCTCCATGGTCTTTATCCTGATTTCTTTCAAACCACAAAAAGGCACTCCTACGATGGTTGCTCTATCTACCTATCAATTTTCAACTGATTCTTCCAAGGGGTTTACCCTGTAGGCGTGACAGACCTTCGACCTTTTTTTACTCAAATAATCATAACTTCGTGAATGTTCATCAGATTCCTACCAAAGTTGGTAATGAGATCCGCCTTAATGAACCCTTTACATGTGCCAAATGTCAGCCCGATCCGAGCACGCATTCGTGTTTTATGGCAGATTTTGCGAAGTGTGCAAAAATGAAGATCAAGAAGAAAAAACGAAGAAATTAAAACTAAATTTTGTTCACTTGTATCTCAGAAATGGCTGGAGCACTGTTCTTTAAATTTGGTATGTAGACTCCCCTAACTGGTTGACGCGTCTCTAGCAAATTTGGTTCCAATGGGATTAGGGATCACAGAGCTACAGAGGTGTGAAAATTGCATTTTCTTTCTTCCTGTTAATATACTCACGGTGTGGCGCACCGGCTTCTTGGACTTCACAATACACTACCATGTGTCTTGATATACTCACGAGCGTTGCCCGCTGGCTTCTTGGACCGCATGACACACTACCGTGTGTCTTGATATGTACATTTACTGATAAAATCAGAAATAGTTGAAGTATTTTGATCTGCTTCACCCTTTTCTTCTTCCTGTGGTAAGAAAAAAAGATAGGTTAAAAAAGCCCCAAGGCCGGCCTATTTTTGGGTATACTGTACATATAGCTTTGCGTAAAATATTATAAAAAGAGTTGTGCGTATAGCTAGCTACGTAGCTGCAAATAAATATCTTAATGCTAGCTAGCTATAAGCATACGTATTAGCAGCGTTATCATAGTTAATTGCCTGTATCTAGAAGGTCCACAAATTTGAGAAATGTGTGGTTTGATTCAAGTCTTAAAGTATACATTGATGTTCTCCCGTATGACTCCCGCATACGGATAATTTTGTGTGCAACATGCGTGTTGCGTGTGAAGCAAGTACTCGTGCTCGTGACGTTGCTCGTGAGCGATACTGTAATTATTAGATACATGATTGCTACAGATCATGATCTCACTCATGAATATGATATAAACTAGAATTGTATTACATATGTGACAGTAGCTAGCTTTTAACAGTGGTTAACAATTGACCAAAAAAGTTCATAAACAAGTATAAGAAAAATAGAAATTTTAAACTAAAGTAGGTTGCAGCATACATTGTTCCTACTCTAGTTAAAATTCCTATTTAATTGCTTATTTCAATCTTCCTTTTATTGGTTCTATATTTTCCAATACACTTTTCAACATTAACTTTTAAGGCTTCTTTGTGGTTGGGGTAGCTTTCTAAGGAGGTATGACTAAGCTTTCAGATTAACCCAAAACACTTTCAACAAGTTACTACGGAACTTTTTTTATGAGGTTTACATGCACATTTAAACCAAGTTAATGTAGGAGCTATTAATTATGCATGCATTGGTTAGGAATGTTAGTGAGCATTAATTGGAATTTGCACATGCGCAATGTTCAACACGTGCCTCCTAGTGTGAACAGCGTGACTTGTTAGTTGTTAAGGGTGAGCCATCATGCAACAGACAGAGGACAAAAGGAAGAATCCCTCCCTCCCATCCCATTGGTTTGTACAATGGTTACTCTGTCTGTCACTAAAAGGGCCCCCAGTTTACAAAACCACAATTGCATACTAGCGTACCTTATATCTTATGTGTTCTTTATATATACATGTGGTTGTGTATTTATATGTATAGTTTGTTATTGCAGGAAACAAGCAAGTTAATTACAATGCCTGAGGAATCGACACCCAGTCAAGGCTTTGAGTAACCCAATGTGTGTAATAAGAAGAGCACAAAAATGGGAGGACTGGTTGGCATTACCTAGTGTGTTCAGCGAGCAATAACCACAGCTCTTGCAAGAGTAACTGTAGACATGTGCATGCAGCTGTAACAGCAATGGGGTCACATGAAAACTGAAAAAAAACGCTACATAATACCTTTAGCAAATTAACTCCATAAGAATTTGTGTATCCATTATTTTGATTCACTGTAGGTTACTTAGGAATGTGTACTTTAACCCTATCATCATGTGAAGTTTCTATTCACTGTAGGTGTCATGCGAGTCTGAAATATTCACATAAGTGCGTGATGTGAATTTTGGCAATAGCTTGTTAGTGCTAATGCTATCCAAAGTCACAGAAGCAGTGCTACCAGTGTTATGTACAGTCTGGCAGGAGCCTGTCAGTGTTAATGCTACCCTCTACTGTATGTGCCAGCAAAAGTATCCACTGTCAGCATATACCCTACCAAAAAAAATTATTTTACCAGTCTTAATGCAGTCTGGCAGGAGCCTGTCAGTGCTAATACTTTCCCTGTATGCCTAAACAGTATCCTGTGTCAGAGTTAAGTGTGAGTATGTATAGGCACGGCTGAATACAAGGTGGCAAGTGTGCGCCTGCCCATGATTCAGCATCTCCATCCTGACTAGTCGGGATGTGATAGTGCGAGGACTCTAATAGAGTCTGCCTCCCTGTATACTAAGTGATGCCTGATACACCCAAGCTATGTCAAAAGTCTGAAAATCTCCTTCTGCCATTCAAAAGTATTCACCAACCCATCTAATATACATATAACTTCCCAATTTAAGTCCCAGCCTACAATTTTGGTTAGGTTTTCCCACAGCAGACAGAGTCCTTGTACAACTACCAACCCCACCACCATCAGATGACGGTGGTGGATAAACCAATCAGTAACACCTGTGTGGGACAAAGATTGGCGACAAGTATGTTAGAGGTGAGCGAACTACATTATAATATATTAAACACAATTTTCTACTAAATGACTGACTACCTGACTGACGCCTTCAGATAAGCATAACTCAATTATGACTAAGGCTACAGGCTTGATTTTTTTTACTGTTTGATGTTACTGTGGCTCAAGAGGTGCCTATTGGCATACTACAGTATTACAATGCATTCTTCATGGGCTTACCAGTGTCCTCCATTCATCTTAGTGAAACGTGTCAAATTAGTGGTAGCAGTAGCGATAGCATACTGTGTGATGGCTTCCCTTCATAACAGAAATTCTGTGTATTTTTCTTAGTGACTCCTTTGATTGCAGAAGTGCTTTTCGAACAGTTCTTGATTCGTACTGGGTTGAAAATAGCTGAAAACGAAGTGCAATGGTTACTTCACTTTTTAGATGATAACTGAGGTGCAAAGCGCCATTTCTTTCTTTTGATGCAAAGTGCGTGCTCTTGAATAGTTATTGATTCATGATGTTGTGTAACTGGTTGAACATACAGTACAGTCCATTTATAATTTCACACACACATGTTATTTTTGGCATGGCGCCACGCAGCACCAAGGCATTTGCCACGGAACACTGTTCATGCCAGGTTTGCTGTGTGGCACATGCTAAGTTTGTTGCGTGGCACATGCTAAGTTTGTTGCGTGGCACATGCTAAGTTTGCTGCGTGACACATGCTAAGTTTGCTGCGCGGCACATGCTAAGTTTGCTGCGTGGCACATGCTAAGTTTGCTGCGTGGCACATGCTAAGTTTGCTGCGTGGCACATGCTAAGTTTGCTTCGTGGCACATCCTAAGTTTGCTTCGTGGCACATCCTAAGTTTGCTGTGTGGCACATCCGAAGTTTGCTGTGTGGCACATGCTACGTTTGCTGTGTGGCACATGCTACTTTTGCTGTGTGGCACATGCTACTTTTGCTGTGTGGCACATGCTACTTTTGCTGTGTGGCACATGCTACATTTGCTGTGTGGCACATGCTAAGTTTGCTGTGTGGCACGCCATGCATGGCCCTCAATGGCCGCCACGCATGGTCCTTACACCACGCATGGCTGTCAACCATGCATATATGTAAACTACAAACTCTACAGTAGTTACATGTACAGTACTGTACTATAGGGCTGAGACAAAGTTTCGAAAATGTTTCATGGGTTCAACAATTAAGTAAACTTCGAATTATAAAAGTACCACACATGGCATTGACTAATATTAGCCACTCATGGCAATGGTTCCACGAGTTGCAATCAGAGGACTCAACACTGGGCAATGTCATGGAATGGCAATCCCTTTCCACGCATGGTAATGCCTTGTGCCATGGCATGGCAATGACCAGTCCCATGCATAACTTTTGCTTTTGCCATAGAAAAATTGTGTGGTACGTATGTGTGAAGTTTTAAATGGATTGTACTATAGCTGACAATGAAACGTAATGGATACTGCACTTTTCAGGTGATAATTAATATAGCTGGGACACGGTAGTGCCATTTCTTTCTTTTGATGGTATGCATGGGTTAGTCATAATAATTATTATTTACAAAAAAATTGTAAACAAACAAGTACACAATTGGAATTTTCGACTAGAGTAGAGACTATAGTACATTGATAAAAAGTACTGAAACAAGCTGGAGTAGCACATGATACTAAATCACAGTATAACAATAAGAAGTGTTATATCCATACTGTGCATTTCCATTATGGTATCTTGAACACAGTAGGGATATCAAACTTGTTATTGTTTTACTGTGATTTAGAATTATGGACTACTCCAGTACTTTTTATCGATGTTGCTATGGTAGTTGAAAATTCCAATTTTTTTGTGTACTTGTTGATTGATTCCATCTAGCTGCCTGACGCATGATTTTAGAAGTAACACATTGTTTATTTGCTACTTCCTTAGCGTTATTTCCAATATGATTTAATTGTGTAGGGAATGATAAAGAATTTCAAGCAAATGTTGTTGCACAACATTTCCCTCCAAATGATATAAGCTGGATTGGCGGTGTTGAGACTCAGTTGTTCGATGATAGTGAAGGAATTTTCTATTCTTTTAATCATGAAGTAACAGTAACAGTTCCACCTGGTGCTATTCCCAATGGAAGACAAGCAGAACTAAAGTTTGCAGCTACATTAGCTCCTCCAGTGAAGTTAGCACAAAGTGTTACTCAAGTGTCAGCAATATTTTGGTTGTGTATGGATGTGGAACTGAAGAAACCAATCAAACTATGTATGCCTCATTCTGTCTGTGTTGAGACTATGGAACATGCAAGAAACTTATACTTTGCTAAACTCGCTCATTCATCATTGTCTGAAGGATGCATGAATATAATAGATGGCGGAGAATTTAAAGATGGAGAACATTTTGGAGTTATAGAAATTGATCATTTTTGCTATTATTGTATAGTTAAGAAAACAACACCTCTTGAAGATATTCCTAAAAATGAATACAAAATTATAACTATGAAACTTAAGAAACCAATGATAGACCACTGGAAATGTGATGTGTGCATAATTCCATCTATTCCAACATGTAGAATGGTAATGATGTATTTTGATGCATCTGTTGTAAAAGTTCATGCCATATGTGTAGCGTTTTTCCTATTATTTTTTGTGTTCAAGAGGTAATGTATATAAGTTACGTATAGTGATCAGGCTAGTGATCTGCAATGGTCAATTATGTCAATTTTGTGTAGTTATAATACTCATTGTTGGGTCTTTCAGAATTTTATATCAATCATTAATACCATTAGCAGGAGAAATTACAGACCCCAGGATTTTTTAGACCATAGGCTAGAGTGCTTGTTGTTAAAAAGATCCAGTCCCCTTTTATTTTTACTGTACTTAGTAGATTTATTTTCTGGATATGCCCTTCTTATTGATAACAATTGTTATAGTAGGTTAATCAATATGACACTATGAAATGCACTGATTGTGAATGCAGCAATGATACATTCTAATAATTAATTTAGGAATTGGAAGAACAATATCAAAATTTACAAGAAGAATACACATGTGATGAAGAAATCACAGAATTTCATTTTCGTTTTCATCTATTGTCAAAAGAAGTACAGCTTGATATTGACAAGGCACAATTTAAGGGTGATGCTGAAATTCACATTATTTCCGGTTATGATAAGATCTTAAAGGTTTGTGCATTGTAATTTTTGTACTAATACTACAGTGTTGTTAGCTCACTTGAAAAAATATGTCTATGAGGATAAA
This sequence comes from Dysidea avara, assembly GCF_963678975.1. NCBI lineage: Eukaryota > Metazoa > Porifera > Demospongiae > Dictyoceratida > Dysideidae > Dysidea > Dysidea avara. Next base: position 31,045,129 of record NC_089273.1, read on the forward strand.
TACTTTTATGCTTCTGTGCTGCTTTATGGATAACATAAAAATGTGATGGTTGTAACATTGTATGCCATAAGTCCTTATCATCCATATCATGCAAATCCTGATTGCCTACATTGCATCTAATATACCGTATAGTAAAAAACTTTGGTGGGAAAAAAGTGTGACGAAACCCCTCTGTTGAAAAAATTGGCAGAAAAAACTGGTGATTAATATAATATTCGCCAAAGTCTTTTACTGTATGGTACGTAAAGATAAAACAACAAGGTGTCAAACTCATCAGTTAAGTAGTGTAGTAAGTGTATAGGTATAGCCAGCATTGTTGTAGCAGTACTTTTGTAGCTACTGATCTAACAACGTGCTAGCAAAGGCGTGCTTCTCTATTTCCTGCGATGCCAAGAGCGACGTGTTTGCTTTTTCAGTGAACTCCAGTAGCAGAGGTTATCACGTATATCAAAGTATTTTTTGTGTGTATAGCTATATTAATTACAACATATATACACATTAGTGTTGGGCAGTATTGAAAAATGGCAAACGGTATACCTTCCATAAAAAGTATCACGGTATAACTAAATATCACAGTATTAATATAAAAGTCATTGGTATTAAAGTAACTGCCATTTACCTCAACAAAACAACCAAATACCCATGGTAGCTCCGCAAACCTCAGGTACAAATTACCACAAACAAACTTGTTTACATAGTTTGGTTAGCTGACTACATCAGCACCTGCCTACAAACATTGTCACATGTCTGGTTACCTTCTAAATATGGGATGAAACAAGCCCACAAGGAGGCCATAGTGCCCAGACAGTATGACGGTATTTAAAAAAACAGGCGGTATCAAAACCAGTAGGACTTAAATATCACAGATTACTAACAATACCGGTATATCGCCCAGTTCTAATACACATACGCTATAACAATAATTACACACCATGATACTAAATATACAGTCAAGTTGGAAGGGAGACGCTGGGCATAGTGGGGAAGGATGAATACAGGGTAAAGGTGAAAAAGTGGGAACTGGTAGGTACTAGTGGATTAAATGAAGGCCAAAGTATATCAAAATATCAAAGTACTTGGCCAAATCCATCACGAGACAAACTATAAACTGACATGCAAACGGGACTCCACTTGGAAATGCTATCCCAAGGAGTGCTTACAAATGTGGGACACATTCCTAAGAAGATCAAGATCTCCAAAGTCAGCTTGATATTTATTGCGTGGTGGTACGAGCTGACATTCATCTCAAGTTCTAGTTACTCAGTGTGCTTGTGTGAGCATCTAAAATAACTGACGAAAAAAATTTTTGCGAATTGAATGTTATTCGCCAAAGTTGTTTACTATACGGTATAACTCTCCTGTATCCTGCAGTCATGACCGTTCATGCAAGCACCCACTTTAAGTAGTGTGTCATGTGGCCAAGAAACCAGCACATCACACCAGTGGGTTATTGACAGAAAAAAGAATCATGTCATTTTTACTAGCTCAATGTTTCTTTTCTCCTTCAATAGTCCACATACCAAATTTGAGAATTTCTCTAGGCATTCCCAAGACACAACCCTTCGGCATGATTTCTTCTGCATTGTTTTGCATGCTTACATAAACTGGCGTAAATGCAAACATATTTCTGATAGCCTTGACATAAGAGGGGTTTAAAGGCAAATCATGGTATCAAACTTAGATAAACAGTTGTGGAGTTATGTATTAATAACAAGTATAAGGAAAAATTAGGAATTTTAAGTTTAATTAGAAATCATACAAAAAACAGTAGAGAAACAAGGGAGGTCACCTACTCCTGCAGATATACCTGTACTAGTGAATATTTAACTCATGACTAAATTAGGGATTAAAATTAATGTTCGCTTCAGATGTAGGCGACCTCCCTTGTTTTTCTACTTTTTTATGATCCTTAATCGAATTTAAAATCCCTATTCTCCTTGTACTTGTTTGATTACTGTTTTGTAGCATTGATTATTATGACTGGTGAACCCGTACATATTTTGCTTCAAAAGAAAGGATTGTACCAGATTTGATGTTTTCACCTGAATGTCTGCTCCACCTATCAATTACTGACTCAAAAGTGAATTGACGATTACACTTTGCTTTCAACTATGTTCAGCCCACTACACAGGGGTACAAATGAAGAACAGTAGCCTCCGCAATCAAGTCACCACGAAAAATACAGATGATTCGATCACCCCAACTATCAATTACTGACTTGAAAGTAAAGTGGTCATTATGCTTTGCTTTCAGCTCATTGCACAGTGAAGAACAGTAAGCGCCTCTGTAATCAATCCAGTCAGTCAGTCACAATTCCCATTTACAAACTTAGGGAAGCCATGCACCGCATTACCGCTAAATGCCACCTTGGATTGTCAGCAAAAAGAAATAGGACACAAAGTTAAGTCCATACTGTGTGCATATTATGTGCTGTGGTATGCCAAAAGGTAAATCTCAAGACAAAGTGATGCTAATCAGTGAAAAATCAAGCCGTATCCTTAGCCGTTATCAAGTTACACTTGCCTGAAGGCATTAGCAAGTAGGCAGACAGTTAGACAGTAGAGAAGTTGATGTTTTTTGAATGTCGTAACAATCTATTGGAAGAAGCATTTAGGGTCATGCTGAAGGGACTTTTGGGCTTGGTTATGCCAGTACTGCCAAGGCACCAGGATGGTATATATTGTGAAACTGGTTTTTGGATGATATTTTGCCAGAAAAACTGAACCCTTCGTGATCCCTAATATACAGTACTACCATACTGTATGGTTAGACACATAAAAAAGTACCAATATGTTGTGACTCACCACTTACGCGCCACGCCACCAGTGCATCTCACATGTGTGCATGATAGAAAGGCAAAAAAAAGGTGTTTTCATGCATGCATAGCCCCATGGCCCCTTGTTAGAAGCACGCCATTTTTGCATATTTCTGCCAGGCAGGGTATATAGGACACTGCAAATTTGACTAAATTCACACCAGCCATTTGTACAATATAGTTATTCAATATTTTGAATGATTTCTTTGTTTTGTGTTCTATCGGAGTATAAAGTTCTTTCACGCTCTATTGCAAAAATTGTTATACAATGCAAATGTGTTAATCAATAGCTTTGAACATTGGTGCAAATAAATAACGTATAAATATAATAAACAACGTATAAATATACATGTATGTCAAACTCTTACTCCCCTCTCCTAAAATTTGAAGTATCGCACATCTTGAAACATACATGTTAAAACATACAATAAATGCCAATACAATAAAATAGTCACTAAACAAACACAAGAAAATGACTAATTGTATATCAAACAATTCAACTTTCTGTAAATGTGGTCATAGAGTTTACATAATCATTATGAAATTGGCTATTTTATTTAGGAAGATGTGGACTTTCGAAAATATTATGGGGATAATATGTTACTAAGAAAGCTTAAGGAGAACATGGACACAAAATTATATCCTCCACGATTTCGAATTGAGATACTGAAGAGAAATTTAACATTTTTCCAAAGCAGACACTACTTAACTTTTAGTCTTAAAGGAGGTAAAAGAAAACTTTGTAGAGAGATTGCCATTGGAGCTACTGATGGTATGAGTCCAGCATGTATTCATAAGTTGTGTTGTTACTAGAATATTTGCTTTCTTGCAGGAATCCCAGAAAGAGGGACATCACCTTCACATTGTAGCAGATCTGATTATCAACCATGTATGTATTTCTGAGTATTTCGTTTTAGATTATGGCAGTAACTGTTTATGCGTATGACCCACTGAAACCTCAATAATTTGCATTTCAGTAATGTCTTTTATGTCTTCATTTTTTGTAGGGAAATAGCCTGCTAAACGTTGTCTGTTGAATTACCTTGTCTTGTTGATTTATTAGTATAGTGGTTTAGCCCCAAAAATTTGCCTAACTGTGCACTTAACTTATCATAACCTCAAACTGCAATTACCAAGTTGTTTAAGATCTTTACTTTGGTACCAAGTTAATTAATGCATCAGGGAATTATATAAAATATCATTGATCAAATTTTTGTGCACAAATATCCCTAAAAGTCACCAAAGATCAAATCTACAATAGCACTATATCACAAAGTGCATGTAATGGAGTTTAGTACTTACGTGCATATGTGGAGATATTATGATTTTACGGAAAAGTGCATGATTTTTGCGTTGTGCCACTATACTTAAAGAAAATAGGGAGCAGGAACAAAAAAATGAATTGTACAGCTACAACTATACTTTAGATTAACTGCAGACAGTTGTCATCAGTATGGTAGTACATGTACTAGTGTATAGTAGGATTTTCCCCTAAAATCACAGATGCCACTAAAATGTATCATAGAAATATCATACGCAACAAATATCACCTTCATGGTACTACATTTAACATCAAATAAAGTGGTAAAATTAAGAGAACATACACAGTCAGTTTAATATCAACTTTTTATCAAAATTCCACTATCATCTGCCTACATACCTGTCCACAGTAACAAAGTAGCATATGGCCACCATTACTGCATAGCAATAAATACATGATTGGCATGTACCTTTTGTTGTAACGATGAATGTTTGCCTTCCCATTCCTTTCAATTTATACTACATGGTCATTATTCTTCATGCCAGGATGCCTTATACTAGTGCATTAAAATACTTCCCTTAAGGAGTTATTATATCAACACTATTTTGCAGGTGTACCTAGTACAAGTATAGAATGTTGTGAAGTGTATAAAATTCCAAGAAGAGTTGGATTGCCATAGGTCCCCAGGTACACTGTTTTTACTTACCCCTATTTCAGGTGCTTAACAACAATAACAATCAACCCTGCCCCTTAAACAATTAGATGCACCATGCAGTGGACCCCTAATAAGTAGTTTGAAATTCTAAATGCTATTAAAGAGCTACCTGTACAAGATCAGTCATCATATTATTAGATTACTGATATCAGATTGGTACAATATCGATAGATCAGCAATAAATTTCTTTGATTGGATCGGTATCAGTAAAGCTCAGAAAGTTGAATTGGTACATCTCTAGGTCCAATATGTGATTGCACTATATCAAAAATGTCTTTGGAAACACAGTCTATGTACCAATTGATAATTGATAAAGATGCATGCTACATTAACAATTTTACACAATGTTTTAACCAAATTTTTAAGCGGTTGTTTCAAAATGAAAGAAGATGATAACACCAAAACCTTGGTAGTATCATGATCCCCAAAGCAAGAATAATTCGAGAACCTTTGTCTTGTGCCAGTACTCCCAAGATTATGTAAGATATGAGCATTAGTTTTCCTTGTGTTAAATGAGCAATTCACTATCATTTTTTTGTCATGTTTTCATCTTCACTCTGGTTGTAAGAAGGGCCTGGAAGACAAAATTTACCCAGCAATGGATTCACCTGTTAATGGAGAACCCAATAGTGTAAGAGGCATCTATGTAAAGGACTGCATTCGTAAGTTAGATTGTTTAATTAAACACCAGTAGCTTATTTTCCGTATTGTCACTGTACAAATCAATTTTATGTTGCTGACATTTAGTAGCACTGTAACTTTGAAGTTCTTGGCTTCTACAGCTCATACATTGGTTGATCATCCCTTTGCCTATCTACATAGATGAAGAAAACGAGCAATTTGAAAAATCTGCTAACATACTGTATACAGTTCTTGCAGATCCAATCACAATTTGTACAGTGCTATGTGGAATAAAATTTACAGGCATTCGTTTAATCAATCATAAATCTCAAATTCAATGGGCTACAGAGTTGAGACCTTGTCATTCTATTCACCATGAACTGGGGCATTCAGCAAGGTACATATAGATTTTGGCCTAAATGCTTGTGGGTCATTCATGTGAAATCAACAAGGAATTAGGGTCACCTCTTGGATTTTGACGAAACTTAGTGTGTTTGTAGTACCTGTGGTGCTTATCATTACATGCAAAGTTTTAGCTCCATACACCCCATAGTTTCTGATTTATGACCACAAAATATTTTGAATATTTCATGAAAAATTGGTCCATCTCTAGTTACAAAATCGACCGTAACTTTTGCACTGTATGAATATTTTAAAACACAATTTTCACCAATTGAAGACTGTTGATTGACCTTTCCAATGGTTCATAAATTATGGGATATCCACTTATTTGTGGTGGGATTTAACTTTTTTTTAAACTATTTCTGAAGAGATGGTACAAGATTCACATATTTATGGATGCATGGTGATCTCATTTAAAGTCCACCTGTCTTATATGTATACTTTGCTAGAAAGGTTGATGCTTTGGTCCTATGCATTAATATCCAATTAGAGAAGTATAAATTAACTGCAGCACACAGGTGGTCTTTCAATACAGGTGGTCACTAATACAGGTTACACTGTACCTACACACCTTCACTCTGTAAGACAAACTTGGCGTGGCCTTGTTGTGAGCGGTTATTGGAGGTGTATACTCCCATACAGCAATAATAAGCTACAAAATTCCACTGCATACCACAACATAATTCATTATATCTCTTGTGGTCCCACCACTGAAATTTTATCAAACATAGACCTGACCCAATAATATTATTGTTCACAAAAATTGAAAGAAGCATTTTTGAAATATAAACGATTAAAATTTTCAATACAGTACCAGTGAAAATTGTATTTAAATATATATATATATTACACACAATACGTTCGATTTTGTAACTAGAGATGAACCAATTTTTCATGAAATATTCAAAATATTTGTGGTCATAAATCAAAAATTATTGGGTGTATCAAGCTAAAAAATTGCATAATAACCGGTACTACAAACACACTAAGTTTCATCAAAATTCGAGAGGTGACCCTAAATTCCTTGTTGAATCAACATGAAATATTATTTACGTACATGGAATGACCCATGCATGCTGTCGAGCAAGAAGGCTGTTTGAGCTTAAGAAGGTGAAGATAACATTATGTTTTACTGCAATGTAAACAAACACACTTAACTCACATTTGCTCCACAGTACAGAAATATTCTTACTTTCCATGAATAGGGAAATCCATGCATTGCTATATTAGACAAGTACACAGAAAAATTTGGAATTTTCAACTAGAGTAGGGACCATAGTACATCGATAAAAAGTACTGAAACAAATTGGAGTAGTGCACGATATTAAATCACAGTAAAACAATAAGAAGTGTTATATCCCTACTGTGCATTTCCATTATGGTATCTTGAGCACAGTAGGGATATAACACTTCTTATTGTTTTACTGTGATTCAATATCGTGCACTACTCCAACTTGTTTTAGTACTTTTTATTGATGTGCTATGGTCCCTACTCTAGTTTAAAATTCCAAATTTTTCTATGTACTTGTTTGTTAACTTTTTGTAAATAATTATTATGACTGGTGAACCCACGTATACCGCATCTGAAATGGCTACGCGCACCCCAATATTGTCTGAAAAGTATCCATTATGCTTCGTTGTTGGCTATGTTCAACCCGTTACACAGCAGCACGAATCAAGAACTGTTTGAAAAGCACCTCCGCTATCAAAATAGCCACTATGACAAGTACAGACGATTTCCATTATACGGAAGAGAAGCCATCACATGCTATCGCCAAATCGACACTTTCGCTGTCAGCAAAGATGAATGGGACACAAAGGAGGATACTGGTAAGTCCATGAAGAATACATTGTACGTACTGCGGTATACCAAAAGGCACCTGTCAGGCTGAAGTGACGTTGAACAATGAAAAAATCAAGCCCGTAACCTTAGCCGTTATCGAGTTACACTCTTCTGAAGGCATCAGTCAGTCAGTCAGTCAGTCACTAGAAAATTCCGTTAAATAAATTATTTTTTAAATTCCGTAGCAACTTGTTGAAAGCATTTTGGGTCAATCTGAAAGCTTTTTTGGGCTTAGTTTTGCCTAACCAATACTGCCTCATCGTCATCAGGAGAAATTGAGGCTGTTTTTTGGGTGATATTATTTCGTGGGCCATGCCTACTCCTTTGTGGTCCCTACTATACAGTTACTATTGTACTGTATGATTCTTAAATTCAAGTCTTCCTTCATTTCGAGAATACTCCACCCATTGCATTTATTGAATTCTATTGTAAAATTAGGCTAGCACATACACATGGGATTCTTGCAGATCCGGTTACAGTTGTTTTGCTCTTCTTGTTAACTATCACTATAAATCCAATAGCACTTACTGGAAAAGGCTGAAACTTTAATAGTCCATTGCTAGACAGCAAGTAGTCATAAAATGCAATTTGAAGAAAATGCAAAGTCGATTTTTAATTCACTCAGCTGGTCACATAGCAGTTAATAGGTGTTTAAAAGTGAAGGTTATACTATGGCTGCAATGATAAATTATTAGACAATTTTAATGATGATGGCATTGTCAGTAATTTAGCAATGCATTAATTTTGTGTAGCAACCGATAATGCATCTGCTGTGCAACTGAACTCAAGGACTTGCAAGAAAGAATTTGGAGGTACAGTGTATACTATTTTTGTATGTTGACTCTAAAATGATCTATAGACATCAAAACACGGGGTTTATAGAATTTAGTCTCCCCAAAAAGGCCTGTGTTGTGGCACCCAAGCAAAGCGACGGTGTTACTACAGGCCTGTGGGTTTCTAAATTCCATAGAACCTTGTGTTTCAATGCCTAACTAATTTAGACCACAGCTCATTGTTGCTACACCTCCATGTAATTGGTATGGTACATGCTTTGTCAATGTTATAGGCTTTTAATGTTGCTTGTCGGTTTAACCCGGTCAACAGAGCTTACCCTGTTGTGAGCGAGTCACCACCGTTAACAGATGGTGGTTGTTTTGGTAGGTGTGCAGGGTTCCATGGATTCTCCTATTAATTCTCAAATAGACCCCCTTTCAACAGTTTACATGATGTATACAGCGTGTTTTACTACAAAGGCTTGGAGGTAGGAATGCTTGGGGATTCTAACATTCTCTGAAGCCACAAGAATTTACGCATGCCACAATGTTCCTAATAGAAACCCTGCACTGTCACACCCTGAGCTAGCCTCAAGATGGAAAAAACAAGGGAAAAAATGGGGAGATTTACTAAACTCCCTGCTGGGACTGTCTGTGGTGCATGCTTCACCTCTCCACCAAGTTGTTTTCTATATGTTTGTGGTGTCATACCTTTATGTGGGTTTGGTCAATGTTAATGAAATTTGGACAGGTGATGTATCAACCATTGTGGTTTTACAAATGAAAGTTGAAGCTATACTAATTGGAACTTTTTTATGCAATGATGTAATAACCAGCATTATACATTCTTCTCTTTTACTTCATGTAGGTGCAAGCTACAAACCTGAATCTTGGTGGAAAAGTAGTACAGTGATAGCTCTAAATTTCTGTGCACCAGATTTTTGATATCATCTTTTATTTCAATGTTATTGTGAATTGAAGGATGACTTAAAAATTTACTTTTTCTCAACCAGTAGTCCAACAATGACAGTGAAACTTGGCATACATATACAATAAAACATCTACAAAAATGTATAGACCAGATTTTTCAAAATCAAATTTAGTCAAGTTACAATTTTTTAAAACATTGAGGAACCAGCCTTCCCTTTATAACTACACAAATTATTTGAGGAATGCGTGTTTATACCAAACAGGCTGAGCTATACGATCAGGTTACTTGGTGTTTCTAACTCCATTAGCCTAAAACCAGGTATCATATTCGTTAAGCTACTAGGAGAAGGCTACACCTAACAAAACACGGTATTTATATGGAGTTAAACTAGTTAAACTAGGTTAATGTTGCAGTCGAGCATGCATGAGTGTATTATGATAGTGACTAACCCAAAGCTTCACCATGACTGGAGGGAAGATTGGGCAGGTGCACACATGAGAAGGGTTGGCAAGAGAATAACATTGCGCATGCGTTACAAGAAAAAGGCATGTGGAGAGGTGTTAGAATGCATGGTGCTGCATGGTACAGTGAATCTTGTCCCACCCACACTACTCCCCTCTACCAACTATCTCATATTAGTATTTTAGAAGACAATAATCACAAAGGGATTGTTGGGTGGGGCTTAATGTAATATATTCCCCCCCACCAAAAAAAAATTGCATAATGGGGACTAGAAAACATTAAAAAAAAATAAAAAAATATATATATATATAATATTTTATATATATATATACTAGTATATTAAAAATTATAAATTTAAAAATAAAGTAGGAATCCAAACTATAAAAAGTAGTGAAACAAGAGAAGGACAATGGTAACTATTACAGCATAGCTCGGTGGGAAATCCCTACTTTGGCATGATATAGCCATTATTTTGTGTTAAATGCCAAAGTAGGAATTTCCCACTGAACTATGCTGTAATAGTTACCATTGTTCTTCTCTTGTTTCACTACTTTTTATAGTTTGGATTCCTACTTTATTTTTAAATTTATAATTTTTAATATACTAGTTTGTTTAGTTTTTTGTTAAGGCATACAACTAGCTATAAACATGTGACTGTTCTATTAGGGTGAGTGCTGCGTTAGAGTATCTCGAGGCAGCCTGCTTGCCAAAAAAGGGGCATGGTTTCAATCGATTATAGAGTATGTCGAGTCAGCCTTCCAAATTGAGGTGTATGGTCACTGAAATACAGCTAGTGCAAAAGGGTGTGTCATCGTGGTTTCAATCGATAGATCGATAAAGCGTAGAATGAAGAATGGGCGTGATCTTGTGACCTATCGTGAAGCTATCTAGTACCAGCACCTCCGTACAGTACCCTCCGTTATAGATTATATCAGTGAGGAATATATAATCTATTCCTCCGTACAGTAGCGTAGTCTAAGCATCTTAAATAATCCTATGGGGTCTATATGCTGTTTAAAGAAAGTGTTGATATGGAAAATTAACGCCTCGATATGGTTTCGTTGGATGAAGAAGACAAGCAGCCTGATTGAAGATAAAAGAAAAGACAAGGCGCAGAGGGCGCACACTCGTCGGAACCCCAAAAGGCACATCCCACTGGTGAGTTTGTTATTGTGGCATAAAATGATGGCCGTGCGCTGCTTTGTTTGGGCTCTAGGCTTGCGACTGTGGTCAGTGAGTGAGGCAGTGAGGCAGTGAGGCAGTGAGGAGAAGGTTCAGAGTTTTGGCGATTTAAAAAAAATTAATATCGGGCCACCTGTAAGCGTTTTGTTGTATTCAATGCTGTTTTATGTACTATATGGACTAGTACTATTCCGTAAAGGTGATTTTCGTCTTGTAAGATATCTCTAGGATGATTTTTAAAGGCGGAATTTTTGGCGACGCGCGAAATTTTCACCTGGATTCCTACTTAAACGGTACAGCCGTACCGTTTGATATATATATATATATAATATTATATATATATAAAATTTAAAATGTGACCTAATCTGCAAAAACTCAACACAATAGTGCATTTTTCGAATTCCTGTTCATTAACTATTTATAATCTGCTTAGCCAAGTGTACCCTCTGGCAACATTTCAGCCTCATATGCCAATAACTTTCTGAGTTACAGTCCTACAAAGTAGCAGCAACAGAAAAATCGATTTGTACAGCAAGTATAGGGATAATAGATTACAGGCGCTTACTAAAACAGTTGTAACTTATGAATGGGTTGACATACTGGGCTGACATTTTCACCATCATTTCACCATGGATAGGGAAATCATTTACTGGATACGTTTGTCCTTTTATTTCCTTTCTTCACTACATACAAAGGTGAAATTAGTGAAGAAAATTGATCATGTACGATCGCTTCAATGTGACATAAATAAATGCTCGTAATTTGCATAACCTTTGGTCTACTACAACTAAGCAAAGATTTTCCGAGTAGGCAAATAAGGTGATATCCAGGTTTTTATTGTTAGTCCCTTCCTTCACTACGAAAGAAGCATTCAAATAATTTACAGAATTTTTCAATAAAATGTAAATATTTCACCCATTGTTTTCAATGCTTTATACTGGAAATTTAGGCTTGCACTATTGTGTCAGGTTTTTGCAGATTTAGTCACAAATTACAAAATATAAAAAGTAAACTGTAGAGAGTTCTGCTAGAAACAAGTCACCCTGTACAGAGTTTAGTTACTATCAGAGTTCACAAGTCACTTTGTTACCTACATGATAATCATACAAAATATATAGTTAATGTTTTGTACTCGACTAACCTTGAACATATCTTGGGCAGAAACATTAGCTCCTTCGGCACTTGCCTCTCACTGACTAATGTTAGTGGTGGTGGTTTGGTAAATGTACCCAGTCCCGGTTGCCACACTGGGTCAAAATATTTTATTCTGTCCTAATAAATTTATTTTTGGTTTGCTTATTGGCCTACAGGGGTCTTATATTATTTCTCTATTTCCAGTGAGCCGATACTTGGGTAGAGAAGGGATTTGGTGCTCAAGAGATATTCTATGCTCCAAATGCCTTCCTTCAAGCCAGCAATAAACAGGTCCTGACTTGACACTGGTGGCAACCATCCTAGAGACCAGGTACGATCACATTCCTTCTATCAGGAATGGAGATGCTGCATAAGCAGCCAGAGCTATTTTTTTTGCTCTGCTTCAAAGATGAGGGGCAACAGTTGCTGGAGAGCAGCATGTTATATTCCTCACAACAAGGAGCTGACACTAACTAGTCTATGACTGAGCAGTGTGTCTCCACTCCTCTTGAGGGAGTTGACATGGAAACCAGGCACTCCCGTATGCTGGAGGAGTTGACATTGACCTGTGACCGTGTCAAATTCCAGGCACTCCAATGTTCTGGAGGAGTTGACATTGACCCATGACAGAGTCGAATGCCCATGTCTATTGAGGAGTTGACATTGACCCATGACAGAGTCGAATGCCCATGTCTATTGAGGAGTTGACATTGACCCATGACAGGGTCGAATGCCAGGCACTCCCACTTTTTTGAGGAGTTGGCATTGACCCATGACCAAGTCAAATGCCAGGCACTCCCATGTTTTGTTACATTGACCCGTGACCGAGTCGAATGCCAGGCACTCCCATGTTGTTGTTGTTTTGTTGTTGTTTTTTTGAGGAGTTGACAATGACCCATGACCGAGTCGAATGCTAGGCACTCCCATGATCTGGAGGAGTTGACGTTGACCCGTGACAGAGTCGAATGCCAGGAAGGAATGGGAGAGGAGGGTTGCACTTGATCGCCGCTCAAAATACAACTGACTGTTGTTACGTGTTACTGCGCATACGCTAGTGTTCTTATTGATGCCCCATTACTCCAAATATTGCCTCACGTCCTTGGTGGCAGCTGTCGACTTCAACATTAACTTTGTCTAGAGGTATTTAAACTCCATTTAATGTTTTGTACTCGACTAACCTTGAACATGTCTTAGGCAGAAACATTAGCTCCTTCGGTACTTGCCTCCCACTGACTAATGTTAGTGGTGGTGGTTTGGTAAATGTACCCAGTCCCGGTTGCCACACTGGGTCAAAATATTTTATTCTGTCCTAATAAATTTATTTTTGGTTTGCTTATTGGCCTACAGGGGTCTTATATTATTTCTCTATTTCCAGTGAGCCAATACTTGGGTAGAGAAGGGATTTGGTGCTCAAGAGGTATTCTATGCTCCAAATGCCTTCCTTCAAGCCACAGAAAGGAGGACTGCAGAGTGCAGTCAGCCTTTCACCCAAGTATCTGGTTCTTCGTAGATATCTAATGTACGTTTCTTGGCATGCAAGAGTAATTATAGTAATGCAACAGTTACATGAGGAATACTTGATCATTGAAATATGTCAGCACTTTATTACAACAAAGGTCATAGAGGATATTATACAATCCTTGCACGTGGGTGATGACCTGTTACAATAGTCTTAGACAGCCTTGCTAATTCTTTGGGAGGAGATCTGATGTATCGTTGAAAGGAATTGCTCCTCCAGCGGCCCAGCATTTGAACGTGAGCATCTGTTAGTTGAGCTAGTGAAGCAGAGATTGCTGCGCCAATGCGGAAGCTGTGAATATTATAGCAGTTATTGTCTAACTTAAGCTTATGTAGCACAGATTTGAGTCTTGCACAGAACATGCTCCTGTTCCAGCTTTTTCCCTTCTCGGTGACGAAAGAGTGGTCCTCACCGGGTACTTCTTTTTAGCAAATAAGAAAGAACTGCCTTTACTGGGCAGACCATACTATCAGTGGCGCCCATGTACACTTTGGTACCCTGCTTGTATGAGTCAGTTTTTGATTGCTTAAGAAAGAGTTGCAGTAAATGGGGCTTTGTTCTGTTGTCAACTGCAATATCACCAAGTGATAAGTGGCAGGATGAGTCATATGAATTCTCTACAGGGATAGTGAACTCACTGACTCTTAGGAAGCTGAAGAAGACAAGGCAGCACATAGCCCAGAATGTAGTGCTGTCGTAAGAGGGGGCCTCTTTTGACAATGCAGTTTTGATGCTGCGTAGAATGGGAATGGTGATTGGCAGGCGTGGTTTGGTGAAGTGCCTGCCAGCTTGACGCTTCTTAATTCCTCTTAGGATGAGCTGAAGCCGGGCAGTAACTTGGTAATTGAACTGCTTATGCAACCCCTTGCAGAGATGCATGTGTCTGACAGCTGCTGAGTAGACCTTTATAGTCCTCAGTGATGTGTTAGATGTTGCCAAGTGTGTACCAAATAGTGTCAGGATGCACTCGGTTGTAGGAATTGGCTTTTTTCCCACCAACTTGCCAAAGTTGAAATATCTTCTTTTACCTGCCGTATAGGTCTTCCTGCTTGACTTAGCCAGGCCGGTGTGTAGTAGTTTATGAGCTTTCCCAAGGATTTCATTGAGGTAGACAGTTCTTAGCGAGGATGGTGGTTTGAAGCAATCTGTAAATAATACTCTTGATAGACAGGTACAGTAGACAAGTTTGTTATATTATATTATATATATATATATATATATATGCGTACATATCAATGCACGGTGAACAGAATCAAAAGCGTGCATATATACAATGTATTAATATGGCCTATACAATATAGTAGTATGTGTTTATCAGTTCCCATTAATTAAGGGGTGCATGAAGTTTCTTAATGGAGCATTTGAAGTGGCGCTGAAAGGAGGGGGGTGTCCAGTCCAGCTTTTGTGGTAATATGAGTTTCAAGAGTGACATTGGGATAACCTCCGGGATGATGGACACATGTGCAATCAGCTTTAAGAATTCTGCCGATCTGTTTCTGGAGAGCTGATCTGCAGCTGTGTTCAGCAACCCTGGAATATGGCAGGCTACAATTGTGAAACCAAAGTAGGCTGAGAAGAACCAAAGACACCGTAAAAGATGCATGACCAATGGCTACTTAGAAGAGCCCTTGTTGATTGAGTCTACCACCCCACTGTTATCACACTTGAATTGAACCTTGCTGCCTGACAGTAGTAGGCCCCACACGGCACAGCTTAAGACGATTGGTACCTGTTCCTTTGCCATGATATCCCTCCATGCCCATTCCTTCAACCAAGCCAATTGTATCCATTGAGGTCCAAAGACCCCACCACAACCCCAGGACCCTGACACATCTGTAACAATGAAGTGATCCAGGGAGTTGTCAAGAAAGCTGGTCCCATTCCAACAGGATGCAAACAGGTGCCACCATCTGAGGTCCGACCGGAAGCTGGCTGTGAGCCTTGTACTGTGAGATAGTTTTTTGAGGCGAGCTGCTGCTTTATACATTCTAGAGACAAAGGTCCTCCCTGGTATTACCACCTTAGTGGCGTGCTGTAGAAGACCTACCAAGGACAAAATCTCTCTTTTAGTAACTTTTTGTAGGATAACCAGGCTTTGATTTGGTTACGCAGTCGACTAAGCTTGTCCTCAGGTAGGCGAACCTGCATCAGTTCATTATCTAAGGTAATCCCTAGGAATGTCAAGCGCTGGGACGGCCCCTCGATCTTTTTCAGCGCAAGTGGAATTCCTAAGCTGGAGCAGGTGTCCTTAATTTTTTGAAGGTTGTTGGCACTCAAAGGAAAGTCACGTGGTCCCAAAGTGAGAAAATCATCCAAACAATGCATGACTGGTGTCACCTGCTGTTGTTTGAGAATCCACGACAACAGGTCAGCCAAGACATTAAACAGCTTGGGAGCAGATCGTAGCCCAAAAGGTAAACAAGTGTCAATAAAGATCTGATTATTCCATTTCATTGACAATAGGTGGCGATCAGCTGGGTGCACAGGAAGTAGGCGAAAGGCACTTTTAACATCAATCTTTGCCATCAGTGTGCCATACCCTATCTGTTTGATCTGATCGATTGCCGAGTCTACGGTGATGTACTTCAGTGAGCATAATCCTTTTTGGGATCCCTCCATTGACGCTGCCATTAACTGGGTGAGACAGGTAACGATTAATCTCCATTTGTTTGGTTGGTGGTTTTTGGGGATGACTCCAAAACGGCTAAGATGTGCGTGTGGGACCAGTGACTGTTGAAATGGGCCAGCAACCCTCCCTAACACGATCTCCTCAGCCAGGTACTTCTCCACTGTGTCGGAGTGTTGGAAAGCACAGCATAAATTCCACTGTGCAGACTTCAATGGGTGCAGTTGTTGCTTGAAGCCTATGCGGAAGCCCTGTGTGACTCCAGAAAAAAGAAGTTGGTTAGTGGCTTATTTGGGTGGTCTGAAAGTGCCTCCTTCCATCTACTCACATCAAGTGGGGATGTAACTACAGTGGCTACGGGTGGTACTTTGACATCAGTTGGCTGGCTCTTCAGGTGGGCAGTCCAAGCAGAGATCCAATCAGCGTAATTGCAGCATAAGTCCTTGGTGTGCATGCCAACAATGTGCTGCTCTGACATCACTGCAGAGGAGAAATAGATTTGGATAACACTTGTGTCATAAAGCTATTATGGGTGCATTCGTACGCTGATTGAGTTAATATCTAAACATCCACGCAATATGCCCAGACTGCGACAAATATACTAGTTACCCTTGTGAAACATGCAGGTATACCCATATCACTGCCAATGACTTTTTGAATTTACACTATGCAAATGGTATACAGGATTAAGATACTAAAAAAAACAACACTTGCCAAAACCTATTGAGACAAGTCAAGACTAGTTGTTGTTCTGTCTATCCTGCTGCCTGTAAGTGCACTGGGAGGCTTTGTGATTCCTGTCTGTGACTCTAGGGTTATGGACACATCTGTAACATAAATGAGCATAGCGCGCAGCAGGAAGGACGAGAGCAACCGTTAGGGCTGTCATTCCAATCCAGGCATATAGGCTGTCTTGTTGGTAGGCAGGGGCGTAGGGAGGGGGGGTTCCAGGGAGTTCAGGAACCCCCCTGTAAAATTTAGACTTCTGCAAGCAGGATCCTAACACACCATTTAATGTGGCAGGACAAAATGAGTGAGCCATATAGTGTAATGGCACAACGCAACAATTGATAAAACTTACATTGATCTCTCAGGGAAGGATTTACAGAGGTAACATAAAACTTGTTAAAAAGATTGACATACTCTAATAGAGCAGTCAGGTATACTCTAATAGAACATGCATTTAAATATCCATGTCCATATGAAGTTTTTCAGACATTCAAACATTAAATGCAAAACTTAGCATGACCTTATACTGCTATAGCTATGGTGTGCAGTGTTTAAAGATATAGAGCTCCAGTAATTTATCACTTGTGTTATGCAAAATGAATTCATGCTATGCATATTTGTATAGTTATATTGTTTTGATTATCATTTGTATCAGTGAATTCATGGCTCCTATACCACAGTAAGATATAACCATCACTTACAGATTACTATATGTGTGTCTATGTGTTAAGCTGTCTGTTTCACTAGGTGACTCTATCTAGTATTACCTTCATCCCAGGGACACTTAATGCATCATAATTAATGTACTTTTTGCATAAAATATAGCAATTTACTGAGTTTTGATTTATTAACATATTTAAAGCCTCTCAGCGGCTGGGGGCTGTGCCCCCAGACCCCTGCTTCTAGCATAGATCCTTTACACACCTGCTTCTAGTAACTCAATGCTGGTGCTGGAACCCCCCTTCAAAAAATTCTGGCTACGCCCCTGGTAGGGGTTGGTTTTGGCATGTTGACCTTTGATGAGGGTTTGAGTTCGGCTGGTAGTAAGGGGGAGGACCTTGTGGTCGATGACCCCGGATAGCCCTTTCTGGGAAGGTTGTGTTCCAGATGGTGATATCTATGGTAGACCACTGCTTGAGATTAGAAGCAGATGCCTTTAAACGGAAATGACGGTCATAAGTTAACCATTTCCCTTCACGACAATCCAGGGATGCTCCCATTATGATTCTTTGATATCCCAGGAGGTCTGCCACACGCTTGGGCTTGTGCCGAGAAACTATGGCAATGTACATCCCAAAACACTGCACCCAATCCATAATATCCGATAGCACTGGGGGTCGCTTCCATGATCTGGTCTGTTGGTCATCTGTGTTAAGATCTGCCGTGTCCAAGTAGCTTGGCAGGAGCTCAGCCATCTCAACAAATAAACCATCCTCCACACGTTTCACTAGCCTTGCTAGTATTGGAGGTAGCCCGTTGCTGATCAATATCAGTTTCTCGGTTTGGGACAAATCTTCTGTGTCATCACTATTGATGCTGGCAATCTCATCATCAAGTTCTGTGATATGTGACAGCCGGCTGCTGTCGGGGAGGTCATCAGGTGCTGCAGGCAAGACACAGAACGAATGTGTACATTAGCTACATGGCAGTGATTCAGCCTTACAAGTAAAGGGAGGTGAGCATTAATAAGAACACCAGTGCGGGGAGGGGGGAATTATTTAAAATATATTTTTTGATTGCATGCTGCAAAAGCTAGGGCATAGTGCGCTTTATTTGAAAGTAGCACATGCAGTGACTAGTTATGCAAAGTACAGCTTATACTGCTGCTTACGAAGTCTTCGTTTTCTATATCCTCCTCGTCGGTGCTGTCTTGAGGTTCCGGGCTTGCGGGGGTTCCAGTTCTACGGCGGCGTGACATCTGCTCAGTCTGGGTGGATTGGATCATCTTGGCTGGGTTGCTTCTTTTCCGTCGGCTAGATCTCACTGGGTTCGTTTGTGTTCGTGGCGGGAGAGCTTGTACTACCGCTGAGACTATATCTGGGATATCAGGAACAATTAGATACTTATCTTAATACTGTTTTATTATAATTATTGATTTTTTGTAATTGTTTGGGACAGACCTTGTCCCCTGGGCACAATCAGCTGGTGCTGTCTGCCCAGTATAATAATAATAATAATAATCAGCAGTCGTCAAGGGACGTGTCTTCGGTTGCTTCGCCTGAGAGCCTCCCGTACCGTTGGCTTGTCGTCTCTTTCTGCCGGTCGTAGTGGTGGCAGGTGAATCCTCTTGTGTTGGCGAATTATTTGGCGGAGTCGCCATCTTCCTTCTTCCTGTGGTGCTCTTGTTCGCGCTTCCCTTCTTCTTCAGACCATTCTTCTCCTTTGGCTTTGGGGGCATGACTTGACGCTTTGCACTTGATCGCCGCTCAAAATACAACTGACTGTTGTCACGTGTTACTGCTCATGCGCTAGTGTTCTTATTGATGTCCTATTACTCCAAATATTGCCTCATGTCCTTGGTGACAGCTGTCGACTTCAACATTAACTTTGTCTAAGGTATTTAAACTCCATTTAAAAAATAATGATAATAAAATAGAAAAATATTACAATTTGAGTTGTACTTGAAAGCCACTCAGAACTGATCAATAAAGCTTTGTAGTACAGTTTTCCAGAAGCTGTTACTTGGTTGGTTCCCTGTACTGTAAGTACTGAAAGTGGTTATAAGCATGCATGCATAAGTGCTTGCCTACCCAGAGATGGTATTTTCACTATGTTGTTAGAAGTAGATAAGCATGTATGCATTCATTACAATTTTTAAGATGTGAAAATTCATAGCAGCCACAAAATATAATCGTTTACATATCATCACTGTGTTCATAGATTTCTTTTACTTATCAGTGGTGTTTTATCAACATATGTAATTATGCATATAATTATATATATATGTATTTGAATCTTGTAGATGAAATCTGCATCAGACCAACAAAAAAAATGCTTGGAAGATTTCAGACTCAGTTAACACCTAATTGGATGTACATAAGATATGAGTTTGTTGAATCAAGTGTTGTAGATACTGTCGAGTGTACATGTAAAGATGACAGTGAAAAATGTATTAAAGTGTTAAGCAGGTGGATTGAAATTGATAAAGATGCCTGCTATTGTAAACTATTAAGAGTGTTACAACAACATCAGTTTAACTCCACGGCTGAGGAACTCAAGAAATCTATCTTGAAAAGAGAGCAATAATTGTTTCTTTTTTAACTAGTAAATGTACAATTACTTAAAATTAAGTATAAGTTATTAAAATTAAGTATAAATTATTATAAATATAACTATAAGTATCAATATTAATATAACTTAGTAACACTGTAAGTATAACTGTAATTGTAAGTTAATACGCTATTCTTGTAACATGGTATTTATGTATGTATATTATTATATTAAAGTGCATGATCGGTTATACTTTTGTAAAAGTAACTACTGTTTAAGGCTACGGTATATTGGAAACTCAGCCTCATTTTAAGCCATACATTAGAAGCCATAAGGTTACCACAAAAATTTGTTTTGGTTCATCATGTGTTTACATTTATGTCCACACTGCATGTTCCAGTAGATGATCATGAATACCACAAGTAATAGCAATCATGCAGGTTATAAATACAATAGTACAGGTGACTGAGGCAAGACCAGTGGGCTGGCAGGACATAGTAAAGTGTCCCCTTTTATTTACTGGGATTTGTGCTAAAGGTTATGCAAGCATGAAACACTGCATGAATCAATGCTGGGAGTGCACGAGATCGATATACTCTAATAGAGCAGTAACCTAACTACTCTAATAGAACATTCAGTGGAATCATTATAAGTTTTCCCTGCTATATGTAATTAATTCAATACGTTTTCACTAACACTTATATCTATATGTATATAATCAACAGCTTGTGATGACCACATGTATATACTTAAGGAAATGTATATGTACATACTTAAGTGAAGCCATCAATGCATGTCAGAAATGTATGTTACTATTTGTAATTACAAGGAACATGATTGTAAGTATGCATGCATACACTATACTTAAATAGTCATCCCCACTTATTGGAAAAGCTGTTGATGTGTGTAGGCATGGCCCAATTATTGGATTGTTTGTTAGTATAACCACATCCACTTATTGATCACAACAAATAACTTACCGTTGTAATACTATAATGTCTGGCCCCCAATATAAACTCTGCTACACTTTGAAAGGACACTATTTCCAGACAAATTTAACTACGGGCTGACACTATTAGTTTACTTAAGCTAAAACAAAAACATATTTTATTAAGCACATTATAACTTTTATTGCACTATTATAAACCAAAACGAAAAGCCTGAATTTTACTAATACTTGCGATTGGTTTCCTTTATTTACTAAACTTAAACTAAATTACATTTATTTAGTATTGTTTTAATTTTTACTAAAACTAAAACCTATTTTAGTAAGCATAAATTACTTTTTGTATACAGTACTAAACCAGAACTAAGTTTTTACTTAAAGTTTACTAAAACTACAATGTTTTTTCTTACTGGTACTAAAACTACACCAAAACTAAAATGAAATCCTGTACTAAAGCAACACTATAGCTAACACCTGATGTAACTGACCAGAAGTAGTCTGGTGTCTGGATTAGTGTTGCACCGATAACCAAATTAGCCGATTATTCCTATAACCGATATTGAGCAACATAAATTAGCCGATACCAATAACTGATCTGATATACACTAACACTCATCCTCATCATTATTAAATGACTCGTATTAGTGACATAAGCATTGGTATACAACAGCTAAAATGTAGAATTAGATGTATACCACAAGCAAACGTTACTCATGTTGATAAGGTTTTAAGTACATTTGCTACTGCTATACAGTTGAGACAAATGGATGGTACTACTTAGAAAATGGTATGTTAACAATCCTTTGAAATTTCATTAAAATAGAAGTTTCTTATTCGCAAAGAGACTCCACCACAAGTCTCTTAGTACTAAGAGACTTGCAGCTAACCACGTTAGTTAATTAGTTATCCAATATCCACACAAAAATTTACTGTTAACCACTGAAATATTGTCAACAAAACAATAATAGTACAACTGACCAAACCAGCATGTTCTTCAACACCCTATTATGGTGCTGGAAGGTAAACTGGAGTGCCAGGGCAGGCATTGGTGTCTTAGTCATAGAAAATGGGCTGTGTTGCCACGACAAGACAAGCCAGTGCCAATATGCAGTAATTGCTAGCTGTATTTAAGTTTCTCCACTTTCATTGCCAATCGAGTGATTCTCCCTTGTGGTATAGACTTGCAAGTGTCTTACACCAATCGTGATACAACTTTCGTAATTACACTATAACATTCTACTGTTGCACTGTGAAAAGGGTGGGATATAATATGGTATTTCCAGTAGCTTATTGAATACAAAATTAATAAGCCTTAATATAAATCCTGTATTATACTCATCTTATACTTTAGTACAACTGCACGAAAAAATTTGGAAGTTTCAACTAAAGTAGGGACCATAGCACATCGATAAAAAGTACTGAAACAAGTTGGAGTAGTCCATGATATTAAATCACAGTAAAACAATAAGAAGTGTTACATCCCTACTGTCCATTTCCATTTGAGCACAGCAGGGATATAA
Organism: Dysidea avara; assembly: GCF_963678975.1. Taxonomy (NCBI): domain Eukaryota; kingdom Metazoa; phylum Porifera; class Demospongiae; order Dictyoceratida; family Dysideidae; genus Dysidea; species Dysidea avara. Next base: position 31,067,818 of record NC_089273.1, read on the forward strand.
CACTTCTTATTGTTTTACTGTGATTTAATATCATGGACCACTCCAACTTGTTTCAGTACTTTTTATCGATGTGCTATGGTCCCTACTTTAGTTGAAAATTCCATATTTTTTCATGTACTTGTTAACTTTTTTTTGTAAATAATTTTATTATGACTGGTGAACCCACGCATACCGCATCTGAAATGGCACCGCATGCCCCAGCGATATCAATTATCGTCTGAAAAGTGAAGTATCCATTACGCTTTGGTTGTCAGCTATGTTCAACCCGTTACACAGCATTTCGAATCAAAAACTTTTCCGGAAGCACCTCTACAATCTATGCATACCAAAAGAAATGGTACTGCACCCCAATTTTATTAATTATCATCTGAAAAGTGAAGTATCCATCATGCTTCGCTGTCGGCTATGTTCAACCCGTTACACAGTAATACGAATCAAGAACTGTTTGAAGAGCACCTCTGCAATCAAAATAGCCACCGTATGAAAAATACGGACGGTTTCCATTTCGAAGGGAAGCCATCACGTGCTACCGCCAAATCCACACCTTTCCCTGTCAGCAAAGATGAATGGGACACAAAGGAAGACACTGGTAAGTCCATGAAGAATGCATTGTACGTACTGCGGTATGCCAAAAGGCACCTGTCAGGCCGAAGCGATGTCGAACAGTAAAAAAATCAAGCCTGTAGCCTTAGCCATTATCGAGTTACGCTTCTCTGAAGGTATCAGTCAGTCAGTCACTTACTCAGTCAATCAGCAGAAAATTCCGTTGAATAAAATTTTTTTTTTAAATTCTGTAGTAACTTGTTGAAAGCATTCTGGGTTGATCTGAAAGCTTGGTTTTACCTCACCAATACTGTCTCATTGTCGTCAGGGAAAATTGAGGCTGGTATTTGGGTGATGTCATTTCATGGGCTACGCCTACTCCTTTGTGGTCCCTACTATACAGTTACTATCGTACTGTATGGTAACCCATACTATACTATTGCATATATGGTTTCAGTTTATTTACCACATTACCTGAAATAGCTTATATCTAATATAATGCCCAAACTATACCATCACATATGTGGTTTCAGTATGTTTAACACATTAACTAAAGCCTTACATAAGATCATTAGTATATATACATAGTTATAGTGTCATTGCACAGATGACCTTTGGTGACTGTCACAGCTATTTTTGCATTGAAGATTCATCATCCTGATATTGCAGTGGAATGTACAATATACATATAGTAAACTAGTGCGTGTGCTGCATAGACTCTGAAGTTCAGTATGATTGCATGAATAAGCCTGTTTGCTCTTTGAATTACAAAGTACTCTATTCAAGTAGATTTGTTTGCTGACATACAAGTACACTAATACACTGCCTGTTCATGACTATTAATTTTCATCTAAAGTTTAAGGATAAAATTGCATTCTTCATAACTGGTACCAATTTCTAGTTGGGTCAAACAACTACTGTCTTACTACAAGCCTACACTCGACGGAGTGAATCAGTGCTTTCATTGTGGGTTTGACTTTTATAGGACACATGCAGTCATGTGCCAACTACTACCAAGGCATGGCAAAGCAGTTTATAGCTATATCTAATGTGTCTCATCGTCTGATTTTGAATAAAATGTGATATGTGACCGGATTTGCGAAAAGGTACCTTTTTCACACACAAAATTTGACCCATTTTTTGATTTTTAAAGCTTCATAACTTTTTGATCATGGCATATAATTGCTTAAACCTTTCTGTGGATGTAGCTACAGTATCTGGCTACATTTCGATACTTAGAGCAAGCTAATCAGTATAAGGAGTCAAGTGTTACATCATTTTGTTAGCTGGTAAGTCAAATGTGTGGAAAAGGTACCTTTTCACAAATCTGGTCACATATGATGATTATGATTATTGAAAGCTCGATTGGAAGACAACAGCTACAAGAGAATATAAAAAGGTTAGTGATGAATCAGTATAGCTAGTGAATGTCTGGACACTGACAATAGTGAAGTATCTGCAGGTCAGCAGTGAGGCTGAGGTTAATATCAAACCAGGAAATATTTCAAGAAGATTGAGATCTCTAATAGAACAGTCAAATGCTCTAATAGAACAGTCATCACATGCAATAGAGAGAATGAGAACCATTATCCCAGGAGGCTAATATATAATATGTTCTTGGCACGGTGGTGCAATTGCAAGTTGATAATATTATACTGAGCAGTTGCTGTCCTTTGAATACCAATTCAGAAGATCTATCGTAATATTATTATTATTTTATCAATTTGCAGACAGTACAAACTACAAAGATATTAGACAATAAAATGTCTATAGCTTCTAAGGGACTGTAGATTTGCCCCCAGATCCGTTGCTCTAAAATGCCTACAAACTTTGAAGCACATCCCAATTTCATGCTAATTATTTTTTGTATGTTGAAGTTGAAATGACACTTTTCATTCACGTTCTATGATATGAAGAACTTCTCTTATTTAGAAAAAACACACAAATTTAAAAGCATAAAAACAAGCATAATAGGCAGGAAATTGGGGAAATGCCAAAAAGCATAACAGGCAAATTTTGGAGCATAATAGACTCAAGCCTAACTCTAATTAAGTAGATTTGTTTGTTGACATACAAGTACACTAATACACTGTCTGTTCATGACTATTTCATCTAAAGTTTAATGATAAAATTGTATTCTTTATAACTGGTACCAATTTCTAGTTTGGTCAAACAACTACATTGCCACTAGCTAGTATACACAGTAGTTTAGACGTTAGTCACTAAAATTGCTTAACTTTTCTTCCAGATTCCTCAACATAATTATTCAGTTTCCTATACTATCCTATCACTATATGTTTATGCTTCTAATGACCATCATATCATACAGTGTAGTAATCATACTTTAGGTCATCAGCATAACACTTTATTTGATCACTCAAAATAAATGTTAGCTGGAAGTCTTAAATTGTTAAATAAAACCCTGAACTACTAATTATTATATACAAAGGCAGGCAGTTTACGGATCACTTTTGTAACCTAATAAAGACTAGCCTGTACAGCCAAAGGAGCACATCAAATTTGCTACTGTCTCACAAATTTGTGACTGAGTTTTGAAAAATCAGCCATATGCATGGTTCCAAGGGTGGATCCAGGAGCTGGCTAGGGGAGGTACAAACAGGCTAAGTTGGTAGGTGGTTGGGGAGAGCCAGATTGCTAGTCACTGCATTTTGAAGCAGCAAATAATTAATATGCTGTACAACAAAGTTCGCACTACTATCCTACTACACCATTGGTCAGCTTATCAGAACATCAAGAAAATTGTCTAGCATGAGTGCAGGCAGGCACATAACCAGTATATATCTGATCTCCTTAATCCACATTCAATCAGAGGGTACAGGCGACAATGGACTTGCATTAAAAACAAATGCAAGTGGTATCAGCTCATTGGAAGTTAATGACACAGTATACAGCAAAGATACAGATAAGGACTCAATACTAAATAACCATTTCTCCTCTGTATTCACAAGGGGACACTCAGACGGACCATATTTCCCACTATGAGTAATCCTCCACCTTCCCAGCAAAGATACAGATAAGGACTCAATACCAAATAATCATTTCTCTTCTGTATTCACAAGAGAACACTCAGACGGACCAGATTTCCCTCTATGAGTAATCCTCCACCTTCCCAATCTAACGATATTCAAGTACGAGTTGAGGATGTTGCAAGCTTGCTTAGTGATCTGCAGCCTCATAAGGCCTGTGGCCCTGACAGGATACCGCCTTCCTTACTAAAGGAAACAGCCAATAATGTAGCACCTGCCTTATCACTAATTTATAGAGCATCACTTACACAAGGTCAACTCCCTAATGACTGGAAAAAATCCTATGTTGTTCCCAGTACTGGTTGTTCTAATATTTAAGAAAGGTAGTCGTACATCTCCAGCTAATTATCGACCAATCTCACTAACTTGTATCCCTTGTAAAATTTTTGAACACAATATCTACACCAATATCTATTATCACCTTAGCGAGAATAACATTTTGTGCAAACAGCAAAATGGCTTCAGGAAAAACCATTCGTGTGAAAGCTAACTCATAACTACTGTCAATGACTTTGCTACTTATCTCAATGTAGGAGAACAAATTAATGTCATTTCTTTGGATTTGAGTAAGGCCTTTGACAAAGTGCCACACCAGAAGCTACTTCACAAACTTTCCTTTTATGGCATTAACACAACTACTCTAACCTGGATAAAAGATTACCAATATATCTAACAGAACTCAGCAAGTAGTTATTAATAATGTAACAAATAGTACTTTCCGGTGTCTCACAGGAGTCTGTTTTGGGCCCCCTCCTTTGTCTCTTGTACATCAATGATCTACCTAAGAGAGTTTCTAGTACAGTTAAGCTTTACGCTGATGATGCCTTAATGTACCATGTTATTCAAACAAGTGACGATATACAGGCTCTTCAATGGGACCTAAACACACTATTCCATTGGTCTATTGACTGGCAAATGGTATTTAACCTAGACAAATGTGAACATCTCCAAGTTTCTCTTAAAAAGCATCCCCTCACATAACAGTACACCTTCAGCAATTCCCAAATCAAATGTGTTCCATCCATCAAATACCTCGGAGTGATAATCAACAATTGTCTGATCATGTAACCTACATTACCCACAAAACAAATAATGTAAGAGCTTTATTGCAAAGAAATCTAAAACATTGTCTCCCATCAGTTAAGACAGAATGTTATGAATCTTACATTCGGCCCATTCAAGAATACTGCTCCACTGTGTGGGCTCCACACACATTACAAGACACACTGCTTGAAGGTTCTTAGTTTACTAATTTGTTAAGATGCCTTACTGTAGATATACTGATAGTAAAGTGTCAGTAAACTTAAGTATATGGAACATAATTATTTTACTAAGTTTTAAACTCTCAGTAAAACATCAGTGAATGCGGGTTTACTGAAAAACTACTAAAATAACAAACAATTAACTGTTCCATGTACTGGGGATATACCACTGTATACTTCAAGCAGTGACAGTCAGAAACTTGAACGCTGTATGGCCAGATTTATTTTTAATGACTATCCATACACCTCCAGTGTTACTCGCATGCTTGAAAATCTTAATTGGGCCACATTAGAACAACATCATGCTCAAGCTAAGCTAGTTACACTGTACAAAATTGTTAACAACATCCTTCACATTCCTACTCATAATATCTTAACACAAACTATGCCATCATATCCGATACGAAGCCATCACTTCGATGTACCACCATCTAGAATATAAGCGTATAAACTATCATATTTCCCTTCAAGTGTTACACTCTGGAATGCTTTACCAACAGACACCGCTTTGGCATCTGACCTTGAGTCTTTCAAAGATAGATTGGAACATCATTTTACAATCATTACCTAATTAAGAACAATTATTAAATTATAATATTACGTTATACTCTTACTGAGTTTGTACATTACTGCTAAATAATAATAATAATCTTGCTACATATTTTTTTACATTGTTGTGGTTTCGATCAGCTATATATAGTTATATATTACATATATGCATAGTTATTGAATATAAGGTGTTGTGAATTCTAGCAGAATTGAAGATTCTGTGCTAACAATTCTTCTAGGGAATATCTAAAAACAACAACATTGGGTAATTCCAAGCCATCAAAACAAAAACACATACCATTAAAAGCAGCAGCAATTGTAATATTCTTCTGAAATTCACTTTTTCCTCCCATTAAAAGAAATTCTAAGCACTGTTGTGTACCAAAAAAAGATCTGTTCTTCACTTTTATACCAATTTTAAATCGTGGAGGATATGACTCAAATTCCAATTTTTCCTTAAACTCTTTTAACAGCAAGTGATTTCTATAGCATTGTTGGAAATCCACATTTTCCTGTACAACAATAACAGAACAGCATGTAACATATGTAATGTACAAGTATGTACATATATATTGCATAAATCAGTTAGCTACTTTAAAGTTAAAATACAGGTTGATATTAAATTTTAGATGTTAAAGGCACCAACCTTATAATAGAGGAAATTCACATTGTACCTTGGTAGTCTATAGAATTAATAATAGTGAGAGCAGAGTTTCTAATGCTCTGTAAATAGGGCTGTATAAAATGATTGTGTGAAAGCGAAAAGGCTTCACGGGGTTTCACTTCAGCATAATCCCATGTTTTATTGTATCAAGACACACGGTGGTGTGTTGTGTGGCCAAGAAAGCCGGCAACCACACCATAAGTATATTTACAGGAAGAAAGAAAACAGCTTTTTCATGCGTGCATAGCTCCATGGCCCCTTCTCCAAAGCACACCATTTTTGCATTATAGCTGTCCCCCAAGTAGGGTACGCCACACAGCAAATTTGATTAAATTTGCAATAGCCATTTGCGAGATATGGGCGTTCAAATGTTCGTTTAAATTTCTTCGTTTTTTTCTGCTTTGATTTCTTTTTGCACACCTTGTAAAAATTGCTATAAATGCAAACGTGTACCTCAATTGCCTCAATCTTTGGCACAAATGAAGAGTGTGTAACGGTGGATTCACGTACCAAGTTTGGTGTGAATCTGAATAATATTCAAGTAGTTATGAGTGTTTATTCACATAAAAAAAGATCAAACTTCTGTCACGGCTACAGGGTAAACCAAGTATAGAAATAACTTGAAAATTGGTGTGTAGATAGGCTGATTATCGTAGCAGTGCCTTTCGATAGTTTGAATAGCAATAGAGTTACAGTGACAAAGTTATAAAGCAAAAACTAAGCAAGTGTAAAATCGCGGGATCGAGATACACTAATAGAGCAGTCACCACGGGGTTAAAAAGGTGTGCAAAAAATGTTGAAAAAAAAAAAAAACCTTACCAGAGTTCAAACCAGGGACCTCCATACCTAACACCTGCATCCTTAACCACTGAACCACTGCTACCTTGGATGATCACCTCAATTAATTTCTGCTTTATAACTGAATTTCTAGTTGAAATTCAAACGTTTGTAATTTCATAGATCAACCAATAGAAGTACTAGATTGTTCTAGAACATTCTATGTATGTTCTATTAGAAGTCCTCAAAAAATGTGCACTCTATTAGAGTATTACAATAATATTATCAATTATTGAATTAAATCATGCAATGAAATACATTTATAAGTCTGTCTTCAATAATCATCATTGTATCTACATAGAAAAGAAGAAATGTGAGTAAAAACAAACCTCAAAGTCAGCCATAGGCTGGTTTTGGGGCTTTATAAAGTACAAAGAGGAGTGAAATCCACACAAAAACAGCCAAGCTGTGAAAAAATGGAGCGGCTGTTAGCATTAACATCATTGCAGCCATTTCTTGGCCGCAACTTTGATTGCACAACTTTTTCACCCAGGCTTTTTATTTTTAAGGTTGCACCATTTTTCACAACTTGGCTGTTTTTGTGTGGATATCCTAGACATGACAAATGGAGCCAATTGTCATCTTACACAAGACACATCAATGATGCCATATGATGTCCAGCACAGTAGAATTGATATTTTGGTGACTACAAAATTAGTAATACAAGTATGGCAGGCTAGGAAATTCCACATCAGGTGCTTGAACAGTGCTCAAGGATAAGCTGTCTTCCGATATCTGTTCACAATACGGGAATTGCCGACTCTGAAAACAGCCAGGGTCAGTGAACAAACAGAAGAATTGTGTCGGTATCACAATGGCATGCTTCAATTGGAAACTTTTTGTAGCACCGTTTTCAAGGATTAGCATTTGTTCTTGGACATACTGGGAAAGAAAAACTCAAACACTAACAGTAACCCAACATGAGCTTCACTGTCACCCTCCATTTGGATATACATCAAGGATGCACATTGTATTTGCTGGATAAGATTATAAAGTGAACGTACTGAGCACAAATTCACAAAGTTCATGTCTGGTATGATCATAACAATGCAGATGTATACAATTTGTGTGACATGATCTCTGATCAACCTCCTGTATCCTGGATTTGACTGGGATCAATATGAAGAGCACTATCACAGAGTGATCCATTGCCATTTGAAGTCTGTTAAGTATTGCACTATACTGTATCGACTCGGTTAACTGTAAGCTTTGGTTTAGAATGCAACTCTATCAGACATTTGAATTCTCTAAGGAAGTGTTGTGCCTTGCCTGTAGAAAGTTGAAATCAAACTAAACTTGGATTGGCGAAGAAAATGCACTCAGTCAGAAAGTCCCTCCAGATATTGATGAGGCAAGCTGCATCATCCAAAGCAAAGCTAATATACATGTCACCTGCAAGTCAGTTGAAATGAAAGCAGAATGCTTTCATGGAACAGAATGGTGACAAGTGTGTAAGCTACCAAAGTACGAGAGCAGTGAAAGTGAAGAGCAACACAAAGAAATGAGTGTTGTTGTGAACAGAATTCAAGACAAGTTGGAGAAAGAAAGGAGATGCACATGGCCACATCATAAATAAGCACTCATACCTCACATGCCTTTTGCTGTACGAACACAAAACAAAGAGTTTCTTACTCCCCATGAAAAGGCAAATCTGATGGTGTATGTGTTTTATTGATCTGAGCTTTTTTAGTGCATATCAAAATAATTAAAATGTGCATAAATTTTTTATGTAGCACATGTATTTTACCCGGTTTACGGTTTTATTGCAAAACAGAATTTTGCAAAAATGCTCAGTGGATCAATTCCCTCTTCTCATCAAAGAGTGATGGTACAAAATTGTTTAACCATGGAGCGCAACATCGTAACTTTGGTTGGAACACTATCATAGATAAGTACAAGTGTGAAGTCAACAGAGCTAGGCAGTAGCTAACCAGGATGGTACCACGCTTGAAAGAAGTCCACTGTGAGAGGGATGCTTGGACGGAGCTAATAGTATTGCCATCCAGGTTCAATAGAAAAGCAAAGGATTAAACGATGACTGATTTAGGGATTAAGTATATCTTCAGGTATAGGAAACCTTTCTTGTTTCACTACTTTTTTTGCTATTCCCTTGTTTTACTACTTTTTTGCTATTCCCTTGTTTTACAATTTTTTTTTCTTTTTGATCCTTAATCCAACTTAAAATTTCTAATTTTTCCTTCTAGTTTTTTGTTTACTTTTAATAACATACTTATGACTAATAAACCTGCACACACTACATCAAAAGAAAGAATGGTGCCAACAATAGTATGGAAGGGGAGGGAGAGTGTTGAACTGTGCTATACACTGTGAAAAATGAGCCATAACGCCCTATGGTATCGTTCATACGACTTGGTGAATTGTGTTGATTGGTGACTAATTGTAAGTGCAGTGCATGTGTGCATACACCGTGAAGAAACTGAGGCTACTGAGTTAAACTCGAGAAAAGTATGGCACATCACACAGGGGAACATGGTAAAGACACAGGCAACTTAACTTGGAAAGCAAACATCACCATGAACATTGATGCTGCCTTGAGTTCCAGTTCCCACGTATGTTGTACTTTGTGCGATGACCTCGCACGTGATGTCTTCATTTGAGATTTCATCAAGGTCACCATCTGCTGCATCAACAAAACTGACACACCTAGACAGAGTTTCAACCATTGCGGACTACCAGCTTTTAACTAGTAATGTTTTATATCTGGGCAATCAACAGCAGTCAGGTATACGAGAGGAAATGAAGGTATGCAGATTACCTTACAGGCTCATTTTCACAGCTTGTAGTGCAGTTCGACACTGCACCCCCCATTATAAACTCTTGGTGCCAGGCATGTCATAAAATCAATTTTGCATCTGAATGTACGTTCCAACAATCAATTACTGAAAAATGCAGTGGCCATTAAGCTTTATTTTCAACTACAGTGTGCTCTGCCTATTACATAGCAATACGAATGAAGAACAGCACAAAACGTGTCTCTGCAATCACTACAGAAAATACGTAAATAAGTGTAATAGCTACCACCACAGCCATAGGGAAGCTGTATATTGCGCTACCATGAATTGACATCTTGCGTTGTCAGTGAAAAGAACTGGGATGCAAAAAGGACAAAGGTAAGTCTGTGATGCATGTTATTTTATGCACTGCAGTTGGCAAAAAGGCACATTTTGGGACAAAGCACCATAGAACAGTGCAAAATTTAAGCCCGCAGCCCTATGCATTGTCAAATTACGTTTGGCCGAAAGGCATCTTAGTCAGTTAGTAGAACATTCACAAATTTTTTTTTAAAATTTCATAGAAACTTGTTGGAAGGTTTGGGGTTGCTCTGGAGGCATTTTTGGGCTTGGTCATTGTTAACCAATACCGCCAAGCTGTTTTGAAGGAAACTGAGGCTGTTTTTTGAGTGATTTTGAAGGGCAAGATAGCCCAAAACACCATGATCCCTAATATACAGTACTACCGTACTGTATGATATTTGGGGAACATATACAGGTAACAAAAGCATAATGTCTACTTTTAAAAAGAGAATAGTTGGACATAATTCCTGAGGCTTACCATAAATGCAGAAAATTGTTACGTATTTGTGCTCCATTATCGTTATTTATTGTGCTACTACAAAATTGTGATCAGCTGTGAAGTTCTATGGGTATTGGGCAGTTATAGACCGTCCTGTTGACATCAATTCACTATGAATATCAATGTACTTGCAATCTTGCAAATGTAATAACTTTTAGTGCCTTATGTGTTATAGTACATACCTTTGATATCTCATAATCTGAAGTAATCTCAACTTCAGCATCATTGTTAAATTGTACTTGGTTAATATCAAGCTTCAGTTTTGTAGAATATGATGCAAAGGTAAACCCTGACTCTTCTCTATCACATGTAAACTCTTCTCTTTTATGCTTGTATTGCTCTTCTAAATGCTAACAAAACATTAAAAATTCGAATGAAACATCATGAATCATAATACAAGACAATTATTTGAAGACATTATATTACCCATTCTGACAAACCCAACCTTACAGCCTTTACAAATGACACAACTTTAACTTGTGTTAAGAGTAGGCAGCACCCTGAAACTTGGTCAGCTTGATGTTTTTGCATAGCAGTAACAAACTTTAAGTAGATTCATTAAAAGCATGGGATGTTATGGGTTGTGGAAAAGCCACTAGACTGGTGTTGTCAAACTGGCCATAGCATGAGAGTGAATTTTACCTACAATTTTATTCATGATTTATCAGATAATATTATGTTTGATGAGTTATGATATTGATAGCAGATATATAGTGGGCTATTAATTTATAACTTTATAACCATTAGAATAGCTATAGTGACTTCAAATAAAGAACTGTATAGTAACGTTAGGAATTTTAGATGTTAGTAGGGATCATTACACTATACAAGTAGGATCATCACCTGATGTGCCAATTTAATCCCTACTTTAGACCTCCCACAGTGAAGTTTGCATGGGCTAAAGTAAAAGGATTAAATTCACATGGTAGTTAAATGGTCTCCTTAATCCCTAATAGACTCCTTATACAAAAATTATTCTCACAATTTTAGGCAACATGATAAAGATGAGTAGCTGTATAACTAAGCTTCCTGTGGGTAATCATTCTTGCAATTAGTTGCATACATAACAATATTATCACTCCCACCACTTTAGATGAAAATGGTATGCTGTAATTTATAATGCCTTTCAACATGACCAGCTATAATTGGACAGTGTACATGCAGGTAGATGAGATTCAGTATCAAATTTATGGTGATATTGAAGCTCTTCTCGGGGTCCAGATTGATAGTTTTACCTACACACAGTGTGCTCAAATTCATTGAATAGAAGCATTGCGATACGAGACTTCCATATACTGATATGTGACTTTGCAGTTTCATTGTAATAAAAGGATAGTCTTGTACCAGTCCGCCTCAGTTTAGGAGGAGGAAGGAACACTGAAGATTATGGCATTTTTGAATATTTACTTCAAAACATTTGAAGGTTGAAATTTTCACTAACCGAAAAATGTGACCCACTGAGTGAAAACCAGTGCCATGTTTTTGCAAGATTCTACTTTGTTATAAAAACAAAAACTAAATTGGGGGAAATTACACATATTTGTTATAATTGAAACAAAGCTCAAATTGCAAAGATGGACAAAGATAATCCAAGCAATGCAGTACACAAGCAACATCTACATAACAGAGGCAGCTAATCAAGCCTATAACGTTAGCCATTACAGGCTAGGTATCATGGGAAAACACAAACTTATATGTTGCACTATATCATCTGAAATTTCATGATGAATTCAAAGAATCAAAGGTGTAGTAGAACAAGCCTTTTCATGCATATTGCATATTTGACTTATTACTGATGATGTAAGAGCTGCAGTACATACATTCTTCCATGAAAATACTCAAGCGTTAATAAGTTCAATACATTTTGACCTTTTTTAAATTCTGTGGTTGTGCAACCATACCATATATTCATGGTATTGTGGACTAGTAAATAGACCAGTCTGGGATTAATCAGTCAAGGAAATCTTGAGTAGTGAAGTGATAAAGTCAACTAGTATGTTATACCAATGTTGTTAAAAACCATGATTAGTAATTTCAATACTGCCTGAAGTGTTAATTTTTATTACAGAGAAGAATCCTTATAATATTATACTAGTTAAAGCACAGTTGTGCGTACAATATGGAAATAAAAGCACGAGGGCATGGGCGAGAGACTAATATAGCACGAGGCAAAGCCGAGTGCTATATTAGGCTCGAGATCATGCCCAAGTGCTTTTATTTTCATATTGTACGTGCGACAGTGCTTTAACTGGTTTAGAGTGCTGTCTTGGTTATCTTACTTGGAGCGTTCATTTCATGAATTTGAACCACGTTAGTTTTCAGCCATCAGACAATCGGTAAGTGTCTATGTAGTACAGTTGTGGTAGCAAATAGTATCTTTCTGGCTACTTTTGGCAATTAGAAATGTTACGCATGTGATCTTGTTTTTCATATTTATTTTTCAATCAATGCATAACTGTTCTTTACTTTTAGTTGCAGAAAATAAAGCACTCTTTTCGCTTTGATCTTACCGACACAAAGTACTTTAAGTTAGAGTTAAAGCACTGCCGCGTGTGTACAGAAAATACAGTACGAGGGGGTGTGTCGAGAGGCTAATGCAGCACGAGGCGAAGCCGAGTGCTGTATTTGCCTCGAGACAGCCCCCGAGTACTGTATTTTTCGTACACACAAGCAAGGCGGTGCTTTAAGTGTTATATTGTACTTCCTGGTCGTGTCTGGCTCGGTGCGATTTTCTCTAGTACTCAAACCGCTGCGATTTTCGGTGATAAGGGTATCAGTAAGTGTTTAACTAATTTATTTCTAGTCATAGAACGAACTAATAGGATTAGTTTGGCTAGTTTTAGCGATTTACAATGTCACGCACGTGATCAATTGTGCTGTCTTAGTGGAGCCGTGTTTAAAAGTTTCGTGATCAGACGATCAGTAAGTGTTTATACAATCTATTCCTAGCCGTAGAACAAACTTGTAGGATTAGTTTGGCTGGTTTTAGCGATTTACAGTGTGTTGTTTACGTAACATTCCAAAAACAAAATCTCCGCATAACTGTACTGTATTTGCCCAATTAGCTGCATAAACTATACTGTAGGACTCGTACAGTACAGTTATGCAGCTGATTAGTACTGTATGGACAATACAATACGCGACATCGCTTTGATCCTCCCACGCAAAATACAATATTGTACTGTTAAACCAATCTCTTTGTACCAATCACACATAAATAATTATCACCTTATGATGTCAGTATTACTATAATAATACTTCAATATTCAGGATTGCCTTAATTGATTAATTCCAGACCATCACCAGCTTGTAGGGCAAGCTTCAGTCTATTTACCAGTAAACTGTTAGTAAGTGTAAATACCACTTTAGCGTGGGCATTTAAAAGCGCCACTCAGGGTTTATCTCACATGTTGCCTCAACAATATCACGGGAATGTGGGAACGCGGTTTGCTCATCACTTTGATGCCCAACCAGTTCAAAGATATAATTTGCTTTGAGTCATTATATTGATTGATATAGAGTGCTTAATTGTGGGTTTGGGTTTTTAGGTTAGGCTAGACTTAGTGTAGTTGCTAAGTTTTGACTAGTTGATATTTGTGACCGTCTCAGCAAAAACCCAACTTGTTTGCACAATTAAAAAAATTTTTTATTCACTCAGCAATATCAGCAGTGTCCAAGGAATGGACCACCAAAGTTTCAGCCTTCTGTGGTGCGTAGTTTTGGAATTATAGCGATAGACAGTAGGAAGAGCAAGGTAATCGATTTGTACAGCCACTATACTGAAAATAAACTACAGGTGCTTACATTCGCAGCCATAACGTCCGTTTGGATTAGTCTATGATGTTGCAATTTGGCTTAAAACGTTCAACATGGATCAGTACATCAGCCAAGGTATAGTATTAGCCCTGTAGATACTTGCACATATGGATATGAAGGTGGTTTGGTAGAAGAAACGATGACAATCTTGTTTACGATTATCGCATCGTAAACAAACACACGTGACACGCATACCGTTGGAGCTAGAGAAACGAAACAATGATTTTCGAACTCTCCATGAACAGGTGAATAAGATGGTATATAGTTTTAATCGATTTGAGTCTTTCGTCTTCGTGTACTGGTCCGATAAAAACTTGCATAGTTTTTTTGTAGCATGCGTAATTTTACGAATTATTGTTAACTTTCGATTTTCTCAATACGCATGCTTGTGCAAACAAGTCGGGTTTTTTGCTGAGACGGTCACATTTACTAAACAATAAATGCAACTGGCCCTCAAAAATAGGGCATGTGGGCACATGATTTTGCCTACTTTTTCAAACTTCCATCACTCATAATTTTTTATACCATTATGCTATGGAAATGCAATTTTCAGGCCTTAGTACGCATTTAATTGGCTTTATGATGCAAGTTACAGAATGCATATATTCCGTTTAAGTAGTGAGATATTACCTGTAGTGTGAATGGGTGTAGTTTGTGCCCACATGCCCTGTTTTCGCAGGCCCGGCTACAAATCATCAGTAAAATAATCATTTGGGAAATGCGTGGATGCATATTTCTACCAATCACATGTCAGCCATTGAGCAGACCACAGTACAACACAAATAGGACACCTAGATTTAAATAGGTGAGTAACTTAGAATCCTAAGTACTTGACTTAATATTTGACCAGGCCTGCGAAAACAGAGCATGTGGGCACAAACTACATCCTGTCACTCTACAGGTTATATCTCAATACTGGAACAGAATATTTGTATTCTGTAACTTGCATCATACCGCCAATTAAATGCTTACTAAGAGCTGAAAATTTCATTGCCATAGCAAAATGGTACCAAACGTTATGAATTACTGAAATTTGAAAAAGTAGACAAAAATCATGAGGCCACATGCTCTATTTTCATAGGCCCAGTCACATATACTGTCCCAATAGCAAAGTTAGTAGGCTTAATGCAGCACAGAATGGTAAAACTTAAAAGTCTCAATCTCACCATAGCAATTTTTCAAGCATTGTGCGTAAAGTGTAATGACATATAAATAATGCTCTGAAGGCTAAACAGCCCACGCTATTTAAATCATTAGCAATCATCAGATACTGATGTATCAAAGAAATAGGGTGAGTGCTCTGTATAGTTCTTTCACCTATCAGGTGAGTGTGCCTAGAGTGATACATATCACTTATACTATGACTGTGTCAGGTTTTGCTGATATATACATCCTTAGCCCTTGGGTCTATGGTCCTCGTGCTTCAGGTGTATACATATATCAGCAAAATCCTTTGCAGCTGTGGTATAACTATTACATATGGTATGGTTACACAACTACATAATTAAAAAGGACTAAAATGTACAACAAGAGTTTGTTGAGGTTGCGGGTGTTTTAGTTGAAATAATGTACTCCAGCAGTAAAGTAAGAAACCCTAGAATTAAATTTAGCTATAGGCTATTAAATTTTTAATGGTTTCACAACCATTCACAATTGGTTTAACATAATAGAACAATATTCTATGGTTAAGGGAGATTGCATTTGTGCCTCTATCATACAGTGCAGTGCACAAAAAATGTTTCATATAATGGCTCGCATTAGAAACTACACTCAATTCTTAAATACCAATGCATGACAAATAATTATATCACTTTCAGTTACATTATGTCATACAGTTCAATTATTACCGTTCTACATGTTGAGAGAGAGGGTATCAAGCAAACATCACAATTCCAATGATCTATCTTAGGAATTTTGTGCTTCATAGCTACTATTCTGTACTTGTTTTCAGGAATGTCCTTTGCCACTGTTGCACTGTTAACTATGCAGTAATAACATGACTGGTCAATATCTACTAATCCAAATGCTTCGCCGACTTTGAATTCACCACTATCTATAACACTCATGTACCCTTCAGATGGTGACGCGTGTGTCATTTTAGCAAAACATAAACTATTCACATGAGATACGTTTTCAACACTAACACAATGTGGCAAACACAAGGTAATTGGCTTTTGGAGCTCCACATCCATACACAACCAAACAATTGCGGATACTGGAACTACATTAGGAGCAAATTTCACTGGTGCACACAATGTTGCAGCAAACTTAAGCATTCCTTGTTTTCCCTTAGGGATGGCATCTGGTGGAATTGTAACTGTTGTGTCATGATTAAAGGAATAAAATATTCCTCCACCATCATCAAACGATTCAGTTTCAATATCACCAATCCAGTTTACAATATCAGGAGGTAAGTATGGTTGATCTGTTATTGCTAAGGAATGTAAAATATAGTAGACTGTGCACTTTAATGTGTGGATACAATAAATAGTGTATGGTTGAATTGTTCTGTGTGCTGCAGAGAATTCACATATTTAAGCAAATTACATACGTACATAATGAGACAAACTTCACCACAATGATTACTGATTACACATAATCTGATCTGGATCAGACCCAGAGACCGAAAAAAACTGGTATAAAAAGTGACCCAAATGACTTGTAAAATCTGGATAACCTGACATTACAGTGCTGATGTGGTGCAGCATATTATGTGATCTGCTTGCAAGTCTAAGTTACTTGCCTAACTGTAAGCAATGCTGAGTTTACTATTATAACCAGAGAAAATTATACTGCCTTGTTTTTCTATTGCTAAAGTAAATTGTTTGCTACATTAAAAATGCCCGCATGGAATTTACAGCAATATTAACATGCTAAATACGTACAGTTATGCATTTACATATGCATTTACATATGCATGCAGCATCTTAAACTTCATACCGAGGTCAGTCATGCTCTGCCTTTGCTGTTGTACTTCATTGTTTAGTGATTGCATGTAGTTATTCTGCTGCTTAGTCACAAGAGCCTTTTCCCCACTATCACCTGTATGTACTGTACATATGTACATACATAGTAGATGTGCACAGAAACAGTATCTCAACTAAACTACTAAATATAGCATTATATACACTTTATTTATAACACAATTTTGAAGCATATATCATTGAAATACGTGACCTGCTGAGCAAAAACTGGCTGCTTTTGCACATTCCTCAAATTCAATCTCTGTTATCTATAGTATCAAAGGAGTGGACAGCCAAAGTTTCAGCCTTTTGTGATGAATAGTCTTGGAGTTATAGCACTAGACAGTTGGAACCGGAATAAACTCAATTTGTACGGCAACAATATGGCAAATAAATTACAGATGCTTATTTAATCGATCATAACTCACGACTATCATAACTCACGACTGAAACAAGCTATGAAGATGGGGTTTAGCTCAGCCTGTTCACCATGAACTTACATATCGATCAAGGTATAGTGTTCACCCTGTACATCCCCGTGGGGACAAAAAAGAAGGCCATTTCAACAATTAAATGACAATGGTAAACTTTATTTCTACTGCATTGTAAATAAGCGCCTATAACTTATGTACCATACGCTGTACAAACACGAAACAAAGATTTTCTTACTCAAATTACGCATATAATCATGTATTTCTTACTGTTCTATCTTGTTATCATTTGCAAATTCTCTACACAAACGTTATGGCTGGTGGCCATTACACTTTGTTTTCAGCTATGTTTCACCCATTACACAGCGTTACAAATGAAGAACAGTACGAGAAGTGTCTTTGTAACCAATCCAGTTGCTACTGAAAATATGGGTACTTAACTAACACAACCACAGGGAAGCCATGTTGCACTACCACAAATTGACAACTTGCATTGTCAGCAAAAAGAACTGGAACACACTGGCAAGTCCATTATGCGTGTATTGTAGCATACTGCGGTTGGTGAAAGGCATATCCCAGGATGAAGCAATGTTAAACAGTGAAGAAATCAAGCCTGTAGCCTTATCCACTGTCAAGTTATGTTTGGCTGGAGGCATCAGTTAGTTAGTCAGTCAGCATAAAATTCTGTTAAATAGAAGATTTTAAAATTCCATAGAAACTTTTTGGAAGGGTTTGGGGTTGGTCTGAATACATTTTTGGGCTTGGCTGTGCTTAATCGATGCTACCAAGCTGTCATGAACAGAAATTGAGGCTGGTTGTAGGGTGACATTTTTGGCTGGAAAAACCCAATTCCCTAATATAAAGTACTAATGTACTGTATGATAATTATGTTGAGTATTACATATAATTATATAGATGCAGTACAAAGTGAGGTACGTACATACATAAGTACACATCATTGAAATTCATACTAGTATTTTTATATCATACAAAATCAGTGCAGTTTTTTTAAATCTTACCATCTTGCATCTTTATTAAGTAATTATCATGAACTAATTGTACTTCTTCTTCAAATTTCCCAGTAGTAATATCGAGATATAATTTTTCAATTTCATCTTCCTTGTTCTGAAGTAAAGCTCTAGTAATTTTGTTGTGTAGCTCAATATGCAACTTAAACCGTGGTAATTTTTCTGCAGAAATAGCATGATACTCTTTTGTTAAAATCTGTAACTCTTTACACTTAGTAGTCATTGCTGCTTTTAATTCTGCATCACACTGTGTACAAATAGTTTCAGCAAGTTCAACACATCTGGTAATTGTTGTCACAATAAAGTGTGTTTCCAAGTACTCTTTTAGAAGGGGTATCAGGTTATCAAAACTCATTATTCGAAAACACAGTTGAAAATGTTCGTTAACCTTTCTGCTTAACCCCTGAGCATTTTTAAGTGCATTGTGGCATTCAGTGATCAATGAAACTATTTCTTCATTAAGTAACGCCAATAGGTGATAATACCTTGCGTCATTTAAGAGTGACTGTATGTTGTGCAAAATCAGCTGTGCAAGATGTGGATCATGTAGTACATGCATATTAATCTCCTTCATGTAATATGGTAATACAATGTGTTCCATTTTTAGTTTGTTCTGTATTAAAAATTCTGGCTTGCTAAAAGGATTCACCTCATGGGATTGTTGAAACAAAAGCTCCTCTACTGTAGCAATTAATTGGTCTGTTTTAAGGAAAATGAAAGGAGACAAACGACCAACTGTTTCACTCTTAATGGTGCCCATGATATACTCACTAATAACACTATGTACTGTCACAAACATATATGCAGTGTTATAGTAAGGAGGCATTTGTTTTGAACATTTACTGTACACCAATCCATATTGTTGTAGCAATGAAGTAGCTTTTTTAGTAGTCTCACCCGAAACTTTCCAAAGACATTTTACTGCTCGGCTTGGCAGTGATCCCCCAATTCCTGTGTACAATATCAATGAAAGCAGTTTGTCTTTTAGTTTTAGAGATTCGTCCGATTTATCCAGCAGCCCTAATGACACTTCAATACAAGCACGAACTGATAGCTGGCGAATTTTACGGGTTGTTTTAATATCAAAGGCTACTAATCCTTTAATAGTTAAATTGCGCTGTACATCCAAAATTGCATTTTTCAAAGTAGTATGGCTTTGTTTTATACTGTGGTAAAGTTGACCTCTTATAAGTGATAAGAGAAGAGGCCACTGATGTGTGCTTTGTGCTAACTCGTTGATTACTATAACGTCTTCTTTTGACAGTTCACTGTTTTCAAGGACTCCATAAGTCATCAAAGACACAGATTCTCTTAATGACATAGGACCAATGTCAATTGTCTGTTTGGATGGAATGCCAATATCAGGATTTCTGGTAGTAAGTATTATTTTGCAGTATGAAAAAGCTTTCACAATGGGCCTAGCATCTTCAACTCTCCATACATCATCAATAATGACAAGAACATTTTTGAATATTTTTGTGAGCTCCTGAATCTTCTCTTCAATATTGTTTATATACTGAAAATCTTTTCCAGTCATTTGACAGTAGTGGTCATTCAATATTTTACCGGGATCACAAGTCTGTGGATCAAGCTCAATAAAAATAATACCATTTGTGAAGACATCTTTTACATCATGATGGTGACATATATCTAAAGCCAATGTAGTTTTGCCAAATCCCCCAGCTCCAGCAATAGTAACCATAACACATTCTTCACCAGGAACAAAAGTATCAGAACTGGAACAGATTGCTTGTGCAATTTTGTTAAACAGATAATGACGGCGTATATGATATTCTGGCACTGGAGGTGGTGATTGATACTTACAACCTGCAAGAAAAAAAAAGAAAGCTAAAAATTGTGCATGTAGAAAAAATTATCAAAAAGTTCACATTGCATATAATTATGTATGTAGTGTGGCCATGGCCAAGGTAAGGCTTGTAATAAATAAGTGTATAATGCAGTAAAGTCTAAATATTGGCAGGCAAAATACTAAAGAAATTCAATACTCTAACAGACAGCAGGGTGAAGTTTGCAAATAGTCTATTTTAATACAGTTTTAGAATGTCCTGTACACCAAAAACAATATTCCACATACTGGACAGGTGTCAGCATTGGACATTTTGCCATATCAACCAAAGTTTAGTTAGTTGAATAGTAATCATACAAATAGCTTCTGTGGGTTTAAGTTTTATCTAAAACTGTTTGATAACCTGACCATTTAACAAATCTAAAGTACTACAATTTATGTCAGAAAAAATGATGGAATAGCTTTTACACCCTTTCTCTAGCTAAAGTCAAACAATTATTTTAAGTATAAAGTTGGTGGTCAGGTACTGTCAGTGGTCACCCAGTATTGTTATTAACTTTTTTTGACTGCTGTATCTTTCACAGAGTTCAGAGGAATTCTACCAGAGCTACAGTACTGCCCAAGTGCAATGTCACACTCGCTTGTATGTGAAATTTTGCTTGAGATTTAAAAGTCGCTATTTACGGGACATGGCAATTGTTTCACTCGCAAATCTTGTGAGCAAAACAGTTGCCACGCCCCTTAATTAGATTTTTTAAATCTCAAGCAAGATTGCACATGCAAGTGAGAGTGATATTTCACTTGGGCAGTACCGTAACAACAAGGAGGCATGGGCCTACGTATGTTCCTGTTGTGTACAGAAGACCATTATTTTCAATTTTTGGCACGACTTTATAAGACATTATGAGACTGTTTCATAATATCAAGTTACAAAGCAATAATCGTTCCCCCTTTTGGCAACCAGTAATTCTTAACAGTGTTCATGTTCCTACGTATTATTGTCAACACTGGCACTAGAGAATAAAACTCACACTAAGCTTGGAAAAAGCACCTCTACTGCTAAAACATCTAACCGCAGCATGATGGTTATATGAAAGAACATTCCTTAACTGTCTACGACTAGTATTCAAAAATTTGGACGGTTACAATAATCCATTGTAGAAAAAAAACCGCTTAACAAGTGTAGTGGTAGAACAGGAGCTCGATTATGCCAGTTACATCTCATTACATAATCACTGCAGATTTCACAGTGGCGTGTTCAACATAACTTTCTATGTGGGTTTCGATTCTACAAGAGTTCATACTGTGTGGTTGTTACAATGTATTCTCTACATGTGAAATGTTTCAGCAAGGATTATCACTACTGTCATGACTGTGCTAGTACAAGGTGCGCCTGCATTTCAAATTTAACCATGCTTATAGAATTTTGCGTGGACGAGAACAAAGGAAAAAGTGTACTTAAAGTTTCATAAAGTACACTCTCAGCCAGCCAACAGTGACAAAGAGTGCTTTATTGCACCGCAAAGAGTGCTTTATTGAACGAATAAGCACTCTTTGCAGTGCAATAAAGCACTCTTTGTGGGCAATAAAGCACGGTTGCCCACATGCTCTAGTGCAGGCTAATAGCCTACGGGACTCACGCCAGTACGACTAATCACCCAAGCCGGTAAAGGCTGATAGCCTCACCGCGCTACGTGATCAGTCACCCCAGCCAATACGAGTTCTACCACTGGATTGTTTTTATAGACATGCCTAAATGCTTCGATGATGGGTGGGAGAAGGTAACGTTGCTGCTACATTTTTTAATGTAAACAGACAAGTCCTGGAGATACTTCACCATGTGTCACAAAATAGAATTGATTGTGGGTTACAACCCAATCCTGCCAAAATATGCAATGAACGTCTATCATGCCAAACTATGGTGAAATACCCGTGAGTTACTTTGTTAAACTAGTTTGTATGCATTCAGGCTAGTAATAGTTTGTGCAACGTGTATTAATTACGAGTCCTAGTGTATGGTGAAGCTACACGACTAGAAAGTTCCATAAATCATTTAAAGCATAGCCTTGCTCGTGCTATATGAAAAATAAAGCACTCAGCGCTTGGCCTTGATGCTAATAAAGCACTCAGCTTCACCTCATACTTTATTAGCATCTCAGCTGCATGCCTAGTGCTTTATTTTTCATATAGCACTCGCGGCTATGCTTTAACATATCAAGACACACAGTAGTGTGTCGTGCGGCCCAAGGAGCCGGCGCGTAACACCCGTGAGTATATTGACAGGAAGAAAGAAAACACAATTTTCGCACCTCCGTAGCTCTGTGCTTCCTTGATGAAACAAGACGATTTTTGCTGTGAACATGCCCTCCAACTGCAGCACTCTACATTCCAAATTTGAGCAAAATCGCTTCACGCGTTCCCGAGATATGCGACTTCAAAAATTGGCTCAGTTTCTTCGGTTTTTTTTTCTTCTTATTTTTCTTTTTCTTGTCGCACACTTACAAAAACTGCTATAAAACTCGAATGCCATATCCAATTGCCTTGAAATTTGGCACACAGAAGGGGGATATAAAGGCGCATCTCGGTACCAACTTTGGCTGGAATACGATAAACAGGCAGAGTTACGAGCGATTATTCATGAAAAATAACACCAAAATGTTGTCACGCCTACAGGGTAAACCGCGTATGGGAAGAAGCTGAAAATCGGTGGGTGAATAGGTTAACTATTGAACCTCAAACCTTTTGTGGTTTGAAAGAAATCGAGTTAAAAAACAGGAAGATACAACAAAAAAACCAACAGTGTGTAACAATTATGCAATCAAGATTAGCTAATAAAAAAACTACTGCTTGCCACGCCTACCAGATAAATCGCTTGGGGTATTGCTTTGAAAATCGTTATACAGATGGAGTAATCATCTTAGAAAGGCTCATCAATGGTGTAGAAGAATCAGACTTAAAGCGACGGAGTTATAACACGAAATCCAACTTGGTGCAGCAAGTGCGAGATCGAGATACTCTAATAGAGCAGTCATCCTAATAGAGCAGTCACCCTGAAGAGAATTCAAGAGATCAGCTAGAAATAAGAAACCTGTATAGAGATCAGCTACACACAAGTCACCCTGTAGAGAGATCAGCTAGAAGAAGTTACCTTGTAGGGAGTTCATGCAACTATGGAAAGAGATAGTTCAGCTAGAAAAAATCACCTTGTAGAGTTCAGCTACAAAGAAACCACCATGTAGAGAGTTCGGCTACAAACAAATCGCCCTGTGGAGAGATCAATAGAAGAAGTTACCTTGCAGAGAGTTCAGCTACAAAGAAACCATCATGTAGAGAGTTCAGCTACAAACAAATCTCCCTGTAGAGAGATTAGCTAGAAGAAGTTACCTTGTAGAGAGTTCAGCTACAAAGAAACCATCATGTAGAGAGTTCAGCTACAAAGAACCATCATGTAGAGAGTTCAGCTACAAACAAATCTCCCTGTAGAGAGATAAGCTAGAAGAAGTTACCTTGTAGAGAGTTCAGCTTCAAACAAATCACCCTGTAGAAAGATCAGCTAGAAGAGGTCACCTTGTAGAGAGTTCAGTTACAAAGAAACCACCATGTAGAGAGCTTAGCTACAAACTAGTGACCTTGTAGAGACATCAGCTAGAAGAAGTTACCTTGTAGAGAGTTCAGCTACAAAGAAACCATTCTTTAAAGAGCTCAGCTGAAAACAAATCACCTGTACATAATTCAGCTACAAATAAATCACCCTGTAGAAAGATGAGCTAGAAAAAGTTACCTTGTAGAGAGTTCAGTTACAAAGAAACCACCATGTAGAGAATTCAGCTACAAACTAGTGACCCTGTAAAGACATCAGCTAGAAGAAGATGCCTTGAGAGAGTTCAGCTACAAAGAAACCATAATGTAGAGAGTTCAGCTGCAAACTAATCACCTGTAGAGAGTTCAGCTACAAACAAATCTCCCTGTAGAGAGATCAGTTAGAAGAAGTTACCTTGTAGAGAGTTCAGCTACAAAGAAACCATTTTGTAAAGAGCTCAGCTGCAAACAAATCACCTGTACAGAATTCAGCTACGAACAAATCACCCTGTAGAGAGATCAGCTAGAAGAAGTTACCTTGTAGATAGTTCAGCTACAAACAAATCACCCTGTAGAGAGATCAGCTAGAAGAAATTACCTTGTAGAGAGTTCAGCTACAAAGAAACCATCATGTAGAGAGTTCAGCTGCAAAGAAATCACCACTGCCCAAATTTCAAGGCAATAGCTCTTTCCAATCTGAAGTTATCAATTGTCAAAGTTGGCAAATTGGATGTGTGTGGAAGGCCCCTTTTCGCAAATCCGGTCACATATGTATTACATATATAATTTGCACATTTACTGATAAAATATTTAAAGTACATCTACTTCATCTTTTCTTCTTCCTGTAGTAAAGAAAAAAAACATAGGTTAAAAAAGTCCCAAAGCTGGCCTATGGGCCGGCTTTGGGGTATACAAATACAAAAAGAAAAGAAATCTAATCCAAAACAGCCAAGCTGTAAAAAAAGTGTGCGGCCCTCAGAAAGGCTATGGTGAAAAAAGATGTGAAATCCAAGGTGGCGGCCAAGAAATGGCTGTGATGGTAGGTTAATGGTAAAAATTTTAATTACGACAATTCAGGTGAATTTTTGTGCCGCTTCACAAAATTTACCTGAATTGTCATTATTAAAATTTTTACCATTAACCTACCATCACAGCAATTTCTTGGCCGCCACCTTGGATTTCACATCTTTTTTCACCATAGCCTTTCTGAGGGCCGCACACTTTTTTTACAGCTTGGCTGTTTTGGATTAGATATAGATAAACATTAGTACATTATTTTTGGATACCAAGCAGAAACCAACTTGACTTACAACATAACTGAAGGGTGAGGTCATAACATACCCATTGGAGGCATGGTTGATTAAACATCAAATATACATTTTTAGAAATTTCTGTGCTGCCATAAATCTCAAGGTGTTATCCTTTCTTGCACAGCTAGATTGGCCTTCATACCATGCAACTTTTCACAGAAGTTTTTTGCATACAAAACAGTAGCCTTGATTTATGACAGTGTCAGTCACATCCACATCATTTTTAATAAAAAGAAATTTCAACCAGCATACAAAAGCTATTAACTTACAATAAAGATCACAAGAAAGTCATTAAAATATTCTTGAATCTAACAGAAGACATTAGCTTAACACAGCGTGGTTGTACAGAAGTAACTCCATAAAGTTTGAAAGATCTTTTTCCTCTTCCATCCATGCGTGATTATCAAGATTCATTTTGCACTGATTGCATTTTTGCCTCACTCCACCATTTTATTAAGTTACAGCCACGTGATACTTACTAGACACCGTACGATGCGCCGTGACATGACAAGTCTTTGATGTTTATCCCAGCACTGTAGTGTAAATGGAGACGAAGTTGCAGCAGGTTTTCTATGTAAAAACGAAGAAATTAGTTTTAAAACAATGTTTTAACACTTACTATTGTTCAAGAAAGAAAGCTTTGGTACCATCTTGATTGCCAGTCATTAAGGAATACAATGGTAGTTAATTCATGGAAATAGTGCATGTCAGTGTAGAGTTATAAGATTTTGAATGGAATGGTATACAATCTAATGCATAAATTTGGGCATTTATGGATGCACGCACCATACGTACTCTTTTATGCTGTAATGCATATCGGTTCAATCTTGAAGTATCATCTGTGTATATGATATTGACTCATTAGAAAACAAAATATACAATAAATATTGGATATCGGAATTGGCTTTAAAATGTGATATCAGTGCAGCCCTAAAAAATACTACCCCAAAACTGGCCTCACAATACCTTCATGGAGACCCAAGGACATGTTAAGTTATGGGCATTTGTTTACGTTATGTCAAAGCAATCTTCGGAGATCAATCCTTCTTCACAAATTTTGCCTTTGCATGTGTAGAGACAGACTTATTGTAGTTAACATATTCATGTGATTATTGCAATTATAATTACCCTTGTAATTGTACGCATGCACTGTATACGGTTATAAACATGTGCAACCATTTCAATTATGCCATAATCCTACATGGTGACAGGAGTGGGGTACGTCTAAGAACGATGGCAGCACTACACCTTAAAGTCCCAGAACCATTCGACTTTAAGAAGCCAGAAGAGTGGCCTCGGTGGAAAAAAAGGTTAGAACAATATCGCATAGCGTCAGCCTAGGAGAGGAGAGCAACCAAAGACAAGTCAGCATATTGTTGTATTGCCTCAGAGAGGAAGCTGACGACGTTCTCAGTTTGACGAACATAACAGAAACACAAAGACGACAATACAGTGACGTTCTTTCAAAATTCGACTCCTTTATTCAGGTGACAAAAAACATGATCTTCGAGTGGGCAAGATTTAATAGCCGTGTACAACAAGAGGGTGAGTCTGCTGAGCAATACATTGTAGCATTATACAATCTTGCAAAGTACTGTGAATATGGCAGTATGAAATCCGAGCTGATTGGTATATGTGATATTGGCTTGTCAGAACGCCTACAGGCAAATGAAAAGTTGACACTTGACAAGGCCAAGAAAGCCATCAGAATCAAGGAAGCAGTTCATGAACAGCAGGAGCTCCTTCATGGTGATACTGAAGGGAATCCTATAAGTTTGGATGGAGTATGGGAAAAACGCAACATGTTAATTAAGACACAATCTTCTAACTTCAAAACATCAAACTTGTCTAGGAAGCTGTGTACATGATGTGGCAAACTGCATGACAGAAAAGCCAAATGTCCTGCTCGTGACACAACCTGTCACCGATGCCATCACAAAGGCCACTACGAATTCCAATGCTTCTCCAAAACAGTTTCAGCAGTTGCATCGGAAGGCTTGCCAACTGAGGACTCTTTTGAAGATAACATAACTCTCACAACACAGCAGTCACAAAGCACACATTATTGTCAAAGGCCTGAAACCCAACCTGTTGGGATTTCCACCATTACAGCACTCAAGTTAGCTGCCAGAATCGATGCTATTACAGACTATCAAGCTATAATTGAGGAATCCTTTCCCACATTGTTCCAAGGCCTTGGATACCTTGGTGAGCCTTATGTCATACAACTCCTGCCTGATGTGCAATCACATGCAATACATGTGTCAAAAAAATGTGCCACTCCCACTAAGAGATAAGGTCTGTGATGAGCTTAATAGAATGGAATCTATGGGGGTGATTTCCAGAATAGAACAACTTACTCAGTGGTGCGCAGGGATGGTGACCATTCCAAAGAAGAATGGATCAGTATGTATCTGTGTAGATCTGAAGCGACTAAACAGAGGAGTGCAACGTGAAGTACACCCCCTTCCCCAAGGTTGACGAAACACTAGCACAGTTCACTGGAGCTACAATTTTCAGCAAGCTAGATGCCAATAGTGGGTTCTGGCAGATCCCTAAGTCCACAATCTCACCCACACACTACCTTTATTACACCATTTGGTCGTTTTCGTTTTAATAAACTTCCTTTTTGGAATATCTAGTGTGCCAAAGCACTTTCAGCAACGAATGGCCCACATCCTACAAGACATGGACGGTGTGGTGTGTCAGCTTAGTATTTGGCAGGATACCCAAATAACATGACGATCACTTAACTGCTGTACTAACTCGAATTCAAGCAGCTGGAGTAATACCTAATCTAATCCAAAACAGCCAAGCTGTAAAAAAAGTGTGCGGCCCTCAAAAAGGCTATGGTGAAAAAAGATGTGAAATCCAAGGTGGCGGCCAAGAAATGGCTGTGATGGTAGGTTAATGGTAAAAATTTTAATAACAACAATTCAGGTGAATTTTGGTGCCGCTTGGTCAATTGGCACAAAATTCAGCTGAATTGTCGTTATTAAAATTTTTACCATTAACCTACCATCACAGCCATTTCTTGGCCGCCACCTTGGATTTCACATCTTTTTTCACCATAGCCTTTTTGAGGGCCGCACACTTTTTTTACAGCTTGGCTGTTTTGGATTAGATTTCACTTCTTTTTGTATTTGTATACCCCAAAGCCGGCCTATGGACTTTTTAAACCTATCTTTTTTTCTTTACCACAGGAAGAAGAAAAGATGAAGCAGATGTACTTTTAAATATTTCTGATTTTATCAGTAAATGTACAAATTATATATATAATACATATATTTATTACAGAACTGTCCATGGTGGTTTCTTTGTAACTGAACACTCTTCAAGGTAACTTCTTCTAGCTGTTCTCTCTACAGGGTGATTTATTTGCAGCTGGATTCTGTACAGGTGATTTTTTTGCTGCTGAGCTCTTTACAGAATGGTTTCTTTGTAGCTGAACTCTCTACAAGGTAACTTCTTCTAACTGATCTCTCTACAGGGAGATTTGTTTGCAGCTGAACTCTCTACAGGTGATTTGTTTGCAGCTGAACTATCTAGATGAGGTTTCTTTGTAGCTGAACTCTCTACAAGGTAATTTCTTCTAGCTGAACTCTCTACATGGTGGTTTCTTTGTAGCTGAACTCTCTACAAGATAACTTCTTCTAACTGATCTTTCTACAGGGCAATTTGTTTGTGGCAGAATTTTCTACAGGGTGATTTCTTTGCAGCTGAACTCTCTACATGGTGGTTTCTTTTCACTGTAGCTGAACTCTCTACAAGGTAATTTTTTCTAGCTGATCTCTCTACAGGGTGATTTGTTTGTAGCTGAATTCTATACAGGTGATTTGTTTGCAGTTGAGCTCTTTACAGAATGGTTTCTTTGTAGCTGAACTCTCTACAAGGTAACTTCTTCTAACTGAACTCTCTACAGGGAGATTTGTTTGCAGCTGAACTCTCTTCATGATGGTTTCTTTGTAGCTGAACTCTCTACAAGGTAACTTCTTCTAGCTGAACTCCCTACATGTTGGTTTCTTTGTAGCTGAACTCTCTACATGGTAACTTCTTCTAGCTGATCTTTCTACAGGGTGATTTGTTTGTAGCTGATTTTTCTACAGGGTGATTTGTTTGCAGCTGAAATCTCTATATGGTGGTTTCTTTGTAGCTGAACTCTCTACAAGGTGACTTCTTCTAGCTGATCTCTCTACAGGGTGATTTGTTTGTAGCTGAACTCTCTTCATGATGGTTTCTTTGTAGCTGAACTCTCTACAAGGTAACTTCTTCTAACTGAACTCTCTATATGGTGGTTTCTTTGTAGCTGAACTCTCTACAGGTGATTTGTTTGCAGCTGAACTCTCCACATGATGGTTTCTTTAAATTTGTAGCTGAACTCTCTACAAGGTAACTTCTTCTAGCTGATCTCTCTACAGGGTGATCTGTTTGTAGCTGAACTATCTACAAGATAATTTCTTCTAGCTGATCTCTCTACAGGGTAATTTATTTGTAGCTGAAATCTGTACAGGTGATTTGTTTGCAGCTGAGCTCTTTACAGAATGTTTTCTTTGTAGCTGAACTCTCTACGAGGTAACTTCTTCTAACTAAACTCTCTACAGGGAGATTTGTTTGCAGCTGAACTCTCTTCATGATGGTTTCTTTGTAGCTGAACTCTCTACAAGGTAACTTCTTCTAGCTGAACTCCCTACATGGTGGTTTCTTTGTAGCTGAACTCTCTACAAGGTGACTTCTTCTAGCTGATCTTTCTACAGGGTGATTTGTTTGTAGCTGAATTCTGTACAGGTGATTTGTTTGCAGCTGAGCTCTTTACAGAATGGTTTCTTTGTAGCTGAGCTCTCTACAAGGTAGTTTCTTCTAGCTGATGTCTCCACAAGGTCACTAGTTTGTAGCTGAACTTTCTACATGGTGGTTTCTTTGTAACTGAACTCTCTACAAGGTAACTTCTTCTAGCTGATTTTTCTACAGGGTGATTTGTTTGTGGCTGAACTCTCTACAAGGAAACTTCTTCTAGCTGATCTCTCTACAGGGAGATTGGTTTGTAGCTGAACTCTCTACAGGTGATTTGTTTGCAGCTGAACTCTCCACATGATGTTTTCTTTGTAGCTGAACTCTCTACAAAGTAACTTCTTCTAGCTGATCTCTCTACAGGGTGATTTGTTTGTAGCTGAATTCTGTACAGGTAATCTGTTTGCAGCTGAGCTCTTTACAGAATGGTTTCTATGTATCTGAACTCTTTACAAGGTAATTTCTTCTAGCTGATGTCTCTACAGTGTCACTAGTTTGTAAATGAATTCTCTACATGGTGGTTTCTTTGTAACTGAACTCTCTACGAGGTAACTTCTTCTAGCTGATCTTTCTATAGGGTGAATTGTTTGTAGTGGAATTCTGTAAAGGTGATTTTTTTTGCAGCTGAGCTCTTTACAGAATGGTTTCTTTGTAGCTGAACTCTTTACAAGGTAACTTCTTCTAGCTGATGTCTCTACAGGGAGATTTCTTTGTAGCTGAACTCTCTACAGGTGATTTGTTTGCAGCTGAACTCTCTACATGATGGTTTCTTTGTAGCTGAACTCTCTACAAGTTAACTTCTTCTATCTGATCTCTCTACAGAGTGATTTGTTTGTAGCTGAACTCTCTACATTGTGGTTTCTTTGTAGCTGAACTCTACAAGGTGATTTCTTCTAGCTGAATTATCTCTTTCTATAGTTGCATGAATTCCCTACAAGGTAACTTCTTCTAGCTGATCTCTCTACAGGGTGAATTGTTTGTGGTTGATCTCTCTACAGGGTGAATTGTTTGTGGCTGATCTCTCTACAGGGTGACTTGTTTCTAGCTGATCTCTATACAGGTTACTTGTTTCTAGCTGATCTCTTGAATTCTCTTCGGGTGACTGCTCTATTAGGATGACTGCTCTATTAGGATGACTGCTCTATTAGGATGACTGCTCTATTAGGATGACTGCTCTATTAGGATGACTGCTCTATTAGGATGACTGCTCTATTAGGATGACTGCTCTATTAGGATGACTGCTCTATTAGAGTATCTCGATCTTGCACTTGCTACACCAAGTTGGATTTCGTGTTATAACTCCGTGGCTTTAAGTCTGATTCTTCTACACCATTGAAGATCCTTTCTAAGATGATAACTCCATCTGTACAGCGATTTTCAAAGCATTACCCCAAGCGGTTTACCTGGTAGGCGTGGCAAGCAGTCGTTTTTTATTAGCTAATCTCGATTGCGTAATTGTTACACACTGTTGGTTTTTTCGTTGTATCTTCCTGGTTTTTATCTCGATTTCTTTCAAACCACAAAAGGTTTGAGGTTCAATAGTTAACCTATTCACCCACCGATTTTCAGCTTCTTCCCATACGCGGTTTACCCTGTAGGCGTGACAACATATTGGTGTTATTTTTCGTGAATAATCGCTCATAACTCTTTGCCTGTTTATCGTATTCCAGCCAAAGTTGGTACAGAGATGCGCCTTTATACCCCCCTTCTGTGTGCCAAATTTCAAGGCGATCGGATATGGTGTTCGCGTTTTATAGCAGTTTTTGTAAGTGTGCGAAAAGAGGAAGAAAAATAAGAAGAAAAAAAAAACGAAGAAACTAAGCCAATTTTTGAAGTCGCATATCTCGGGAACGCTTGAAGCGATTTCGCTCAAATTTGGAATGTGGAGTGCTGAGGGTGGAGGGAGTGTCCACAGCAAAAATTGTCTTGTTTCATCAAGGCAGCACAGAGCTACGGAGGTGCGAAAATTGCGTTTTGTTTCTTCCTGTCAATATACTCACGGGTGTTACGCGCCGGCTTCTTGGGCCGCACGACACACTACCGTGTGTCTTGATCACGGGTGTTACGCGCCGGTTTCTTGGGCCGCACGACACACTACCGTGTGTCTTGATAGAGAGAAGTTCTCCTTTGGTCAGAGAAAGCTTAAGCTCCTTGGGCATGTCACTGACAAGAATGGGGTGTCAGCTGACCCAGAGAAGATCACTGCAATTACACAAATGAAGGCATCATCCACTGTTACTGAGCTCCGACGTTTTATTGGCATGGCTAACCACCTGGGTAAGTTCTTCCGTAATTCATCTAACCTATTTTGCCTACAGCAGGCTTTACTCAAGAAGATCTGTACCTGGTCATGGGAACCACTTGGACATGAGAGAAGCTCTCCTGCTACCTACTAGGAAAACATTTTGTGATCAAAACTGATCACAAGCCACTAGTGCCACTGTTGGGTACTAAACACCTGGACACTTTGCCATCCTGTGTGCTCCATTTCAGATTACGCCTAGACAGGTATGACTTTCTATACACCACACACCCGGCAAAAGCTATATGCTGCAGACACACTGTCTCCACCACATACTCCACCTGGAGCAAACAGCATTGCTTATCAACAAGAAATTGAATCTTATGTGGCTTCAGTGGTAACTGCTCTCCCTGCTAGTAGTGATGGGCTACAGCAATATCAAGTTACTCAAAATACAGACATTATTTGCTCTTCATTATCTCAGTATTGCATAGAGGGCTGGCCTGGCCTGCAAGGCACAAGCTTCCAATAGCAATGCGTTCTTACTGGGAGCATAGAGATTCACAATCGCTAACAATCTCTTACTGTACACCTCTCGCATTGTAGTATGTACCAATATACCTTCAGCAGGAAATCTTGATGAAAATCCATCAAGGCCACCAAGGAATTCAATGCTGCAGAGGTAGAGCCCAGGCAACAGTGTGGTGGTTGAAAATGTCCAGTCAGATCAGAGAGATGGTGCAAACATGCCCAGACTGTACTAAATACTTATCACCACCACGAGAACCAATGATTTCTTCAATCCCTCTGGACTACCGTTGGCAAAAAGTGGGTTCTGACTTAATCCAACTTCATGGACACACATATCTGCTGGTGGTGGACTATTTCTCTCGATACCCAGAGGGAGTTGTGAAACTCACTAGCACAACATCACAGAGTATCATCAAATCTTTCCTCCATCTTCACCCGACATGGAATTACAAAAGAACTCATATGCGACAATGGTCCACAATACTGTCAAGCGATATAGTTTCTGCTACACCACCACCAGCCCCCATTATCCCCAAGGAAATGGCTTAGCAGAACGAACAGTCAAAACTGTGAAGGCTTTGCTAAGTAAATCAAGTGATCACTGCTTAGCCCTATTGACTTATAGAGCAATACCCTTCCCCTGGTGTGGATTAAGTCCAGTGGAATTGCTGATGAGAAGGAGAATAAGAACAGAATTGCCACAGATTAAGTCACAGCTAGTTGCAACTTGGAGTTATCTTGAAACCTTTCAGCGTAAAAATACTCAGTTTAAAGCTGAACAGGAATCCCAGTACAACCAACGTGATCGTGCACAGACCTTGCCTACCTGGAGAAAAATGTACAAGTTTGGATGAAAACAGATGATCATCAACAGTTAGAAAAACTTAAATCGAAAGAAGATACATCAAGATCCTACCTCCTTGATGGTCCGACTGGGCAAGTCAGGCAGAACCGCCAACATATCACCGTTGTGTACCGTCTACCCCTACCTATCGTAGAACTGAGACTACAAGCACTTCAGGACATAACAGTTTACATTCGACTCATATTTCAACAAGGTCAAAGACCGGAACTGTTACACGTCCTCCTGATCATCTCCGCTTCTAAAGAAGGGAACAGGCTTATTATAGTTAATATATTCATGTGATTATTGTAATTATAATTATCCTTGTAATTGTATGCATGTGCTGTATACGGTTACAACCATGTGCTAATCATTCCAATTAATGCCATAATCCTACAGCATGCGATGACGAAAGGTGATAAAAGGAAACACTTACCCAGTAATTGATTTCTCTAATCATTGTGAACACAATACTGCAAATTTCAACTCCATAATTATGTCATTCCGTTCATAAGTTACAATTGTTTTAGTAAATACCTGTAATTTATTTTCGCTACACTTGCTGGGCAAATCAATCTTTCTGTTATTCATACATGGAACATACAGAAACACTCAGTATGTATAGCTATATCAAGATACTTTTTAGTGCAAAAAAGAGGATAACTTTAGCTGAACATCTGTGAAGCAAGTTAATAATGATAATATGAATAATCAGAACATGGATGTACAGTATGGTTTGATCTCTGATATTTAATGAGGTCTCTAATATCACTAAGAAACCTCCTAGAATATCAGAAACCTCTTTGAGTTGGTTAGAAACCTGATAAGTAATTAATTCAGACTTCAAGCACATTCGCTGTGTAGCATTAAGCAAAATGTACTTAAACTTAGTTTCGTATGAAAATTTGTTTTTGATTGTGGGCTCCAAAATATATAATGTGGCTAAAATTAAACACCGGGCCGTGTTCTAAGTCCGTTATAAACCATGCCCTAATTGCTTCTTCATAATCTTGAACTGGGATCCTAACCTTTACTAATATGAACAAAACAGCAAATTTCAATTTTACCACAAATACACATTTTGTTTACGTACTTACTCACTATCATTGCAAATAACCACCAGATGGTTGTTTGAAGTTGGAAGTACTTTCTGAGGTGGTTTATTAGGAGTGTGCTCTATTATGAATTTGTAAAAAACATGAATTGTGAACCCACTATCGTGGTACATGATATATGCGCTTGCAGGAGTGTACACTAGATCTATTGAAAAAGATGGCAGTGTTGCAGTTTTTAACATCATAAAGTAAGTAGACTGACTTCCAGTATACACCCTTAAAGTACTGCTGACAGTGCAATGAGAAAAAATAGCATGAGTGCATGGGCGAGAGACTTATACACAACACAAGGTGACACCGAGTGCTGTATTAGGTTCGACACCATGCCAGAGTGCTATTATTGCATAAGCATGGTGATACTTTAATTGTTTTAAAGTGCTTTCTGGTCATCTTTGTTTGGAGCATTCATTTTGTAACTTAAAACCGCATCAGTTTCAGACAATCAGTAAGTGTCTATCTAGTACAAGTATGGTCATAAAACAAACAGATAGCATCGTTTGACTACTTCTGGCAATTTAAAATGTTGCGGACATGATCAACCATGTTGTATTTTCTGTACGCAGTACTGTAATTTCCCGTATGGAAATAATAGCACTATTATTTGTTGAGTCTCAAGTGTTTTAATGCCATTTTAATGCCAGTTATACAAAAGTGACTTTCACAGCACACTTCAGCAAACTTACATACAACATTAGAAGCATGCACACAGGTGGACACTTGTCCACGCCACTACAAAATTTGCATACTGTAAGTTCAATTATAATATTAATATAAAATGCATGCATATGTTAGCACTGACAGATATATTATTGACTTACAAATTCTTTGCTTCAAGGGAAGTGGATGAGGATCACTTCGCTGAGGTTTGAAGGGAGCT
Source organism: Dysidea avara (assembly GCF_963678975.1). Lineage (NCBI taxonomy): Eukaryota > Metazoa > Porifera > Demospongiae > Dictyoceratida > Dysideidae > Dysidea > Dysidea avara. The sequence goes on from NC_089273.1 coordinate 31,103,645, forward strand.
GAAACAGCAAGTTTGAGTGAACGTAAACTACATGACATGATATACGCTTACGTTTATCTTTATTCTGTTCGTTTGGAAATCCTGGGGATAAACTTTGAGTTATAAATGATCCTGTACTGACAGAGTCAGTCTCTTTCCCTTCAAGTTCATGTTCTACATTATAGCACATAATAGTGATAGTACCACAGCACAAAAGCATCAGTACCATTATGGTCTATCTCTGGATCAGCTTCAGTACCATTGTTACTGACTATGTCCGAAACAGGCTGAAACACTTCAACACCTATGGTTGCCAAAGGGTGAAAAACTTTTATTGTTAAGCATATGCATTACTCACCAGTGCATTGCTGTTCATTATCCACTTCCTGTGATTTGAATACAGTGCTAACTAAAGATTGAAAGTTCTCTTCAGGCCCTAACAACAAAATATTGCATGAAATTAAAACATAAAAGAGCTAATATAACAAGATAATTACATATTGATACTGATTATTTTAAAAATACTAATTGCATTTCCATACAATTACTATAATTACAAATAATCACTGCTGTATACATATCTCAATAAAACCGGCATAGAGTACAAAGGTACGTATGTCCAAACAAATGGTAGCCAAAATATAAGGATGTAGTCTGAATAGCAAACAAAATAGTGCTTTAACAAACAGTAAAGTACATAGTACTGTTTATTAGGCCCCCCCCCCCCCCCCCCCAAAAAAAACTAACAGTACCCACCACCTGTTAAAACTATCATAGAAATGTCATCTGTGATGAAAAGCAGATGATTCTTCACTATTTGTGGCAATTATACACTACTATCTGTACTTATATAGGGTGATCAGATCACCACTCAAAATAGCATGGAAACTATGACCTTAAGTAACAAAGCATGGTGACCGTACTCCTTAGTAATCTAATTGTGATCAGCTGAAGTTATGCTAGGGGACCATAGCTCTTAATTTATTTAGCAGCTAGCTCACTTGAGATAACCAGCAAGATCAAGAAACTCTAATATAGCAGTCACAGCTACTGTATGTATCTAATAGAGCACAGCCACACTATAACAAAATATGTTGGATCTTTGAACTCCATGCATTAGCCTATATTTAGGCTTTGGCTGTGCAATTTGTGTACACATGCAATTATGCATAGTACAAGTCAAGTACTATGTTTCTGCTGTTCTACAGTGAGTTATTTTATATGCAAATCTCCAATTCACATAATTTAATTCACGTTAACTTTTGGAACTTCACATGCAACTAAAGTCAAAAAATACATTAATGTTATACCACAAGATTAATTATTTAGCCACCATTTGATTTCCTGCTACAGATATTTTCTATATATAGTACCAGGCATAAAATAAAGGTAGTGGGTTGTTAATAATTGCACATCTCAACAATGGGATGCAAAGAATTTTAATGACATCAGAACAGACAGAACACTAAGCATCAGCAGAAGTAACATCTTAGGCTCAATGTCAGGCATACATTTTCCAAATGGGATACTACGTACTTAATATAACAAAGTGATCAGGGAGTTTGAGACACTATGTATAGTCAGTTACTTATAAGAATAGAAGTCACATGGAACAGCAATAAATCCAACTCGTACAGAATCTACACAGTGAATAAATTACAGGCACTTAGCTAGTAAGACATGACTAAAATAAGGTGTAGTAGGTGCTAAATCATCTGAACAGTACAATGACTGTTCTATTAGAGTATTTTGACACTTACTATAATTATGTTCTATTAGAATAGTTGAATGGGATTTACTTATCCAGACAAAATTCACTTACCTGAACACATCCATAATTAAACTGACACACAGGTGTTTTGATAATGGAGAACCACTGTACAAAGATGGAAACCTGTTCACCATGAACTTACAAATCCATGCATCTAGGGATAGTGTTTTTGGTACATGTCTCCATGCACACAAAAAGACCATTCCAACAAAGAATGAAAATGGTAAACAACTCCACCATTAAATAAGCACCCTGCCCTTTACTATACAAACACAAGACAAAGATTTTGTTACTTAACATTAACAAGCATATCAAATGGTATAATAGGTTTTACTGAATTGGACTTTGCTTGTGCATGAAGTTTTTTTATGTGACAAGTGTATTTCTAACCAGTTTATTTTTATAGCAAAATAGAATTTTATAAATATGACAGGATTTCACTCAGCTGATCACAATTGTTAGAAAGGGGAATTTGCAACAATAATTAGGTATAGCAACTCAGGAAGTCACCGATAAGAAACTACGTTAAATTTTATAGTTGTTGTCATGAAAAATCAAGATACTTTTAATCAGTTGTTCAGGCAATTAGTGAAAATGTCAACAGAATTGATAATGGTTTTGGGACATGAACCTCAGAGAAAAAGTGTTTCGCATACGTACTGTACAAATATCTTCAGTTTGACATCTATCTCAGCCATTTCCACCCCCCCCCCCCCCCCCCCCCTTGACTATATAAACAATTCTACTACTTCTACAATACAAGCAAACATATAATTACTGAATAATCACAAACACAACATAAATTTCACAATTAACTCACTATGGTCATGTCTAGGATGTTCATGTCTAGGATATTCATGTCTAGGATATTCATGTCTAGGATGTTCTACAGCACCTAAAAATTAAGTATTTAAGTTAATCGGATCAAATGAAGGACTGTAAAATGTTTACATACTAACTCTGGGTGACTGATTGTGGGTGACTATATCTCAAATACTCTGAAAAAGTGATGTAAAACTTTAGAACAACATCACTATGCAATTATAAAGAAGAACAATAAGCAGAAACACATTGTAAAATGTGCTCCAGGCACTTTGAGAGTAATACAACTGTAAGCGTCAAATACTGAACAAGTAACCTGGTAATGGCTTCAAATGGTGCGCAAGGCATACAACTAACTTGTATCTGATAGACTCTCTTCAAGACATAGTTAGCATTAAAAATCAAGGACAAATTTTGGTCTATAGTCACTACAAGATAGCAAGTGCTAGTCACACATGCCACAAAAAGAAAGCTTTGTGTCATCAGCATACATGATGATGTGAGCATGGTTCACAATAACCAGTAGAATACAGTATAATGCACAACGACATATATGACCAGATCTGCGAAAAACGGACATAATTGCACAAGCCTAAAGTTACAGTATAAAGCATTGAATACATTGAGTGAAATACTTGCGTACCATTGAAAAAAAAATTCCATAAATTTTTAAACCCCTCTTTCTTAGTGACGGAAGGGGTTAACAAGAAACACCTGGATATCATCTTATTCGCCTGCTCAAGAGCAGTTGGAAAATCTTTGTTTCGTTGCAGTAGACCCAAGGATACGTAAGTTAAGAGTGTTTGTTTATGTCATGTCAAAGCGATCCTACACGATCGATTTTTATTCATGAATTTGCTTTTGTATGCAGTGAAGAAGGGCAAATATAGGAACAACATACCCAGTAATTGATTCACCTGTTCATGGCAAACACAATGGTGAAAATTGTAGCCCCATACCTCAATCTGTTGGTAAGTTACAATGGTTTTTGTAAGCTCCTGTAATATATTTTCCCTATACTTGCTATACAAATCGACTTTTCTGTTGTTGCTACTTTGTAGGGCTGTAACTCCCAAAGTTATTGGCAAATGAAACTGAAACTTTGCCAGTGGGTACACTTGGCTAAGTAGATTATAAATATTTAATAAACAGAAATTTGAAGAAAATGCGATTATGTCCTGTTTTCGCAGATCCGGTCACATATTATATGTGACCGGATCTGCAAGAATCCCACATGTTAGTGTAAGCCTAATTTTACAGTAGAATGCAATAAAGGGTAGAATATTTACGAAATAAAAAAAAATCCGTAAATTTTTTGAGCACTTGTTTCACAGTGACAGAAAGTGGTAACAGCAAATACCTTGGTACTATCGTGATCCCAAAGAAAGAGAAGTTCAGAGATCTTTCAGTGCTCTAAAGGAGATGGAAGATATGAGCATTAGTCTGACTCACATTGGATGAGGGGTTTACTATTGTTTTTCTCACATTTTTGCCTTCGCCCTGGTTGTAGAAAGGGCCTGGAAGGCAAAACGTACCCAGCAATGGATTTTCCTGTTTGTGGAGAATCTGATGGTGCATGATTAATCTCAGTAGAGGACTGCATTCGTAAGTTATGACCATTTAATTAAGTGCCTATCATTTATTTTCCGTATTGTAATCAATTTTCCTGTTGTTACCACCGTGTAGCGTTGTATCTTCAATAGTTCAAGGCTTGTAGAGCTGAAATTTTAGTTGACCATTCCTTTGGCTATCTAGATAAAGAAAATGTAATAAAATGGAATTTGACAAATGCGCTAACGTATAGGGTTCTTGCAGATCCAATCACATATACAGTATTTACCAACACCTAACAAACTACACATAACCACAAATGCATATACTGTACAGACTATCACGATGTATCACATAAACACATTTTTTTTAATACAATTATAATACGACTCACACGAACTTCTTATATCACTTATGATCGTGTTCATCTTGAGTGATTTGCTTATCTTTTCCAGTTGTGTGCAAAATTCAAGTAAATCTTTTACATCACTCAAATTTGCAGTTAGATATTTTAGAATCAACTGATTAGCAGCTATTGAGCTCTCACAGTTGAACACATCACTAACTTGGCTATCAGTAAAGCAGTCATGCAGTATGTCAGTAGTTCCCATGAAGTCCACAGGCATAAAATCCTGTATAGTTTGCATGTGGGACTTGAACTTCACAAAACCTGAGATAAAAAAAAAAAAGATTGTACAAGTCATTATAAAAAAAGAAAAATCAAGAGATAAAATGTATGCAGTAGGGATCACAGTAATAAAAACCTTTGAAGCAAGGACCTTATTTTCATCACTTAAATCACAGTTCCCCTACATTGTGTACAATGATGACTGAAGAAGGCATTACATGCACATTCTTCTTCAAAACCTTCTCTCAGCACCTACAGAGACTGAACATTCTTTGAGTATCGTACCCAGAATCAAATTGCCAAAGTTGGTGCTCCCAAGATTCAAAGAAGACATCACTATATTTCAGCCATTCTGGGACAGCTTCCAAAGTGCTGTGAACAACAATGACAAGTTTAACTACCTGAAAGTCACTTCTAGATGGTCCGGCTGCTTGCAGTATACAAGGTTTGACGCTCTCCTCAGCTAATTATGATACGTACTGCACTGGAGATATTACAAGATTGCTTTGGTAAGACACAACACATACGTAATTGCAGCACACATTGATGACTTATTGAAATTAGCGCTCTGATTGATAACAAACCTCACCACCTTCTTGTCATTTATGATAACATATTCATCCAGTGTCCATGGATTGGAAGCTCTGGGGATTATGTCCAGTTCATACGGTAGTTTTTTGATACCAGTAGCAATATCAAAATTACCTGCAGAAATCTAAATACAGGCAGTACAAATGACAGCTAGAGATGTGTTGGAGGTGGAAGAGCTGTTGGGGATCATCAAGAGTGAAGTTGAAGCAAGGGAAACAAGTGAAGAACAGAATTAAAGTCATAAGAAGCTTCCAGAAGGTATTAATTTCCCCCTAACATAATCTGCCTTGCATACAGCTGACAAGGGCCAGACTTGATTGAGTTGCATCTACTGTAAAGGTGAACATTTTTCTGCTTCATGTGAGGTTGTGAGGGATGATTCAGCAAGAACAGGGGTGTCTTGAATAAGGAGGGATGTTGCTTCTTGTGTTTGGGCAAGGGACACAGGGTAGTACAATGTGTTGTTTCCCGGAGATGTCATCACTGTAAGAGAAAACACCATCAGTCAATATATGTCAAGGACACAATGACAAACAAGTTACTGATGTTATGACTGATGCCACAGAGTTAACTTTTGGTTTCTAATGATCTGCACACCACCAGCTACAACAATCAGACCTCATCAGTATGTTCAGCTGACTGAACTAGCAGACTATCCCCATACTGGAGGCACCGATGCCATTGATGTAATGATCAGTTTTGACTATTATAGGGACATAGTCTCGGGAGATGTGATTCGAGGAGAAAGCCCTATTGCAGTGCATAACAAACTGACACCTGTCATAACCAGTCTGGCATTACAGGGATCTCATTTGTCACTGACATGAAAGGGGAGTGATGAGTTACTAGATCATTTACAACATTTCTGGGACACTGAATCATTGGGAATTACAGAACCATGCAGTCTCAGAAGACCAAGAATTTGATAAGATTATTTGATTTACATCCTCTGAAGACAGGTATGTTGTGTCTCTTCCTTGGGTGTTTCCTGAACTGTCATCTAATAACTATATTGAGGGTTTGAATCATTTGAACTTGCCAACCTTGCATAGGCCCATGTGACTGGATCTGCGAAAATCACACATGTTCCTAACTTTACAGTAGAATGCAATAAGTGCAACGGGTAAAATATTTGCGAAATCTAAAAATAAATCAGTAAATTTTTTTGAAAACTTGTTTTGCAATGAAAAAAGGTACTAATGGCAAACACCTTCATAGCATCACGATCCCCAAAGCAGGAGGAGTTTGAAAATCGTTGGTTCATGTGCGTACTCCCAAGGAGACAGAAGATATGAGCATCAGTCTGCTTCAAGTTGGACGATCACTTCAGTATTGTTTTTCTGTCATGTTTTTGCTTTTGCCCTGGTCGTAGGAAGGGCCCGGAAGACAAAACTTACCCAGCAATGGATTTGCCTGTACATAGAGAAGTGCCTGTAGTTTATTTTCTGTGTTGTCACTGTATAAATTTACTTTTCTGTTGCTACCATTTTGTAGTGCTGTAACTTCAAAAGTTCTTGGCTTCTATTGCTGAAACTTTGGTTGACTATTTCTTATCTAGATAGTAATAGAATGGAATTCAAAAAAATGTGCCGCTTGCATGTGGGGTTCTTGCAGATCCAATCACAGTATAGATGTCTTGTTCACCTGAGCTCCTACCATTGTCAGATTGTTACCTGGGTTTTGAATGTTTTGTGATATGCCATACGTTGGGTGTGATTGAGAGGCCAAATGCACAGCATACAATTAGACCACTGTTGGAGTATGTTGGTCTCTCTGCATACTGCGAACGATGTGAACTTGTTACAGCAATAACAATTAATTATACTTAAATACATTAATTAGCAACACAGCAAAATGAAGGACAGCTTTAAATTTCCAAGATGTCGATTAGTACATTGTTTTAAACAAAACAACCCACACAAAGTAAGAGCATCATCTAGCAGTGATTGTATAGAAGATGATAGTAAGATGATGGCTACGTGTAGACAAATCTACAATAGTCTGAAAAAGGAATTGAATTGACATAATAAATGTCCTGAAGAGCACCAACTGATAAATAGTCCCGCCTGGTACAGAAAGATACTTTTGATTACACACATCAAGGAACAATGGGTGGTTGGGTTTTAGTGACTATCACAGCAGCAAACTGTACAGGATATCTCTGAATAGTCTTCTAAGTTGTTTTGTTTTGTATGTGTTGTTTCTGTGCAACGTTGCATTTTACATTTGGACAGCAGACTTACCTTTTGGACTGTTCCTTAAATAGCAAACAAACAAATGTGACACACTGAGCATTTTTGCAAAATTCTATTTTGCAATAAAAATGTACTGTAATTTATTTGCTGTACTGTTGTTGTCCTGTCCAGTGTTATAACTCAAAGGCTGAAACTTTGCCTGTCCACTCCTTTGTCATTTGTCACTATAGGTAACAGAAACACAATAAAATGGAATTTGAGGAATGTGCAAAAATGACCATTTTTTCTCAACGGGTCACAAATAATGGAATCCCAACAAACACTTTAGTTTCTTTTCACTCCATAGAGTGCATACTCAGACTACTTTAAGCAGAATTTATTGTGGTGAATCTCTACGTGTTAATTAATTAATCCCTTGAAACCCCTGAATGCACCGGTGTGTCAAAATTATTCATGCGCATTTTCCCACTGATGCACCAGTGCATTTGTATTGGTTTCTGCGAGTTCTTCATGCCTAGTGAGAGAGCTGTTAACAGTATTAACATACAGCTACTAGCAGTTTGTTTGTCAATGAACGGTGGCTTAAACTGTACAAAACACACAAGCCAAACAATAACCTTCGCTTGTGAAACAACACCAAAATTATCATAAGTTACAAAACTACAACGGGGAAGGAATCACACCTTTTGAAAATGTTGTATAAGTCTCTCTCTGGTGGTCCGATTGAGAAGCAGTAAAACCATTGGATTCAGTGTTAAATTCTGCATCTGGTGATCAATTTTATCATGTGATACTGTTGCACAGTCCAATATGGCAGATGGATGTTGTAAAAAAAAATGGTAACGCGAAGACGTGAACAAAACACTTTGTAAGTTATGATCACAGTGAATACAAGAATAAGACCTACATTTTCGTGCTTAGTAAGAACAGGTCATCCTTTCTACACATGTAGCATGTGTTAATAAGACACCAAGTGAGCTTGTAGTGAGTTTAACTCTTGTCTGTGTAATTTGTTTAATTAACTTGGCTTTTTAATTACAAACGGAAATGCTTTTTTGTGGCTTTAAAGGGTTAAGCATTTCAACATAGAAGTTTTGTATATTTCTCTTTAGCAGATAGATTTTTTTCCCGGGATTTAGTGGCATCTAGCTACTCTGGTCCTATCCTTCAACTGATCTCCTGATTTGATGGCCAGTTTTTCTTGTGCGTTGCTACCTAATTAGTATGCTTCACATAATTTTAATTCCCAACAGGTTATGATGGTACTGATGAGAAATGAAGCAGCTATTGTTACACATATGAATACCAGCAAGTATTACTGTTGTGTCTTACTGTACCAGCAAGAGTCTAAGGTGCCAGTTATTGTTCCAGCAAGTGTTGCTAACTATTGTGACAGTTATAGTTACAGCAAGTATTAATAAGTGAACACTCCATTCTTATAGTATGAAATGTGATATGTAGCATTGAGTACTACCTAGGTGGCCATCATTCCTACTAAAATTTTATATGGCCTATTTATCACCCAAGTCAAGAGTCAAACTTATAGAGTGGCTCATCTGTACCATTGGGCTAAATAAGATCTCTAAGGTAATCTATAGTGGCAGGACTCTGTGCACTTACCAAAACTCCAGCACAATTAGACGATTAAGTGGCCAGAGCCCAAACTGAACTGAAAATCCTACAATGACATCAGTGGCCAAGCATGAATGCCGATCTGTGATTAGGAATCTGTTACCAAGAAGGTGAGCTAATAACATTAATTACAGTGAAATCCATTTCACTGTAATTAATGATTTGTCCCATTTTCAGTGCCACACATTGGTTTAGGTATTTGTGTGCAACATGCCATGTCTAGGCCAGCAGAGACTTGTCTCCATCAATTTAACAAGTGCAAGGAAAGACTAGGAATTTATGTTCGATTAGGGATCAAAGAAACAAAACAAGTGAAACAAGGTAGGCTTCCTACACTTAAAAATATACTAGTGGACATTTCAGACTATACCCATGACTCAACCTACATTTACGTTTACCACGTATCACTGATGAATCTGCACATACTGTAATAGAAGAAATAATGGCACCAGGCGTATTATTTTTATCCGAATGCATGCCTCAACCATCACTTACTTAGTGAAGTGGCTATTATGTTTTGTTTTCAGCTATACAGTATGTTGAGTCCATCCCACAGTGTTATGAATGAAGATCACTATGAGAAAAATCCCAGCAATGAATCCAGTCAAAATGGAAAACTCAGACAATTCCAATGACAAACATAGGGAAGATATCATGCTGTGCTACTGTGAATTAATACATTGTGCTGTCAGCAAAAATAATGGGAAACAAACAGATAAGTCGATGAAGCAAGCATTGTATGTACTGCAGTATGCCAAAAGGCACCCGTTGAGCTAAAGCAACATTGAACAATGAAACAATCAAGCCTTTAGCATTAGCTGTTATTCGGTTAAGGAAGTATCAGTCAGGCAGTTGTTAGATTTATTTACAAAAATTGTAGCAGCATTTCAGGTTGTACTGAAAGCATTGTTGCGCTCAGTTATACCTAAAAAAAATATTACCATGTACCATGAAGGTATTGTAAGACTGGTTTCTGGTCAATACTGTTTTGTGAGAAAGTGAAATCTCTATAATCCGTAATATACCTACAGCGTGGTAACATATATAGTGTCTTCTTTGTAATTTTTTTTCCAAACACACTTTATGTATCAACTCTAAACAGGCTGTAGGACCAGATGTCCAACAGTCCTTCAACACTTGTGCTGTAAAGCCTTAATAAATAAAAACTAAAATGCAATAGTTTTCAACTTAAAGAATGCTTTTAAATTAACCTGCATATCCTATTGCATCTTGCTACAGAATGCACAAAACAGTTTTAGGTTTTTTCTTTGATATAATGTCATACCATATGGCAGTTACAAAATCAACAAGTCAGTACCTTTGACTTCACTCTTTATTAAAGAAGCTATCATCTTAGTTTCATCCGTACCATGATCCATTAAGATCTCTAGCATACCATCAAATCGTTCTGTAGAACCATTCTGCAATGGTAGACTGATGTTGTCCAATAACATTTTCATCCTATCGTCTGTAGGAGAATTGGAACTTTTAATTTCCACATGTTGATGAACAGTAATAATATTTTGCTCTTCAAAATGTGGCAAGAGAGATTCTAGATCTGGTAAGTTGCATAGTTGTTCAAAGTACTTGCTTTGCACAGTTGAGCAAACATCAGCATATACTACAGTACAAAAAAGCATATATGATAGCACATAACCTTGTAATTATAGTAGCTACAGTGGATCCTCAACCTCAGTTATCCGAACACCTCGATTATCCGAAAGCCAAATGTGACTGTTCTATTAGAGTATTTTGTCATAAGTATGCATTTTATTAGAGTAAATGACTGTTCTATTAGAGTAGTTGAACGAAGTTCTGTATATAAATCAATAGGCTTCAGTTATCTGAACAAATTCACTTATCTGAACACTTTTGGCTAACTATAGGAACAAAGCTGTTCGGATAACTGAGGATCCACTGTATAACATATATACATGACCATGCAAGACAGTGTCATAGCCAACATGCAACACCATGGGTATATTAACAGGAAGAAAGAAAATGGCATTTTTATGCATGCATAGCTTCATAGCCGCTTCTCCAAAGCAGCATGCATGAAATGTTTTGTATGGTGGGTATTAAATAGAAACACATTATGAATACATTAAACAGGGGTAAATGTCTATATGTACTACACTTTTAGCTAAACTGTAAAACAGAAAAGATTTGCAGCTGGCAAATGCACTAACCATTAGCTCTAATCAACTCCAATAATTCAGCACTTACTCAAGCTTTCTCAATTTTAAAGAAGTTTACGTCCCAAAATAGCAAATACAAGCATATCAAGAAGTTTGTGGACATTAGCTATACTTTTGTTCATGGCAAAAATGCCAGCTGGAACAGGCATGTCCAATACATTTCGATTGAAAAACCATTAAAAATTAAATTTATTATCATGTACCGCCTACCTCAAGTCTGTTTAGTAACTTTCCGGGTTTGATATGTCTAGAGCATCTCTCTGCGAGTACAATGATGCCAAAAGAAGTCTAATTCAAAGAAATTTGGTGGGTCAAAATGACCTAAACTGACCCGGTGTAGCAAACTTCCCCATATATTTTGTATTGGGCGTTCCAGGAGCAAGCAATAAAAGGCATAATAATCTGCGACACATGATGGATACCTTAGATTCCAGACTAGATTGGGAAAGAGCAGTGAATAGCAATCAAAATGAGTTATAGTAGAAGGAAATCAGAGGAAGTTTAAGTGCATCATTTTAAGGTTGAAAATCACTTACGTTTTCTATGGTGAATTGTATGGCAGATATTTGGAAGGGAACGCTCTGAGCTATTTCAACATCTTGACAGCCATTAATCTTCACTACATTAGTGTTACAATAAAACAAAAGCACTGTCAATTAGTTCTGCAGGTTAGTTTGTGAAAATTACAGTGTTTTGTGATTAAGCAAAATAATGTCCGTGCCATGTAGAGAACTTCTCCATATGAAAGCTAGCATTATGGACACTGTAGTATAATTACATTGTTTTGGCATTCTCCACATCTCAGGACATAGATTTCAATAGCAACATATTCTACTTACATGCTTGATTAATCTTTGCTTCTGCTACTGCCATCACCAGTTTGAATTATTACCTAAAGTGCTACATAAAACACAAGTTAATGGATACAGTAAACTGTACAACAGTTACACAACAGCATAATTATGTTAACCGTACAAAATTACTATACAGGGTTGTGCCATCACTAAGTATATAGTATAAGCAACTAATCATCGACCAAATTTCGTCCTAGGGAAGGTCCTACAAACTTCTACCTGTCACACTGTCACACTAATTATTAAATCAAGGGATACACAGGTAGGTATATTTTATGTTTTTCTAGGATTACACCAGAGAGTTGCAGTTAACTATAGCACAAGAATTGTCTTGAGTGAACTACAGTAAGGTACATTAGGGACACAAATTGTTGTTAGGTCAGCAGGAGAGTAAATAAGGGGAGGTCTGCTGATTTTAACAAGCTACCAGAAAGTGGACATAGAAGATTCTGATTCATGATAATATCGATGAGAAAGTAGCAATGTAAGAAACAGTGGTAAAAATGTTTCAGTTGCAATAGCATTGCCAGCTGCTGAACTTTGGAAAAACTGGCAATAGACATTGGGTGTGTAATGCCACATACTGTCATTTGAAACAACAACACTTGTGCCAAGTTTGCGTGAAATAAATATCAGGGGCTTCCCTAAATAGCAGTAGAGCATGGTGCAGCAATGCTCTAATATACTCAACATTCTTTTGATGTATTAAAAAGAATATTAATTAATGAATTGATTTTGATATTGGTAGCAAATTGACAGTATTACTGCTCTACTTTACTTTCCTGGTACTGGAGCTGTACCAATGGGTGGTATACCGGAACATATCATAGAAAAATGAATTTTAACGGTACCATTGCCACACCAGATGAATTTTGAAAATACTGCCACACCGTCTAGAGTTAGATAACCTGTTATTTTCTGCCTTTACCAATGTGAAAGATAACCTACTAATTAATTGCATTAAAGTCATTTTAGCATGTTTCATTAACTGTCTATCCCACTTTGTAAAAGAAATTTCATTTAATACATATGTGACCGTCTCAGCGAAAACCTGCACAAGCATGCGTATTGAGAAAATCGTAATTTAAAAACAATTTGTAAAATGATGCGTGAAATACACAAGTTTTTATCGGGCCAGTACTCGAAGAAAGAAGTCTCAAATCAATTAAAACTATTCACTATCTTATTCGCCTGCTCATGGAGAGTTCGAAAATCTTTATTTCGGTTTTGTAGCTTCAACGATATGGGTGTAACGTGCGTTTGTTTACGATGCGGTAAACGTAAACAAGATCGTCATCATTTCTTCTACCAAACCGCCTTCATACGCCTATGTGCAAGTAACTGCAGGGATAAAACTATACCTTGGTTGATCTGCCAATCCATGGTGAACATTATAAGCCAACTTCCAACTTTGTAGACTAATCCAAACAGAAGTTATGGCTGTGAATGCAAGTGCCTGTAGTTTAATTTTAGTATAGTCACTGTACAAATCGATTTCCTTGTTTTTCCTACTTTCTAGCGCTGTAATCTCAAAACTACACACCACAGAAGGCTTGGTGATCCATTCCTTGACACTGCAGATTACGGTAAGTGAATAAAATAATTTTTTTTAATTGTGCAAACTAGTCGGGTTTTTGCTGAGACGGTCAAAGATTATTAAATTTTTAAAAATGTAATCCATACTATGGTATGTATTTGTACTGTGATACTTTCTATAATTCCATACCGGCTTTGACAAATCTCATACTGTCATTATATTTGTGACCAGATGCAAAAACCCAGCATAATAGTGCACTTTTCAAATTCTTTAGAATAATTATAATCTACTTAACCAAGTGCATGCTTCAGCCTTGTATGACAACAACTTTTGGCGTTACAGACCTACGTACAAAGTAGCAACCACAGAAAGATCAATTTTTACAACAAGTAAATAGCTGTATCTTATGAACACAATGAAGTAGAGAGTTGCAACTTGTACCATTGTGTTCGCCATTACTAGGGGAGTCCATTACTGGCTAAGGTTTTCCTTCTATCACCTTTCTTCACTACATACAGAGACAAAATCAGTGAACAAAGATCAATCGCATACGATCGTTTCCTTTTATGATGAATTATAGTGCTTGACAGTTGGAACAGTGATAAACTCAATTTGTACAGCAACAACACGGGAAATAAATTATGGGCACTTTGATAATTGGTCATAACTCACAACTGAAACAAGCTACAATAATGGACTTGGCTCAATCTGTGCACCATGAACTGGTAAATTAATCAAGGTATAGTGCCTTCCCTGTACTCCTCTGTGTTGAGAAAGACGAAGGCCATTCCAACTAAGAAATGATGACGGCTAATGTTGTTTTTACAACATCATAAATAAATGCCCATAACCCAAGTATCTTTTGATGTGCGAATACAAAACAAAAAGTTTCTTACTCTCCATAAACCGGCGAATCCAGTGGTACATAGGTTTTATTGATTTGAGCTTAATTTCAGGGTGTATGAACGCGATTAAAGTGTACGTAAATTTTTTATGTGGCACGAGTATTTTTACCTAGTGTATTTCAATACGGTTTTATGGCACAATTTTGCAAAAACGGCTGATTTTTACTCAGCGGGGTCACATATAATAGTTTCATTGACTCATTGTCAAAGATGGACTGCAGGCTAATCTAGGCTCAGATGGCATCAGACTCGTAAGGTATAATATGTTTATGTATGTAGGCTAGAGTTTTGGCCATCACGTTGGCTTTTTCAATCATCATTGGCTGCATGGTTGACGTTTGATCCGGTGACGTTTGGTAACATATTAGCCCCGCAATCAACTATTACATGTTAGGCTATAAAAGAATCTGAGTGAACTGTGAGGTGTCTTTTCACCTAGTAGTGGTCTCGGCTGCTGGCATTTGTGTAATGCTGCACAAAACCGCAGCCAGTGCAATATGCAGTACACTGCACTGTGGTTAGTGCATTATAACTTATAATGTACTCATTGCAATCAGCATCAGTGCCATATACAAATTATGGCATTGGCAGTGCCTTTGAATTACCCACACAGAGTGGTACATAGATAGATTAATCATTGTAAAATGCTTTTCGGAAATTATCTACGTGTACATAGCAAGTGCTCAATCAAGATACTCTAATAGTGCAATCACTCTTTTAAAGCAGTTAACTAATTACTCTATTAGAGCATCAGCTATGACACAGAGTCACTACATAAAGAGTGGTTCAGCTATGTTACAAATCCGGTATAGACTTCAGCTACATTACATGTCACCCCATAGAGAGTTTGCTACAGTACAAGTCACCTTATAGAGACAAACAAAATCAGTTCAGCTACCTTCAAGGTCATATGGTAGAGAGTTCAGGTACAAGAAAGCCATTCTGCAGAGGATTAGGCTAAATTACAAGTCACCCTGTTGAGGATTCAGCTACAAGAATGTCATCCTGCAAAGATAAGTCACCCTGTACGGTTTGACTATACATTACAAGTCACCCTATAGAATATTCAGTTACGTTACAAGTCATCCTATAGAGAGCTCAACTGCAAAAATAAAATCACTCTTTGGAGAGATGCTACTGTATTACAAGTCACCCTGTAGAAAGTTTAGCTACAAATAATTTATACTGTAGAGAGTTCAATTACAAGACAAGTCACCCTGTAGAGTTCAGCTACATTACAAATTGCCCTGTAGAGAGTGCAGTTATGTTACAAGTCACCCTATAGACAGAGAGTTCAATTACAAAAGAATCACTCTGTAGAGAGTTCACCTGTGTAACAAGTCACACAAAGTTCAGGCTACACTAGAAATTTCTGTGTAGAGAGTTCAGCTAGGCTTGTAGAGAGTTCAGCTAGGCTTGTATAGAAGTTTAAGCTTGGTTATAAGCCACCCTAGGGAGATCAACTACAAGACAAATCACCCTGTAGAGAGTTCAGCCACAGTAGAATACAAGTCAGGATTCCGCTATAAAAATCACTCTATAGACAATACAAGTCACCATGTAGCTACAATCAGTAGTAGTGAACCCGGTGCATCTTCCTGGTTACTGGCCCTGCCATTACAGGAGCAGGACTTCCATCTTAACAAACAAGACTTCTGGGATGCTGTCCATCTGCGCTACGGATGGAAGTTACTGAATGTTCCCAGTCGCTGTGTCTATGGAGCTTCTTTTACTATCGACCATGCCATGGTCTGTCAACATGGGGGCTTAACCTTTGTGCGACACAATGACTTGCGTGACATCACGGCAGGTTTATTGTCAAGGGTGTGTTCAGATGTTGCTACTGAGCCTCCCTTACAGCCCCTCAGTGGTGAAGTAATCACTCCCAAGTCTGCCAACCGACAGGATGATGCCAGGGCAGATATTCATGCACATGGTTTCTGGGGACGGAGACAAAGTGCCTTTCTTGACGTAACACCAAGTTACCGTGACTCCAGCATACCATCTGTATATCATCGTCATGAATTACACAAGAAGCGAGAGTATGGCGAACGTGTCCGGGAGGTGGAACAGGCTTCCTTTACCCCTGTAGTATTTTCCACAACTGGCGGAATGGGAAGAGAAGCACTAACATTCTATCATCGTCTGGCCAACATGCTTTCTCGGCACAGCTCAACATCTCATAGTGGCACTCTGGCGTGTATTCGCTGCGCATTGTCCTTTTCATTGCTTCGTTCTGCTACAATGTGCATCTGGGGAACACGATCCATCCTTCATCGTTCCAACAATGCTTCCCCGGAGATGGGCCATATTGCTGACCCTAGGGACTTTTAGTTGTCCCCCTTTCAGTTGTCCAGCACACTTTGCTTGAATGTGACATGGCCCACATTAACAAAACACTGAAATGACCACAATTACGTACACTAACAAAACTGTCAACAACGTTACCATACAGATTAACAACAAATAAAGAAATACACTCATACTACAGTAGTGAAACATAAATGAATTAGTCTTATGGCAAGTTCACTCTGTTGGCATGCCTAAGTTAGATGTTCAGTTGCTTGATATTGACTCTGTTATTTCCTTCAACAATGTATTGTACTGTTGGCTGTGTGTTACTAATCACTGGGCTGGACTACTGAATTGACCTATTTACACATGTTATGGTTGGATTGGTCGAGTCATGCTACCTTCAGCCCACTACTAAATGCCAAATACAAGCAGTGGAAAGGGTTTCAGTACTAATCACAACACTTATACTACTTTGTGTAAAGTATTGCTGTAGGACTGATAGTGATACTAGAGAGTTGCCAGTCTATGATGCAATTCTAAGCCTCAAATATAGTAGGCCACCTAGCACATGCAAGCAGCTAGAAAGTACTCCTGACAAGTTTGTATAAGAATTCAACCAAGATAGATCCAGAATGGGCTGTACATGTGTAGCCCACGTATCTCAGATTTTACGGCATCCACAAACATCGTTCTACAAGCATATGATGCCATCAGTGAGTTGATTGTTGGTTAATCATCACTATCACAGCGCTGCAGCACTACTTATTATTTTTATGAGGGTAGGTATAATTTATAGTGTATAAGTATTGTAAAGTAGCAGTAAAATTCTTAGAGAAAGTTTTCGCCTATCATTTAGTAATGGACTTTGGTTCAACTGAAGGTGTTTAGCTAGTTTGACCGAATATGTTCAACTGCAACATATGTAAAGAAAAAAACAAAAATACGTTACTTCAATAGTCCAGTTGAGTGAATAGTAACTACTGGTGAATAATGATAAGAACGCTACACAAACTACCTATTACTCAAACAGCCTCACAAATAAGTAGCCTTCCTCAGCCGTTCTCTTCCTGTTCCAGGAATTAATTGTATGATAACTGGGCATTGATCACAACAATGTAATGGTCTTGAACTAAGTGTAACATTTGCTCATGCTATATTTGGCTCTCGTACTGTATTTTAGGTTGCTTGAGAACAGAAACATGATCAAACACATGGTTCATAGGATGAAGATTTTGAGCTACCAAGGATTGTAGTTAATAGGTCGCGCCAGCAAAGAGATTTTTTTATTTTATATGATAGGCAAAATACATAAATTTTCATCAGAAATTCTTTTAAATCCTCATGCGAATCGTGAATGTGATTCCGTTTTTGTTTTTATGTTTCATAACAACCTGAAAAATATGGTAACTTGTATTATCACTGATATCTCTCAGTCAGTCCACCTGTTTCTCATTTCTCTCCCACCTATAAAGATGTTTAAATATAATAGTTTCACCACTAACAAAACCACATGCTTCCTCAGGAAACCATATTGCTTTCCTAAATCTCATAAAGTAACCACCACAATATAATTCTGTCTCAATTGGCAGATTGTTTCATTTATTTATTTCCTTTACCAGAGGACATACAGGCTCCGTTTTTGTTTTTATGTTTCACAACAACCTGAAAAATATGGTAACTTGTATTATCACTGATACGTAGGAATAGAGGTGCACAATCTCTTGTCAGCCCACCTGTTTCTCATTTCTCTCCCACCTAGTAGAGATATTTTAATATAATAGTTTCACCACTGACAAAACCACATGCTTCCTCAGGAAACCATGTTGCTATCCTAAATCTCATAAAGTAACCACCACAATATATTTCTGTCTCAGTTGGCACATTGTTTCATTTATTTATTTCTTTTACCAGAGGACATACAGGCTCCGTTTTTGTTTTATGTTTCATAACAACCTGAAAAATATGGTAACTTGTATTATCACTGATACGCAGGAATAGAAGTACACAATCTCTTGTCAGCCCACCTGTTTCTCATTTCTCTCCCACCTATAAAGATATATAATAGTTTCACCACTAACAAAACCACATGCTTCCTCAGGAAACCATATTGCTTTCCTAAATCTCATAAAGTAACCACCACAACATATTTCTGTCTCAATTGGCACATTGTTTCATTTATTTATTTCTTTTACCAGAGGACATACAGGCTCCGTTTTTGTTTTATGTTTCATAACAACCTGAAAAATATGGTAACTTGTATTATCACTGATACACAGGAATAGAAGTACACAATCTCTTGTCAGCCCACCTGTTTCTCATTTCTCTCCCACCTATAGAGATATTTTAATATAATAGTTTCACCACTGACAAAACCACATGCTTCCTCAGGAAACCATGTTGCTATCCTAAATCTCATAAAGTAACCACCACAACATATTTCTGTCTCAGTTGGCACATTGTTTCATTTATTTATTTCCTTTACCAGAGGACATACAGACTTAAATTCCAGTGCATGGGAGTGTCAAAGTTCCCCCCCATTGGGTGATAACTGTCATACAGCCTGACAGAGTAGCTATGCTACTGTGTGACAAGGTACATCATAACAACAGTGAATGTTTACCAATGAAAACAAAATATGGAAATATTGTTACAAAATATACCAGTACAACATCTTGACTTGTGTGTCTGACCCATAAAGGGTCTGGTATCACTCAATACAATGCCGCGTCGAGTGGAATGTTTAAGATCGAGACTTCCAAAATCGTAAGTCGCCAATGAAATTCAAGATCTTTAATTGTGTCATGGACCTGGTTAAACATCATAGTATTTCAGTAAGATCGAGTAGTCAATGAGCCCAAATTGTACCTGCTCAGTAGCTGAACAAAGTCTCAACACATCACAACAGTGAAGCGTATACAAAGCATAATGCTAAAAGCGAAGCAAAGGATGGATAATCTGGCATCATCCTGACATGTTCACTATAGAAGGCTAACATTTTTATGCTTGCCATGATTTCATTACTTTCGTAGCCACAAGTAATTTCCTGTTTAAACAGTGTTGAAAGGTTTCTAATGGACTTGGCTTTGCAAGTGATACCAGACTTTATGGGTGAGTCTGACAATCTGTGACGATTTTTGGTCCAGCCATCAGCCCCAGCAGTGCATAGTAAAAAATCTACTTGCTTTCCTGGCTCTATCATTCTATTTCAAAATAATCCCTTGTCAGTCTTTCGCCCTTGCATGTCATATGACACCACTCCATCAACCCCAGAAAAGGCAAGTCATACCTGGACACCACTACTTGGAAAAACTGTTCTACTCTATAGTTTATAATTGTATAGTGTCTCTTCAGTAGCTATGAAGTTAAATCTCTACACAATTTGGAGAAAAAAATCTTGTGTAGGAATTTGAATATACTTTAATAAACTTTGTGCACTGGAATATAAAATAGTTATATAATAGTTATTAGTTATGTGTCATCAGATTACACTTGACAGAATCAACTTTGTAACTTACAGTCTAGATCAATTATAGAGAAGTTATGATTAATTCTGTGCATAATATTATATCAGAAAGTTCTCCTAATAGGGAACATCAAAGGAAGTAGTAACATCTCAGTTGTGAAGGATAAATCCATGATAGCTATGTCACAGTAGTCTCACATTCGGAAAAAAACGAGAACGTCATTGATCAAGTTTTCATAAACAAACATAAGTTTAAGTTACCACCAAGACTAGTTAGCTTCAACCATATTCTTATATACGTACCTAGTGGGGCACACCGATTTTCTCTAGTTTAGTATCTAGAATAAATAAATAAATACAATGGAATATTATCTTTAAAATCCTTATTACAGCATTAATTTAATAGCTACAATTCAGTATTGCTATAGATGAATCTGACAGCTTTACTAATGGTAGCCAGTGTGACAGTGCAGGCAGGCTCATGACTGAGATAACTTCATGAATTTTAACTTTGATGGGCTAGCTAAAAACCCTAAATTCTGTTGCTCTGTACTATTTACTTATGGCTTCTGAGGTCAGCTGGGGTTTCACTAATGGATTCTTATGGTCGCCACTAATTACATAATTAGACTGTGGCTTGTTTGAATGGTTTATAGCACATGCTTTAACCTGCGCTCCAGATCAGATGATGTTTTTATGATGAAAAAGTAGCCAAAAGCGAAGATAGAAGAGCGATATACATGAAGAAAGTAAAGTAAGTCTTGTATCTTTTTCATCATGGGTCCAATGAATAAAGTAATCCATAATTGACTGATCGCTATTCCGGTTATTACACAATTAAGAAACAATAACTGTGGTCAGGGAACAGGTGCTCACCTCAGTTTCTACACCTCGATATTAAAATTAGAACTAGCCTGTCATTTGTAAAGTGATAGGTTTTAAAATTTCATATGGGTAACCATAGTATTTTTGCTTCAAAAGAGCATTTGTTGTTTTTTGATAGAGCCTTCTGGCGAGGAATGGCTTGGCATTGAAGAAGACTGATCAGTGCCAGCTCAAGTCCGGAAGAAGAATATCTGATGATTGAGAAGCTAGAGGACAAAAGTATAGAAACGCACACATTTGATTATATACTTTTTCAATAATGTATTTGAGAAAGAACCAAGTCTCTAATCCATGAAATGTATAAGACTAGTTCTAGTTCAAATCGTAAAATTATAACTTGCAAACATAGCTAGCTAGCTGAACTATTGCTAAAGAGAGTTTAGGGACTGGCATGCTTTCCCCTTCGTGAATTTCTGATAGAAATCCAGCAAAACCACAAAAGTCTATGCTTTCTTTTTGACACGGATAGGTTTCGCTATATCTAAGTCGAATCATTCACAATTAATTTGGTATACACAGACTACATACATGCATACATACATATACGAACATTTTGTTGATCGTAAGTCTAGTAACCAGTCATACTACGAACGAGAACGCAAAACATTAACACCTACCGGCTCCGAGTCTGTGTTTAATCACTTAGTGATCTTACCGGCTCGAAACAAACTTCATCAGCACCCAGGTCAGCACCACAAGGACTCCACTAAGTTGTTATACGGCAAACAGTTCAACGTTGTACTGTGACACAACAAGTATTTCGCTCCTCTGACAACCGCTTTTCCTTACACATTATATATCAGGAAGTCAGGTGTTTCCGGAAGTTTAGCTTCATAAATATTTTTTTCTGCTCGATACGGAAATGTTAGCTATTCATACGTACGTAGCTATATGCCTCCCGCGCATGGCTTAAATTAATCTATAATAATACCACAACTATGTCATACAGTATGGTAGTACTGTATATTAGGGATCATGGAGGTATGCTTTTTCTTATACCATCCTGGCATCTTGGAAGTATACGTAACTAAGCCTAAAAATGTTTTCAGTGTGAGCCTAAATGCTTCCAATAATAGATTGCCACAAAAATTTTATTCAATGGAGTTTTCTACTGACTAACTGCCTGCCCAATGCCTTCAGACAAGCATAACTCAGTAACGGCTAAGGCTACGGGCTTGATTTTTTCACTGTTCAATGTCTGACAGGTGCCGTTGGCATACTGCAGTATGTACAACGCATACATGCATGCTTACCTTTGTCATCCTTTGTGTCCCATTGTTGGTTCACAGTAGCACAATAGCTTCCCTACATTTGTAAACAGAAATCTTTTGTATTTTTAATGGTGACTGGATTGATTGCAGAAGCGTTTCTCCTGCTGAAAACTAAGCATAATGGCCATGCACTTCAGTAATTGATAGTTGGAGTGTGTGTTCAGGTATGTTAGGAATTTTATGAGATCACAGTGGAAAAAGTAGGGAACAAGGGAGGTTTTGATAATTATGCTAGAAATTCAGTGGCAGCAGATACCTTATATCAGGAGTTAATAATGCCTCTCAACTACAGTATTATGTGACCAGGTTTGCATAAAGGGGTCTTCCACACACATCCAATTCATCAAGTTTGATAATTCATAACTTGAGATTGGAAAAATCCACTGACGTAAAATTAACTCAGTAGTGTGTGCCTGCATAGCTGAATGGTTTGAGAAAATATTTCTTGAACACTAAGTAATGGTCTTCCTTCCAAGTTCATAGATTTGCCAGGATGTGTGTGGAAGATCCCTTTTCCCAAATCCAGTCACATAATTATATTCACTAATAATCAAGAGTGAATATAATTATGAAAAGGCACTATATACAATACTTTATTGTATATAGTATTGTAAAGAGGCACTATATACAATACTTTTTATGATAAATGCATGATCATGATAATTGTGCAGAGTGTGAACATACAGTATGAAATTTACTTCAAAATTGTGGTAAAAGTTCTTGATTATATATGTATGTATAATACGCATACGCATATTCTGCATGCATGCAAGCAGCAATATTTTGTTAGCTATAGTTAGACTGAATGATGCACTTAGTCCATGTTGTATTCTGCTACAGTAAGTGGTATCAAGGGCCTGGGACAGTAAGAACAGATAGGTCGGGGTTCCCAACCTATGTTTGTATACAAGATCTAGATTGCTATTAAACCAGTACTCAACTGGTCTTAACAGCATGTATGCTGGGGATCTGGGGACATGCATGCCCCTACCCTAGCTACTTTTGAAATAACAAGTTTGCAGCTAAACTGATCAATCAAAGTGTAACTCAATGATAAATAATTTGTAGCTATCTATAATCTAATTGTTGCATGGGGGACATAGCAGTAGCTGTGACATAGCCACAGCTATTAAATAGCTACTGTAATATAAAGTCTCTTGTTGTTTGTTGTATACATAGTGTGATCTGTGCATGTTACTCCAGTAACTCCGATTCACTGATCACTACATAGTTAATAGCACCACTGCCATGTTGTTATTATGTGTATTGTGTTAGCATGCATTACTCTAGCATCTCATTTATGCTGGGATTGATTTCAGTCTTGGCAAAAACTTTCATATATCATATCATAAATCATATACTACTGATGATTTTATCAACTGCAGATAACTGGATATAGCCGTTCAAAAATACTCTATTCTGTTGAACTTTTTTTTTGCTGGTGTCATTGCAAGTGAAACAGAATTATTCTCTTTTACACCATTTTTTGCATTGTGCATGTGATTTCCAGCCTTTATTATCAGATTCAGGATCCAGGAGCTTCTGATCTACAATGTATGGTTCTTTATATTATTGTAATTTTATAATGATGAAACATATCATACTCAGTAAACAATCAAGGAATCATTATTTACACAGTGGATGAATAATTAATTTGCATCTGTGCTTGAACCGTATCACTGGTCCCTCCTGACTCAAAAGAATCAGAGACAGCGTTTATTCTAGGATTTCTCCTATGGGGGGGAATCAGGAATTTTGGGGTGACCAGGTGCCTGAAAGTCCATAGTTGTCCAATTTCACTATAATTTGAAATAGTTGTGAAACTGGTTAGTCATTTACGTAAGCTGTGTAATGAGTGTTAATTTTGATTTTTGGTGAAGCCAAATCCTATGGTTGGTAGAGCACAATGCATA
This sequence comes from Dysidea avara, assembly GCF_963678975.1. Taxonomy (NCBI): domain Eukaryota; kingdom Metazoa; phylum Porifera; class Demospongiae; order Dictyoceratida; family Dysideidae; genus Dysidea; species Dysidea avara. Next base: position 31,128,135 of record NC_089273.1, read on the forward strand.
GTGATGACATAATGATGTAATATCTAGGACAACCATGTGCACCTCATGTATGCAATTATCCTATTAGTAGTGCACTGTGTCTGGTGAATAAACAATTTGTGTGAGATCACTAAGATATTGTATTGATGATCATTACATGTATAATACCGACTGCATGGGTGGATGTCTTCCAAGAAACTTATAGGCTATTTCAAATTGAATATTAGGGTATTTTCATGGTTAGGGATTTTTTAAATCAGGCTTTCTGAGGTTCAATCTGGCAGTATATTTGCTGACTGTACATGCCACTTTTTGAATATTTTACAAAATTACACTCTCTGAAAGGACATTTTAAGAAACTGGGTAAACTTGGACTCTCATTGTATATGTACCCTAGGAGACGTTTAAAAATCAAATAATCTGATATTGAATCTGAGAGTGTTTTAAGGTTGCATATGCAACTCTTAACCTGAGAAAATTTTACATATTAAACACTCTTTAGATTGAATCTGAGAGTATTTTTAAAGTTTTGTGTGCCATTTTAAAAACAAGCTGAACCTAAGTATAGTGTAGCAGTCACTCACAATTTTAGGGGGTGAGTCAGAGATTTTAGGGGGGGGAAGTCCCCCCCTAACAGCCCTAGACTAAACACTGATCAGAGATATATACCTACATATATACAACTACAGTATGCATGCAGACACACAGCTACTAACATACACTGCATGCATACTCATAGTCTATATAAAAATAGATCATGACCATTTCATCAATTGCAATACATTTGTAAATTAAAATCTGCAGTTGGCTGGGAGATCAACCCTACACTCCCACAGTATCTACCATTGGAACTCTATCCTTGGAAAAAATATTGATGTTGTTCCTGATTATTTGTAATCTTTCTATACTTATCATTTATACATGGTGTACTCAGCAAACCAGACTAATTTTATTAATGTGTAGTTACCTAATAATCAAAAGCTGGCTATATCCAGTGTCATATGGTTAAAGGTTGCATGGTCCCAAAAAGATCCCACCATCTCAGAGCTTCCTAGCATCTCAATCAAATGTACTGAAATCAGTGCACAAACAAAAGAGTTGTTTTTAACTGTAAGCTAAAACGTAGGCTCTCAAGCTTGTAAGAAAATGTTATAATTACTACCTTTACCTCATTGACATATATAATGCATAGCCTTAACACTGACCTGTCAAAGTAACTGTTAGATACATCAGTTTATCTCAGTTGCATTATTTATGCCCTTCCTGTGTGGGGTCCTCCACTGTGTCAGTATCTGGAATGTATGCAAAATTATAGACTGCGCAGATGTCCAAGCAACCATCTACTGTTACTTCAAGCATGTACGTATGTCAACACTGTTTATCCACTACCTGTCATGTAGAAAACTTATTCACTTTCAGTTCTCAGTCATAATAGTCTAATGTTTTATCAATACCATCACGTCGAATGCATCCCTTTGTTAACTATGATTTGGCTTGGTCACTGTCATTTTCAATATAATACTAGGACAAATAATTATTTGCTAATTCACGAAGACTTCACCTTTCATTTACTATAATATTTTTCAGGTGGATCCGGCATAATACATATAGACAAGTTGCCTATTTAGGGCGTGTCCCTTGTGTAACGCGAGAAAACGCGACTTTCCGTTTTACGCATGATTACAATGTTGGTCAAGAAGTCAACAAAAAACCCATTTTTAAAAATAGTTTAACAAACGTTTTTGGTTCTTCAAAGGTACAAGATGAGTTAAAATCATCCATTCTATGATTCTAAGTAGTAGCAAAGTCTTACAAAGAATGTTTTCAGCGAGTTTTATCGCTTTCCAAAAACCCAAGATTGAGAGAAAATCATCTTCTCGTTCAGCCTTCACCTTACACGTTGGATATGTTATAGCTCGAACCTTTCTCTATAACATACTTTCTGTTCTGAAGGCTGGCTAACTCTTGCTTGCTAAAGTTAACCGAAACGTTCATTTTCTCCAATAGCCGTAATACATTTTTGACTTAGCGAACTCGGAAAGTATGTGGAAAATTTACGGTAAAACGACCACGCCTTAAAAAGGCAACCCGTCTATAGGGACCCGCCGATTATGCTGGCATAATAATGAGCATAATAGGTGAAGCATTGAGCATAATGATAGCATAATAGGCAGACCACTTGTGTATTACCATAAATTCTTGCTTACTAAGTACATATCACAGAAAAAGATCGATATACTCTAATAGAACAGTCAGAGAATAATCAGACATCTGACTGTTCTATTAGAGTATATCGATCTTTTCTGTGACATGCATTTTGACAAGCAAAGATTCAGAGTCTATGCTTCAGAAACTTACTGTTTTCCCATAAAGTGCAAATTTACTAGAAAAACATGGGAATTGAGGCATAAATATTGAGCATAATTTAAGCATAATAGGAAAAATTTTGAGCAGTGCAGCATAGTATACTAGGTAAAATAATGAGCATAATCGGCGGGTCCCTAAATACATACCATCTTCTTTCCATCTTGCTATCCAAGACCTATACATAGCAATTCCACCATAACTACCATGCATATTGCCTCAATGATCTGTAATTATAAGGTATTTGGTGTGTAATTATTGTCATCTGGTTGGTAATTAAGTTTTGTTTTGTTATGTGTTCACTTGTAGTTACATTGTGCTTAGCAATTGTTTTTCTTATTTTGTTTTTGTACTGTACATATGGATATTTAATGTCACTGCATTTTGTCACTCCTGCAACGAAGTACCATTTAGTGCATAAACTTTCAAAAGTTTTGTTACCACCTGCCAAGGTACTGGTAACTACATATCTGCAGCACAGTGGAACACATGCACCTTTATAACTATACTACTGATGACTTACTACTCATACATTTTGCCATTCACATGCATAATTGTGGCTGGTTGGAACTTATGTCATACCACACAACTTTCTTCCCACATATGCATGATTGATAAACTGCCAGGCCAATTAAAATTTATGTTATGTATACTATGATTGTTACAGTATATAAATCTAAGTGCCCCTATACATTGCTATAGTAGATATCCAACTTTCCCAGGATTGTATATAGCTACAGATGTATCTCAAAAGATCATCTCTCCATAAACACACATCACCAGTTCTTCAGAAATAAATTCCTTCCCTGAAGCCATGGTTACTCCAATTTCTATGACACACTTATGTGTATGAACACTATTCACAACTTTGACCACACAGCTAGTATTATGAAGACTACTGCATGGTAAGCATGCAATCAGCCAGTGTTAACTGCTAGCTCTGGAAAGGCTTGATGCCATTTGCCACTAAACCAGCAAAGAAATATGAGTTCCTATGGATACGTACATATACATGAAATTGACAAGGAAAAAAACGTCCTGACTGTCTGGCAGAGTCCTGTAAGCGTTGGAGCATCAATTGGGTGACTGTAGGTCAGCGTTGAAACCGGGTCGGGTCATCCGGGTCATCCGGGTCAACCGGGTCACATTTTCTCCGGGTCATCCGGGTCTGACCCGGTTTACAAATTATCCGGGTCTGACCCGGATTGGATCACGTGAGAAACTAAATTGATCGTTTAACGACGTGGAACCTATAAACGCTAGTCGCGTAGCTCTTTCGTGAGCCACGCCCACTTATCGCGTTACAAACACACGCTCAGCCACGCCCATTTATTAGTAAGTGCAGTCTGTAGCATGTAACTGTGTCCGTTGCTGTGTGCAAGCTTATGTGGAGCCACGCCCACTAATCGATTATTGTATGAGTTGTATATAGTCTAGGTCTAGTCTGGATAAGTACTTTGTGAGCCACACCCATTTTATTATATTGGGAAAATGCAATACGGGTATGTACGAAGCCACACCCAATTGCTGTCTGTAAACTCACAGTAACTACGTGGAACCAAACCCACTGACTGATTTTAAATTATAAACTTACCGGCGTAGTTATCACATAACTACTCGTTTACTCAACATGAATCGAACGCTAAAAACGTAGTCTCGCTCACTCAAGAATACCCGAAACATAGCTCTTATCGCGCGCCTCGGCTTAATTTAATCCGGGTCAATCCGGGTCACATCCGGGTCAAATCCGGGTCAGTGGGTCATCCGGGTCAGCAGTAGTGACCCGGTTTCAACGCTGCTGTAGGTTCGAGGCTGCCAAGGTCCAGTTATGGATTTTTTCTCCTTTCTGCATGCATCTTTTCAAACATAGTTAATATAACAACTTTAAACAGGCTGTAGAACCAGGTGTCCTACAGATACTTACCAAGTGAACTACAAACATTGAGAAAGGCTAGGGTAGTATGATGTTAAGAATACAAGTAGTGAGCTTGAATTCTACTGTTGGAGGGAAAGGCGAGGGGGATAAGCAAGAGGCACAAGGGAAGAAAGGATCTGACTTTTCAGAAATTTAAGTACCACTTTTGGGCTGTATATAATAGTGGTACAAAACTTCAATACATAGATGTGTTACACATTAGAAGCTTTGGTTCAATGTCCACCATTAGTACTACCACCTAGTAGCTATTCTTGTTGGTTGTCAAGATAAACACTTAAATTATTATATCAGTTTAATAATATTTTTCAGAACAAGTCTATAATGTACCAGTACAGATCTAGAGATGACAAGAGATTACAAAACTCCCAAAGTTTCAGCATCTTTCAAACTCCTACTGTACCTGTGAACTGGGTTCTTGAGGAGCATCAGCTACTTGAGTGAAAGAACTCAAATATATCGGCAGTTTTATTATCTCACAATCAAATTTACAGTTCTTCAAAATATATACAGAGTTGCAAGGATGTGATGGTAGCTGGGTTAAAATGCAACAGTTTTCAAATAACAACAATTCAGATGAATTTGGTGCCAAATCCTAGTGAAACTTGGTTGAGGTAACACAACTTCATCTGAATTGAATTTGTACCATCAAGCTATAATCACAGTCATTTTTAGGCCGCTGCTTTCAATTTTCACAACTTCTATTGTCCTGGCCTTTTAGAAGGGGTGTACCATACCCTTATTTACAACTTGGTTGTTTTGGTTTAGATAATATATTGTGGGTAACCCAACAATTGAGCCCCACCTATGCAGTACTGTGTATCACAACCACACTCTTCAGGCGCATTGGTATGTACATACATACATAGACATTATACTTTGATCAAGAGTAAATAATTTACTCTTGCTATGATGTATATACGGTGTGTGTGTGTGTGTGGACACATGTGTGTGTACAGTGCACGAGTGTATGGGTGGTGTGGATATTAAAATTAATTTTATATTACTGGCAACAACCCTGTCCATGAGGTGCAGACCATGCAGACAGAGACATTTATACTAGCTTTGCAAGTCAATTAGAAACAGAGAAATTGTATCATAAATACATTTCATGCATGCGTTAGTGCTATGCAATGGGAAGAGGAACCTTTGTTTGAATTCTTTGAGTTAGGTACACCCTTTTCCTATCCAGTAACTCCTGGTGATCTTTCATCTTGCGTGTACATAATTAAAAGGTTTCCACATAAGGGTATTTAGCACCCTTTGATTACAGAATATCTTCTTCCAAAAATACATTAAGGCTCTTGTAATTGGCAGAGTAAATAAATACTACAACCACACCATACACACAGATAACAACCAACAATTCACCAGCAAGAATGAGAGCTGTCTTTAATGGATCTTGAATGAATGCCAGTGAAACAAAAGGAATAAGTGTCCCAAGTAAGCAATACTTAGAGAGGTCAAACAATGCATGACATATTCCCTCAAGAAGAACTGTTTTCTTTTGTAACGATATACAATATGAAATATTATTAAGTATATCATGGTAATAATGAAAGTGAAGCTAAGAGCAACAGATGAGGGAGCTGGAACATCTTCTTCTTCAAGTAACTCCTCACGATGTTTGATCAATTCTGAGGCAGCAACTAAATGAAAAGCAATCAATGGCATAACTGCTATAGCAGCTGTGATACCTTTAGCAACATCATGAGGATACTTTAGTTTATCAAGTGCGTTTCAAACTTGATCAATTTTGGAGAGATAGTCCCTTTTATATCCTTCTTAGATTTATCTATAGCTGGAAAAATCCATGTGTATGTTGTCAAGCAGAGAAAGACATAGAGAAGACTGCTCAATACTTCCAAGTAAAACAACATGGCATATATAGTTCAATAATGGACGTCCTCATCTGAATTACTCTGTGTCTGAAAATAATACTTGCTGGCTAAGTCAAGATCTAGTTCTTCAACATATCTTCCTTGTGCATGCATTCTGCTCTGCGAAGAAAAGATGGGAGTATACCAGTTACTATTTTACAAAACATTGAGTAATGTTAGTGGTAATGATATTGCTGTGAAACGTGTGTATAATGGTCACCTTTGGACCAGAAAGTTTCAAACTTTGCATACAGGTAACTGCTATAAAACCCTGCTGTGCATTCTGTGGTTAGCAGCATTTTACTGATTATGCACAAGTAATTACTACTAAGAGGTTTGCGCAAACCATAAATTTTCTGTTTTGTCAACAAGCTGTACAGAATCAACAGCAATGCTAATAGCTGTTGAATAAAAATTTAAGTAATGGTGCCATATAGAGTATAATAGGCAGGAAGTGTGATATAATTGAAACTTTATTGAAACAGTGCCAATTGTCAATTGTAGCGTCAGATTATTGGCTGAACAAGTTTTACAGTGACCAATATTAGCCCCTGTGCTATGGAGAATTGAAATTACTGCATGTATACAGTTATTCCTTAGCTGGCCACTATACCCATTAGACTTAATGCAGACCACAAGTGCATACATTTATATGGGAAAACATTTGAGACTTCGTGACCATTGCCATTATAAATAATCACAGGCCACAGCTCAAACCTTTTGTTGTTTAAAACAAATCCTAGTGACAATTACAGATATACAATGATTAAACTAACCTGATGTAAAATCAGGGGGGAAAAATACTCAGTCACTAAGAAGTGTACAATGCTAAAGTGTCAAAAAAAGTTGTCCGAAAACGTGACCTCCCCACCGAATTCCCAAAACTCTTCACCACTGAACCACTTCTGTCAGCTGTTCAGTTCACTTAATTTCTAGTCAACTTTACACTGTTATTTTACAAATCTTTACATATCTGTGTATAATCTTCTAACATTTGCAGTAATAAAGGAACACTAAAAGTTCATAATATCTACCAATGGAAACTCTAGATTGTTCTAGAGCAATCTATGAGTGTTCTATTAGAATTCTCAAAAAGGTGCACTCTTAGAGTATTTCAAAAATATTTAACAAATAGTCAAATAAACTCCTCAATTACTATTCATGTCAAAAAAGTTGTCCATGGTTTGGTTTGAACCAGGGACTTCAGATCTACAATTCCACTACTGTCAGCTGTTCAGCTCTAAAATGAAAGTTCTAGTTTAAACCTACTTTACTTAATATTAAAACTTCATTACTGTCAGACCTTCAGTGCTGGTCACTGTAAAGTACTAATAACAATAATAACAATAGATCTACCATTGGGAAATCTGCTACAGTAATCTATGAGTGCTGCATTAGCGCTGTAAAAAATGTGCACTCTATTACAGTATTACAATTGGTCAAATGAACTATTCAATATGATGCAATTGCAACTTCTGTCTTCCATAATCATCATGGTATCTGTAAGGAAGAAGAAATGTGTAAACCAATGCCAGCATGCTCTACAGAAGTGTTCTGCTTTCCTTGAACATTACAAACAATACCTTATGCAGTCTAAGTTGTGGTTCATTATACTATGCAGCGACTGTTCTGTTCAATTAAAGGCAATTAGTTACTGTTCTATTAGAGTATCCTGGTCTTCAATGACACACCTTTTTGAAATTCTGAAGAAGGCATGGAATCATGCACATCTTAGTTCAATAAAATTTGGTGCATTTAGCTATGACATAATATTTGTTTTCAATTTTGTACAAGTGCATTTTGCTCCTTTTTGTCTTCCTATTATTCCAGAAAGAAATTTACACAATTCTATTTGCAAGCTGCTGAAAGCCGTCTTAATCATGTAGCTGTTATGATCATGTACTGCAGGGTTGAATACAGGTCGAATCATCTATGTCACATTTTGTCAGCAATTATCTGTTTTATAAGGGATTAATAAATTGTGACTGGGCCAGCAAAAACAGGGCATGTGGGCACAAACTACATCCTGTCACACTACAGGCCATATCTCAGTATTGGAACAGAATATTTGCATTCTCTAACTTGCATCATAATACCAATTAAATGCTTACTAAGAGCTTAAGATTGCATTGCCATAGCACAATGGTACAAAAGGTTATGAGTGATGAAAGTTTGAAAAAGTAGGAAAAAATCATGTGCCCACATGCCCTATTTTTGCAGACCAGTCACAATTAACAAGATCATTTGCACTGATGGAAATGGAGTAAGTAGGATTCTAGGTAAACAGGAATGTAAAGCAGGAATGGAAACAACCAAGAGAAAAAGTAAAGGTCATCATGCTAATGCAAAGGTTGGATTTACAACACAATGCTTCTTTGCAGTATTGTTGGATCCTTCCACTAAAACGATCGGTATACTCTAATAGATCAATCACCTGCAGTAAAACACTCTAATAGAGCAGTCGAACATGTTCAACTATGCCACCACTTGGACCTGCATTGAAAGCCTGTGAATTGATGGACTATAGCTAGTATAGGTTAGGCACAGTATATGGACTAGCGAAGTTGTCAAAACTGAAAACTAGCTACTCCCTTAAAACTATAAACATTTTGAAAGATAAAATAATTGAGTATGCAGAGGTTTACAAGATAAACTGACAGTGCCTGCATAGAGCAGTGGGAAGTTGTACCAGACTGCCACAGTCATATGATAAACACATCATGGGGTATGTAAAAGCTGTACTATAATTATGTGTCAAGCTGAGATGGAATCAATAAGGAGACTAAGGACAATATAAACAGTCATGGGGGGAGGTGCTGCAGCCTGAAACCAACTGCATGCTTCATATCCCATCATTATAATTTCCTATTTAGAAGCAGCAGAAACAGCTTACAAAGCTGAGGCACTGTCAGCTAATTAGAAACTAGAATACTTTGAGAACCTCTTCATGTTTAATAGTTAAGTTTTTGGTTAAAAGAATATATATATAGCTAGAATATTGCATCACTGCAGGGTAGTATAGTCAACAGCTGCATATTCAGGGAGGGGTGTGATAGCTGCATAATTATGTAGAGTGAAGTATCAATTATCAAGCAATTTTTCGAACAGCTGCTGCTCACTTCCTATATATAAATCCAGCAACTTAAGTTATTGTACCACAAAGTAGGCTACACTAGCAGCAACTATCCTCCAATAATCAGCTATGTATACATTGACATAATACACCAAAGCATTGTCAACATACTGTATTTCAAAATTCTCCTGGGGAAATCATGCAGGAGAAAAAGGATAGGCCTAAAATAATGCAAACCACTGTGGAATGCTGGAAATAGGCCTGCATCAAATATGCCAGCATAATAGGCTGGAGTGCCATGCCAGCATAACAGGTGGATATTTCAAACTATGGAGTTTAATTCCATTAAAATATATCAATACAGTAGTCAGTGGAAACTGCAAACTGTAATAGCTATAGAGCACTCAAATGTGTACATAGATCGATGCTCTCTAATAGAACAGTCACTTTGTAGTGAAATGTTCTAACAGAGCATTCACTGATTAAAATGTTCCAACATATTTGTAAGAAATTAGGAGCATAATAGGAACACTGAAGAGCATAATAGGAACACTGAAGAGCATAATAGGAACACTGAAGAGCATAATAGGAACACTGAAGAGCATAATAGGAACACTGAAGAGCATAATAGGAACACTGAAGAGCATAATAGGAACACTGAAGAGCATAATAGGAACACTGAAGAGCACAATAGGTGAGGATTTTGGGAAATTCCTGAAAGCATTTGGGCAAATTTTGAGCATATTTGACTCAGGCCTAGCTAGAAAGCACTTCAACTGACAGGGGTACTTATTACAGTATACAATGTTAATGACTACACACCTGTTAGATAGATAATCTTTTATCCAGGTTAGAGTGGATGAGTTAATACAGTTTGTGAAATAAGTGTGGCACTTTATTGAAGACCTTGCTGAATTTGTTCTCTTGCATGGATTGAGATAAGCAGCAAAGTTGTTGATGTATGGAGTAAATAATGTGTCCAAAAATTTTATAAGATATGCCTGCCCAGTTAGGGATCATCCATTATTTTCATTTTCGCAAGAGTACAGAGATTACGCTGGGGGGGTGGAAAGGGGGCAAATTCACCAGTCACCTTTTCAAAATGTTGGTCTTAGTAGCACCACATTTTGTAACATGGGCACGAGTGGTCTGCCTGATATGTCCACCCAAAGCTTGAGGGTCACAGGCCCGAGGGCTGAGGGTGGACATATCAGGCAAGACACAAGTACCCGTGTTACAACTATTATGTAACACATCAATTACAGGCTAATAGATTGTCAGGTGATTAGTGCTTCTTCTCTCCAAACTTAAACTCGTAATAATAGTCATGTGAGGATTAATTTATCCCCATAATCGATTTTAATTATAAAACAAACCGGGCGCTATCGCTACCTCGTGAGTTAGAGGGCATTATCTGTAATTTCCTGACCACATGATAATATCACATATTTATACCCAAAAATTTCTTTGGTCTGCTCACGCAAAGTGTTACATAAAGTAATCACAGTACGTAATTTAGTGCTAGTGTTTGATTGGAATGTGTAAGGTGGTGAAACTTGATCTGCTGCTGGACTGCCGCTTCAGGACAACATACATATATAATCAACATTCTTTCAGTGCCTGATTAGGAGGTGCATGTAGATGTAACACTGATCATACATTAGACTATAGTCACCAATTCACAATATATATTATAGAAAGTTACATCACAATACTGACATGTGCCTAACAGTGAGAGAAACATTTTTGGATGTACCTACATGTCAATATCTGCTATACAGTAGAGTAGATTCTGTCAAGTAGTGAATAGAAAATATTTAATTGAACCCATTTGGCTTATCACAGCTACTTTTTAGGATTACATTTACCACTCAGTGTTGAAATGTTATCACAAGTCACCCAAATGTACAGTAACCCCACCCTTAAAAAGGTGTAAAACCAAAAAAATGTCAGTACATGTACAGTAGTACATTCCAGTATTCCAGTCCAGTCCAGTCCAGTGATTATACACTATCATTTCACTGTATTGCAGTTATTACAAGTGTACACATCCACCCACTTGTGGTTATTAGAGGAATGATAACAAATCCACCCAGTGGTTTGGTGGGTAGGATCTAGCAAATACATGCACATACCAAGTAAAATATCTGCCAGTCTGCCTTGTAAATTTCTTTCTATAAGCTGGGTCACAGCTTGGCTATTTTTGTGTAGAGTTCACTTCTTTTTGAATTTTATAGCCAGCCTGCTTTAGGGTTTGTTTTTATCAATATTGTTTCCTTCTTATCTACAGACACAATTATGATTATCGAACTTAAATTATGTTGCATTGTACGTATTGATAAATATTTTCCAATGGGGAGCATGCCCCCAGGACCCCCTAGAATACAGAGCAACTTACTTTGTCCCCCCAGCTTAATATTCTGGGTTGAGCCCTGTATATATTGCCATCAATTAAGTCTGACAATATCAAGTTCTATAATAGTAGGCAGTATAGTAGTGGGTTCTTACTTGTTTTTATTACTCAGCATACTTACTTTGATTTATTAATATTTTATTTAAACTCACAGTACTCAGCAAAGCCATTCTTCCATACCAGACTACACATAGCAACAATAGATTATACACAAAGCCCTTGTTCTAAGTGTATATTTAGCCAGTCACTGGTCACAGTGCAAATATTTATTTAGCCGGTCGTTTGTTATATAAACATTAGGAAGTGTCACCTATAACTCGATTATCAAACACACTAGTTGTATGAGTTTGCCTGTTAAACATAATGACTTTCACTGTCTGTATAAAGGTAAGCCTTTGGGTGAGTTCGAGGCGAGCTAGGGTTGGAGCGAAGTCATCATTATGTTTAACAGGCAAACGTCAGCTTAGCATTAGGGTTAGGGTCGGGTTCAGCTGTGGTTTCTTCTTCACTGGTATGGGTTAGACTATATAGTATTTTATATTTGTAACATTTAAATAGTACAAAAACAAGAGTAGTAGCCAGTAAGCACCGGTGGTACAGTGGTAGAGCGTGGGTACTCCAAACCTGGATGTATGGGTTTGAGCCTCGGTCACATCACACTGTATTCCTTCGTTTCTTATACAGTTATAGTATACCTTTTTGTTTGTTTTTTTTAAATACAATGACCGACTAAATATCAACAGCGTAACTTGCTATTTTGTCCTGTGATCTTTAATGCAATTTTGTCTAGCTTTAATGGGGTGCTGAGTGTGATCACGACCATAGTAAGATCTAGTTTGGCGCCGCCCGCCCCTTCGCATAAAGTAAGGGTCTGGTGAAATACGGATGGCTGCAGATTCGAGGCTACCTAGGTCCAGTCATGGATTTTTTCTCCTTTCTCCAACTTTTCAAACACACCTTAAGTAGCTAAAGTCTTTGAGCAGGCTGTAGGACCAGGTGTCCTACAGACCTTCAGCACTTGTGCTCAAGCATTAATAATAAATACAGATACTAAATCATTTCTAGCGCCCAGATTCGGCGCTAGCCAATTAGTGCATGCCAATGACGTTCACACAGAAATCGCCTTGGCAACACAATGCTTTTGTTCGAATTGAAGTGCAATCATCTGACGTAACAATCATCACGTGCGCTGTTTAATTGAAATGCTTAGGTATTTGTATTTCACTAGACCCTTACTTTTGCGAAGGGGCGGGGGGGCGCCAGACTAATGCACCTATCGATGTATTGCCCCCCCACCTCGGGCGTAAGTGGGGCTTTACAGGGGGAATTGACAAGAAACTGCTGCCCCACTATGGGGAATTTGACGATCGTTCAGTAAGCACCCAAATATTTTTTGTTGTAACTTGCTTCGCTATGTCAAATTCCGAGTAAAACCCGCGTTGCAACTGGGGCCAACGGTGGGGATTTGACACGATAGGTTTGCCCTACTATGGGGCATTTGACATTCGGCTGTGTCAAATCCCCACTATAGCCCCATATATGCCCGAGGGGGGGGGGGGGGGGGGGGGCAATACATTGATATGTGCATAAGTAAGATCCTGAAATTGACTGGATCTCCCTGGCACTGCTGTAGGTCTATAGATTTGCGACACTAACACTGTTGCAGAATGAATAGCTTAACCGGCCGAAACTCACCAACTTGTGATTTTGGGGCCTTATTCCAGCGTGTTATCATGACTGAGCAACCAGACTTTACCTCTTCGATTATGGTTTTCAGGAGACTTGACAAGAATAGTAACTTAGCTTTGACCATACTACCTTGGCATGACTTTGACCGTGGTCGCAAATCGAACTACACTACAGTCACACTGTCACTCGCTTTTTGTTATGGCTTTGACAACCACGCAAACCAGTCTACTCATAGTCTACTGCGATACTAATATTTTCGAACACTAATTCCGCATAATACCGGTAATCAGACACCCTAGCATTTTGTGGTTCCCCTTATTTGGCAACCTCGTTGTGAACACGTAATAATTGTACTAAGGAAGATGTCGAGGAAAAGGTCGACTAGAGAAGCAGCCGAAAAGAGTGATGATTTGATTTTGAAAGCTCCTTCTGGTGAGTGGCTACTGTATGTGCGTACTGATTTATAACGTAATGAATGATTCATCGTACAAGAAAGGCACCAACGCCTTTTTAGAAGCCTTGGCGATAATGTTGCCGTCGGGCTTAATTTAAAGTTGTGTATGCTGCCGATATGGTAGTCCATTCGGTGATTGTGCTCTGTAGTTTGTGTTTACCGATGAAGAAGTTCGCTACAAAAGCGGACACCATTGCGCGTATTAATCTCGGAAATACTGTTGCTCAGTATTAACCCTCACCATACATATAATTTTACTTATATCTTCACTAGTACAAAAGCGCTATGAAATAGCTCTACTGGTTAGTTTGTAAAATTAGGGTCAATAAGTTGAAATGCCCTGCCGGCGCATTCCCTTTCCAACTATATATCCGCCATTCAATTCGCCGTAGAATATGTCCTTCTACTATAGCTCATTTAAATTGCCATTCACTGTTCTTTCCGATTCTAGCTTTGAATCTGAAGTATCTATCACATGTCACAGGCTATTTACACTGTAACAAAGGAGTAGGCAGCCAAAGTTTCTGTCTTTTGTGATGAATAGTTGTGGAGTTATAGCGATAAGACAGTTGGAACGGGAATAAATTTGATATGTACATCAACAATACGACAGGTAGTTGATCGTAACTCATGACTGAAACAAGCTACAAAGACAGTCAGTCTGTTCACCATGAACGGGCAAATTGATCAAAGTGTAGTGTTTTCCCTGTATGTCTCGATGCAGACAGGCCATTGCAACAATGACTATTGGCTCATATAAAAGAACCCACAACTCATGTGCCTTACGCTGTTTGAACATGAAACAAAGATATTCTTACTTCCCATGAAAAAGCAAATCTGATGGGTATAGGTTTTATTGATTTGAGCTTTGTTTCAGTTTCACTTAGCAGTCACAAAAGTATGGGGGGAATTTGCTGCACGAAGTTGATTCAACTCATTTTGGCATGCCAATATTTCCATGAATTGGGCTTCTTCCCGCATCATTGTACTCGCAGAGAGTTGCTCTACACATATCACATCCGGAAAGTTACTAGATGGACACAAGGTAGAAATGCTACACAATTGTTTACTAGTTTCAATAGAAATGTAGTGTTGGGTATGTATAGGCATTTTTCTTCTGGTATCCGGTATTAAAAAATCACGCTGGTTTACGATATTTCACAATATCCTGTAATGCACATTTTTAATCAAGCTGGTATTGTTTATTTGTGATAAAAACAGTCAACTATTAATATGTGGTTACTATCCAAAGTTGGATGTACAGGATTTATCTGTATATTATAACAAGTAAAAGCTAACAGCTAGGTTATAAATTTTGCTAAGTGTTGTGCAATATAAGTAGGCTGGCACCTGAAACCTCACTAAACCATCAACACATAGCGCCAAAGATCTGTATATGTCTGGCTTCCCTCATAGCATAGGTACCACTTTAAAGCGACACTGTCAGTATTGTTTACATTGTGAAGCCATTTAAGTTTATGACACCATATTACTTAGTTGACATGATAGTGAGATACAGCTGCATTTAATAAACACTACACAACAACTTGAGCTATGTATTACAACAAGGTGGATGGTTGGGGAGTGACTATCACAGAGCGCAACACAGCGGGGGATTGCTGTGGAGGTGCCTGTTTATTCATGTGCCACACTGTTAGTGCAGTTGGGAACATATGCTAGGCTGTATCTCACCTGCCTAACTGTTTCTTGTTATTTCACAGGATGTGAAATAATGCATGGTTGAATGGCTTCGATATGGATGGAGTATCCCTTTAATAGCAATAGAAGTGATGTTATTGTGTGTGGCCTCCACTACACTATCCAGACAATTAGGTACCACAA
Organism: Dysidea avara; assembly: GCF_963678975.1. Taxonomy (NCBI): domain Eukaryota; kingdom Metazoa; phylum Porifera; class Demospongiae; order Dictyoceratida; family Dysideidae; genus Dysidea; species Dysidea avara. The sequence goes on from NC_089273.1 coordinate 31,143,762, forward strand.
ATATTTTACAATTTGGCAATTGGAAACAGTGGAAATGGAAACTGGAAAAGGAAAACGGAAATGGTCAAATCGCCACCCTAGAGTAAAACTCTTGTTTAGTGGCCACCTCTTAAAGACCACCTTCTTATAAAGATCACCTCTGTACAAAGACCACATTGTAATTAGATCTCAAAGGTGACTAAGGAAAACTGCCACTCCATGGTCACCTTTTATAAAGACCACCTCTTCCCATTGCAATAATAGCTAGGTTCCAAACATCCTACGTATGTCATGACCGCTTTACCTAAACAACTAAAAAGACTGTAGGTTCTTGAGGTCATCATCTCCTATGAGACCTCATTTTTTTTGTTGATACAGTAGGTTGTAGTGTACTAGCTACATTTCACTTATGACACATTTTGGTACCATAGTATTATCTATGCTGGTACAAACTAAGCAATGATGGTATATGACTTGAGTGAAGTGTGGACAAGAGATGGCATTGATATGAATCATGAAATACATGTTTGAAGCTTACCATGTAAAAAAGAGGTGGTCTTTATCAAAGGTGACCACAAAGTGGTCCTTAGCCATCTTTGAGATCTAATTACAATGTGGTCTTTGTGCAGAGGTGGTCTTTAATTAAGAGGTGGCCACTAAACAAGAGTTTTACTCTAGGGTGCATTTATATGACGATTTGACCATTTCCGGGTTCCATTTCTTTCCACTGTTTCAGCCATCTTTGAGATCTAATTACAATGTGGTCTCTGTGCAGAGGTGGTCTTTAAGAGGTGGCCACTAAACAAGAGTTTTACTCTAGGGTGCATTTATATGACGATTTGACCATTTCCGGGTTCCATTTCTTTCCACTGTTTCCAATTGCCCTTATAGTTACATGCTCCCATCAAGACTTGTTGTATTTGCCAATGAACCTCTAAGTGTCCGCAATTAGCGAGGTGTTGTACTGTAGTGCTTGCCGTGTCTGGGAATTGTGCAGTGTCCGTTTTATGGAATAAAGAGGTGTCCGCTATTGAGGGGGCATTAATACACACAGGTATTGGAAGTTGCATTTGGGACTTTATTAATTGTCCGTTATAAAGAGGCTGTCCGCCATTCAGGGGTATCTGTTAAGAGGGGCTCCACTGTAGTGTTGTTTGCCATGAATAGTTTAGTCCATTCCCAGTTTGATAGCGGAATGATATTGCTTCTAGTGCTAGAATGATGATGTTGTTTCTAGTGCTTCACTTTGTTTTCTATGGTTTTGTTCCTTTTTTACAAGCATGACCACAAACATGCTGTCCCATTGTCTTGTAAGGCTTCACATAATTACTTCAGCACTACCTAATAGTCATAAAAATGTCATCATATCATAATAGCAAGAGTTCATAATATAAAGAGGGAGGGAGAGTGTCCAACACTGCATTACCTGGTCAAAACACACTGTGTTCAAAGATTGCACAATGACTATCAGCACCAAAAGTTATTAAATCACTACTGAAAGTGTGTTAATTCTATTAAAGCAAAGCACTAAGAATGCTTCCCTTTAATAAATCAACACCTATCAACACAGTAGGTGAAGCCAGGTGACGAATTTGTATGGAATTATACTAAAGTATACTGAAATATTCAGGATATGATACAATCTTTAAACGCATTGTATTTTGACCATGTAATACAGCGTTGGACACTCTCCCTATTATAAACTCTTGATAATAGTCATCATATCTTAATCGTTTTGTATCTGCAAGATATCTTGCCAGTTACCGGTTGTAGTTTATGGACAGAGTGATATGTTGGTTGTGAAGAGTTGTACATCAGAAGACTTGGAGCTATCATTAGCTAACCAGTAATGAAGTATTCATGTGGTGGGTGTTAAATAGAAACTACACATACAGACAACTTCTAACATACCTGTAGGTAGATCTGGAGTGAGAGTTTATCGTAAGAATATAGCCATTGTGCGTGGAAAACGTACTCTGTTTTGTAAAGTTCGCTGTTTGTTTCAAAATGTGTTTCTGGTTCATACTTACAGCTCACCACTATGATTGTTATATGGTTGGTAAGTATTGCAACAACAAAAACATTAGCCATGTGTATATTTCTATAGCTTCTCACAGCATAGCACTTTAAGTAGAAAACTACATATTTACCAAATAATGATAACAAATTCAGAAAACCAGCCTAATTGTTCACAAAAATCTTGTAGCATTTACTTGCTAGAACAACCAAGAAGTAATGTTACACTGGGTTCAGTCATCATAGAGAGACATTTTACTAGTATAGAAGAATTGGTACAAAATAAATGTGTGATCAAGATACTCTAATAATGCAGTCACCCTATTAGACTACTAACAGGTCACTAAGTAGAGAGTTTAGCTACAAACCAAGTTTCCATGTAGAGAATTCAGGCACCCACAAATATTTGTAATGCATGCCTACCAAGGTTGGTCCATATTACTTGGGAAGGTGTTATAGCCAGAATGGAACCAGAACGGAACCAATTAGCTTGGGTGCACTTCTAACAGCAACAAAAATCATTTGGTACACCATCCTCATGATCATCCATTGCAATTAGACACAACTTACCCTGGACTTGCCTATAGCCACAGTCAAAATTGTTTACTGTCAAATTTCTATTTAATACCCAGTAAAATTCTACCAAACATCCACCATTTATTTACTGAATGCTTCCATTGAAGGCCAATCAATGTAGCGATTTGGCTTTATTGCAACCTATGTGCTGCCCATGCACAGCCATATATATGTGTATACTTTATGATACATAAAGCCAATCTGCTTATTTTGACAGCTGAAAACATAATGGAAAACTTATGGGAGGCTATAAAAGGTAAAGGAGGAACGGAACAACGGAATAATTTAAGCAATATTTTTATTCTAAACATTTAACTAATGTGCTGTTTATACTAGGCTTTATACAGTGCTCACTTTGTAACAACTCCGTCAAGAACACAATAACGGTGGTAAAATGCTAATGTGGTGTGCTTTAAATAGAGTGAACACTAAACTATCTACTCTAGAACAATTAAACTAAGTTAAACTACTTTTTAACTCAATTGAAATTTTTAAGAGGGATGCAAAAACATGGGTGACCCCTATTATGAACCCACTATCGCTTTCGTAATACACTTCACTATAGTATGTACAAGTTAGAGTTGCAACAATACAGTGTGTAGATGTATCAATATATTGCCTCTGGTGTATCACAATAATTATAGTGATATATTGCGCGTTACAAAGTGGAGTCTAAACAATGGTCTGTGTTGTTTTTAATGTTGTTTTTAATGTTGTTTTTAAGAGAAATAAGTTTATGGCTTTCCCATAGGAAATGTATGGCAAAATTTTTGATTAGTCATAAATATTATGTCAGACTTTTGAACAAAACGTTTTTAAAATATTTTTAGGGGGTCAAGCAGTACTACAAAATTTCAAGATCATGTGTAATTGCATCCATGAGTTATTAAATGTTTTTGAGAATCCTGCTCAACGCATGCATACTATACATAATCATGAAAAATTGAAACCCATGGCCTTGGCTATTATTGGGTTACACTTTATGATGGAGGATAAGGTGTTTTGTGGTATCATTACATTCCCCAAAGCAGGAGTTTGTTTTGTGTCAATGTTCCCAAGGAAATGAAAGATATGTTGCTCATCTTTTCCATGCATGGGGAGCGTGATGGTGAAAGTTACACCTTCATACGTACGTCTGCACTTTTAAGTTATAGCCATTTTATTTATTGCCTATAGTGCTGAGCGCTAGTAGAAAGAAAATTCGCTATTACGATAGATATCAAATAGTACGGTAGTACTGTTTAAGTAGGGTTTACATCAAAAGTGACACGTGCCACCAAAAATACCGCCTTTAAAAACAAGTTTAGAAACTTCTTTTGTGACAAAAATCACCTTTATGGAATAATATTAGTCCATCTAACATCAAATGTAGCGTTAAAAACAAGAAAATGCTTACTGGCGGCTGGATATAGAACTTTTTAAAAATCATCAAAACTCAAAATTTTGTCTCACTCACTCACTGACTACAGTCGCAAGCCTAGAGCCCAAACGAAACAGTGCATGGTCACCATTTTACGCCACAACAACAAACTCACCGGTGGGATGTGCCTTTGGGGTTCCAACGAGTATTCGCCCTGTGCACCTTGTCTTTTCTTTTATCTTCAATCAGGCTGCTTGTCTTCTTCATCCAACGAAACCATATCGAGGCGTTGATTTTCCATATCAACACTTTCTTTATTAAGCAGCAACAGAGGTACCGGCACTCCATGATCTGTCACAAGATCACACCCATTCTTTATTCTACGTGTTATCACGATTACCACGCCCCTTTATGTTAGCTGTATTTGTGACTACACACCTTCAAGTTGGTAGGTTAATTCAAGATACTCTAGTCTAATAATCGATCAAAAGCACGAAAACCACACCCCTTTTTGGACAAGCACGCATGACTCGAGATACTCTAATACAGCAGTCACCCTAATAGAATAGTCACACGTTTATAGCATGCTTTAACAAAAGCTAAACAAACTAGTATATTAAAAATTATAAATTAAAAATGAAGTAGGGATCCATGCGATAAAAAGTTGTGAAACAAGAGATGAACAATGGTAGCTATTACAGCATAGCTCAGTGGGAAATCCCTACTTTGGCATTGAACTTTAAATTTATAATTTTTAATATACTATCAAAGTATTATTCACGATACAATAATATCATGATAATTACACTTTGAATGATCTTCAGTCAAATTCCAAGTATTCAAATGCATAAATAAACATGCTAAGCATAATAACACCACTGTTTTCTTATAAGTGCATTAATCGTGTGGGTGTCTGATATTTCTACAATTTTTGTTACAGCCTTGCAGCCAAACTTTTCCTTGATAAAGCAAGCCAAGTAGTTATAAAACAGCTAAGCCAGTTTCTCAAGCAGCATTTTTAGTGTAATTCTAGACCCTTTGCTAAGCGGTAGACTAATTGCGTGGGCAGCTGATAAATCTGCACAGCTTGGTATAGCCTTGCAACCAAACCTTTCACGAATAAGTAAGCCTAAAGAGTTACAAAACAGTTAAATAAACTTGGTAACAATGTTTTTAGTAATCTTACAGCAATATTGCGATAGTAAGCTGTAATTATCATATTGCGATAATGGTTTTTTGATTGCGAGTATCGAACTATCGATATTATCGCTCAGCTCTAATTGCCTGTAGTTTATTTTCCATATTATCACTATATAAATTGGAGGTGTACCGACCTCTTTATGGGCATACCTCTAAATATATTCTATTTATGAGATCATGTTGACCACACCCTCTTATTATTGGTCTAGCTGTATTCATAATGCTAGAGCAATGAAAATATGAAATAGTAACATTCCCCCTGGTACACGTAGGTGAAGGACTGTCACCCTAATAGAACAGTCACACGTATGCTACAACAAAACATAAAAACCAAATTTAAAATGAAGTAAGCAATAAAAAGTAATGAAACAAGAGATGATGATGGTATCGCAGCATAGCTCAGTGGGAAAATCCCTACATTGCCAAAGTACTAGTACCTACTATGAAGTGTCTAATGAATTGATACATTTTTGGTAGTTCTCTCTCCTCATTTGTTCCCAGCATAGCCACAAATTGTTTTATGATATTATCAAATTTTTTTTCTATTCTACAGGATGTGATCATAAAAAATCACATGATAGTTTACCAGATTGCAAACTGGCACATGCTGAAGACAATTTAAGACAATTGCTCAAAAAGGAAATTACTATACGTGAAATCTCACCTCATGTGACTACTGATAGTACACGACTTGGTGCTGAAGCAGTTGACACCTCAGCGAATCCTGTGGATAGTTACATTCCACCTGATCCTAAAAAGGTTGACACTCTACCAAGTAGTGCGGAAACTGATGGCATTCCTCTTGGTGCTAAAATAGTTGGCACACCAAACAGTAAAATGAATTTTGATGGCCTGCAGTCTAGTGGTCAAGTGACTGGCACTCCAACAGCAGCTGATGCCTTGCCATCTGGTGCTGCTGTTTACATCTCAGAGGCTGTTCAGAAGGCTGATGGCTCATCACTGATGTCTGAAAAGTGTGGTATATTGACAACTTTTTATAGGCAAATGCCATTGGCTAACATTATAACAATTTCTGGCATTAGTTGCATAGCAACCAGTTTGTATGACTATAGCCAGCAAAATGGTAATATCTTATGTAATTCTGAGAATGCTGATAGCTCACGACCAACTCCTGAAGGCACACAAGGATCATACATGCAACTTTCAAGAAATGGGTCGCAAAATTCAAGAAAACTTGGAACAGTTAGAATCAAGCATGGAAACAGTAGTGCAGTGTTTCAGTCAGCTTTTATAGCAAATGTAGAGTTGTTACAAAGTGGTTTCACTACAGGTAGTAACGTAAGCGTACCCACTTGTGTGTTATGGATAGCTAAGGAAGAGAATGTCAATTTTCCTCATCCCTATGATGCCATATTTAGTAGTCTATACAAACGAAGCATATACTTTCTAGTAAACAAGCATAATAATATTATGGACTGGGTGACAAAATTCCTTTTAGAGCAGAATTATGAAGAAGTTGATGCCCTTGAGAAAAGTTTTGTTGCAAATAATAATGCAAGCGATTCTGGGCTAGTTTTGTTAAAGAAAAACAAAGATATTACAAGTAAATCTGTTCATCACCAGCTGCTGGATTTGGCACGTAATATCAGAAATAAAGTGGATTCAGTAGAAGAAAATCTTTCAAATAGGGAAGATCTTTTAAATAGTCCAGTTCAGCAGATGCTAAGCGAAGGTGACTTTTGTACCGAAGAGATCAAGAAATTTTTAACTGGTCCTGCTTTCACAAGAAGAAGAGCTATCAATGATAACCAATTTTCACGTCAAGTTATGAACTATCCCTAAACTTAGCTATGTTACATTGTAGTAATGTTTTGGATGTCCGGATTTTAATACCCATATACTGTAAATGTATTTAATTATGTTTGCTAAATTTTGGTTTTGTTATGTATAAATATTCTATATTTCTCTGGCAATTGCTGGCTCTTGCACTGATGGCCTACCCCCATACAGAATGTACATAAGATATATTATTATAGAGTTTGTATGGGTTGGGTATGTCTTATTGCAAAACCACAATGATATGATGCACTTGTATCATCTGACTTCATGAAACAATATCACTTATTGCAGCATGTAGCACTAATGATGGCTGGAAAATACATGTGTTTACTTAATAATGTGTATCTATTTCTGTGTAAGCTATAACACTTCTGTAAGTTTCAGTAAAATCTCCATAAATTTTTACGTAAGTGATGAAAAATTTATATAGTTGCCATGTCCACAGAAAGTCATAAAATTTCAAACTTTGAAATTATGGTCAAAATTTGATGGCTATAAGCCCAGGCTGGGTCACGTAATATGTTATGATATGTGTTTTACAAAGGATTATGTCACATGATTCCACTTAGCATCATTACAGATCAGGAAAGGATCAAGCTATAGTGTATAATACTTTCACAGAGCAGTCAAGCACGCTAATACAACAGTCAATTTGCACACTCATCAATACACGTTACGGGTGATTTATCAACTATATAAAAACAATAATATTAGTAATATTTTCGATTCCATGATATATGTTTTGTCTTCAAATCTTCCCATTCCTATGTAGTTTAGTAGCATTGTGTGGTGACAAGCTTTTAAAACAAGTACAAGCATGTGACATCTACGTACTTCACAGCTTTGTCATCTATCTAATCTGTATTAACCTTGTCCTTAAAGATGGTCATGCAGCCTACACCACACCTTCATACAATATACGGTGTACAGTTAAATTTGTCCACACAGGTAAAAGTATGTGAAGGACATAACATCTGTACAACTCTGCAACATAATCATGCATTGTATTTCAGTATTTCTAGATCTTTTAAAGTGTTCGTCAGCAGCATTGATGCATTCCACATAAACAAATGCCTGAGTATTTTCAGCAATACAATTTGCAGGTACATCTAAAGTTATGCTAACAGACTGCCATTCTACCACAAACTTGTGTGGCTTCTTATGTCCTCTAGAAAATGTAATTGCAATCCTCACATTAATATTTAACGTGATTGTAATGCATAGGTACACATGTACAGTAGCAAGGCGCATATTGTGTGGCCAAGAAAGCCATCACATCACAAAATTATGGAAACAAAACTTTCATGCATAGCTATCTAGGGTGGATAAAAGCACCATGATGGTACACAAGATGTTTATAGTAGGGTGGCATAGTACATAATTTTGTGCGCTTAGTGAGAAAAACATCAACCTTGACACATAGTTATAGTGCCATTGCACAGTTGACCTTTGGTGACTGTCACAGCCATTTTTGCATTGAAAATTCATCATCCTGATGTCGCACAATATTATAGTAAACCAGTGTGTGTACTGCATAGACTCTGAAGTTCTGCATGAATAAGTCTGTTTGCTCTTTGAATTACAAAGTACTCTGTAACCAAGTAAATTTGTTTGTTGACATACAAGGATCCAACTAGAAATTGGTACCAGTTATATATGACGAAAGCAATTTTATCCTTAAACTTTAGATGAAATAGTCATGAACATATACACGGTATGTTCATGACTATTCATCTAAAGTTTAAGGATAAAATTGCTTTCGTCATAACTGGTACCAATTTCTAGTTGGGTCAAACAACTACAGCGTCACTAGCTAGTATATAGCTTAGACATTAGTCACTCAAATTGCTTAACTTTTCTTCCAGATTCCACAACACAATTATTCAGTGTCCTATACTATCCTTTTACTGTATGTTTATGCTTCTAATGACCGTCATATCATACAGTGTAGTAATAATATCAATATAACACCTTATTTAATCACCTAAAATGAATGTTAGCTGGAAGTCTTGTTAAATAAAATACTGAACTAAAATTATAGCTATACAAAGGCAGGCAGTTTAAACATCCGGTTTAAAAATACTTTCCTGATTATGAGGATTGATTAATAAGTAGATTTATGCCATAAAGCTTAGCTTGTTATTTAATCATTGAATATTTCAGGTGTTAAATGCACCCACGTAGAATAGTGGCATTGCCTCCAGAAATTAGCCAAATTGTGCACTTTTCCATAAAACCATGAAACTTTCCATATAATTATGTGCTTTGGGACACCATAACTTTGTAATCAAGTGACATAACAATCTGAAACTTTCACCATCTATTCAGCTATGTTGGTGCTCATGTCTGACCAAATTACAGGTCAATAGCTCTTTGCCATCTGAAGATATGAATTGTCAAAGTCAAGAAATTGGATGTGTGTGGAAAAATTATCTTGAAGGATCAGCAACTCCATATCTAAAAAGAAATTTCTGATACACATAAACCATATGGTATCACCAAATTTCATGCTTATGTCCAACACTACACAAAATGGCCTTATTAAAGTACTCTTACACTGAGTGAGTGATTTTCTATACAAGATGAAACAACCACATTAAACCCTGTATATAAATAAGCACACATAGCTTATTAAACATAGAGAAAATATTTCCATGTACCTGCTTTCTTAATTGTTTCAAGATATTGTTTTCCTGCAGATGCATTATCAGTGGTTATTGTTAACTGAATAATATTACTAGTCAAACACATTACTAGTCAGTAACTGTACAGTGATATAACAATTATTATTTATGAGCTGCACTGTGACTGGATTTGCAAAAAGGGATCTACCACACACATCCAATTCTATGAACTTGGAAGACCATAACATAAACCTACAATTTCTGCCACCCATTAAGCTATTTTGGTACTCACTGCTGACCAAATTTCAAGTCATTTGCAATGTCTGATGTAAAGTTATGGATTGTCGAAGTTGGTAAATTGGATGCGTGTGGAAGACCCCTTTCCGCAAATCCGGTCACACCCCTGGATAAATTGGAGGTGTACCGACCTCTTTATGACCATACCTCTAAATAAATTCTATTTACGAGATCATGATAACCACACCCTCTTATTATTGGTCTAGCTGTATTCATAATGCTAGAGCAATGAAAATATGAAATAGTAACATCCCCCCTGGTACATGTAGGTGAAGGACTGTCACCTTAATAGAACAGTCACACATATGCTACAACAACAAAAAAAAACAAATTTAAAATGAAGTAAGCAATAAAAAGTAATGAAACAAGAGATGAATGATGGTATCGCAACATAGCTTAGTGGGAAAATCCCTACATTGCCAAAGTACTAGTACCTACTATGAAGTGTCCAATGAATTAATACATTTTTGGTAGTTCTCTCTCCTCATTTGTTCCCAGCATAGCCAAAAATTGTTTAATGATTTTTTTTTTCTATTCTACAGGATGTGATCATAAAAAATCACATGATAGTTTACCAGATTGCAAACTGGCACATGCTGAAGATGATTTAAGACAATTGCTCAAAAAGGAAATTACTATACGTGAAATGTTGGAAATCTCACCTCATGTGACTACTGATAGTACACGACTTGGTGTTGAAGCAGTTGACACCTCAGCAAATCCTGTGGATAGTTACATTCCACCTGATCCTAAAAAGGTTGACACTCTACCAAGTGGTACGGAAACTGATGGCAATACTGGTGCTAAAATAGTTGGCACACCAAAAAGTAAAATGAATTTTGATGGCCTGCAGTCTAGTGGTCAAGTGGCTGAGACTGTTCAGAATGCTGATGGCTCATCACTGATGTCTGAAAAGTGTGGTAAAATATTGACAGCTTTTTGTAGGCAAATTCCATTGGCTAATAGTATAACAATTTCTGACATTAGTAGTTGCATAGCAACCAGGTTGTATGATTATAGCCAGCAAGGTGGCAACATCTTATGTATCTCTGAGAATGCTGACAGCCCACGACCAACTCCTGAAGGTGTACAAGGACCATATATAAGACATTCAAGAAATGGGTCGCAAAATTCAAGAATATTTAGAACAGTTAGTATCAAGCATGGAAACAGTAGTGCAGTGTTTCAGTCAGCTTTTATAGCAAATGTAGAGTTGTTAGAAAGTGGTTTCACTACAGGTAGTAACTTAAGCATACCCACTTGTGTGTCATGGATAGCTGAGGAAGAGAATGTCAATTTTCCTCATCCCTATGATGTCATATTGAGTAGTCTACACAAATAAAGCATATACTTTCTAATTAACAAGCATAACAATATTATGGACTCGGTGACAAAATTCCTTTTAGAGCAGAATTATGAAGAAGTTGATTCCCTTGAGAAAAGTTTTATTGCTGTTAGTAATGAGAGTGATTCTGAGCTTGCATTGTTAAAGAAAAAGAAAGATGTTGCAAGTAAACCCGTTCATCACCGACTGCTGGATTTGGCAGATAATATCAGAAATAAAGTCGATTCAGTGGAAGAAAACAATAATAGTGAAGCTCTTTCAAACAGTGCAGTTCTGCAGGTGCTAAGTGAAAGTGACTTTTGTACTGAAGGGATCAAAAAAAAAGATTTATATCTGGTCCTGCTTTCACAAGAAGAGCTATCGACAAAAACCAATTTTCACGTCAAGTTATGAACTTTCTCTGAGCATAGCTAAATACTGTTTTGCATAATGTAGTTAAATTTGTTCATGCTGATTATAAGAGTATACAAAGAAAATATCTCTAAAACTCTTCAACATAAGTATGGACTGTAAAAGTGTCCAATCCATAAGCAGCACTGATGCATTTCACATAAAATACATTACAGCAATATAATTTGCAAGTAAATATCACTTCACTGACAGTGTGAGGATTCCACATAGAGCACAAATAAATATCCAGAGACTTAAATATGGCTACAATGTACCCCTTGTGAGGTGATGTAGACAATTCAAACACTTATTGGCTTGGCCGACACACAATTAACACTACAAAAAAAAGTGTATTTGCTTCTGCAGTATAAATGTTGTACATCTGTTGTGTATGTCATATTTGATCATGTTGTTTACACATGTGATAAAGTGTGTATGTAACTATTTAATACATATGTGAGCCATTGTCTTTTTGATTGTAGGCCAAATTTCAATCATGTATGTGACTATATACTCAAATGTGAATCCTTTACCAGATGTGTCAGCAACCTTCATGTAATACATACATGTAATACATAAATATTATAAGCATTAGATTTGAAATAATTTTATGAAATTATTAATTTTATAAATGAGCACTAAAAGGAGGTTACACATGTACAGTCAGTGTTGTACATCAAGTACAAAATGTTAAAGTCATGAGAACAGTTCGATTGCCCATTCTGGGGCATTGTCTGGTTGTCTCCTGTCAGATACACCCTCCACCTTAATCTCAAGGCACATAGCCTTAGCACGATCAGATTGTCTACGCTCTAACTTTCTGTCAAGGCTATCAAAGACAGATTCCAACTCTTGGGATCTCCATGATAGCTTTTTTCTAATTAGTTTCTTTTTACTGGATTGCTGTTCATGATCATCCTCGCTGCCACTGCTGTCCGGATGCTCAGTAGAAACACTATCTACTTCAGATTCATCCGACGACATAAAATCCTCTGTAAGAATGGCTCTTATTTCCTCTTTTCTTTCAGCATCTATCGACTTTGACAGATTTAAAGCCTTCAGCCTTGCTTGTGCTTTCTGTATACAACAATCGGTAATTATAAAGTAAATCTAATAATGCTTTAAAACATACATTATGTTTTCTTTGACGTCTACGGGCAGCTTTAGATGTAGATTGCTGTTTGCCCCTTTGTATCCTTTGATGGGCACTCTTTCGTGACTTAAAATATGTCCAAGCAGCACCTATCAATATCATGTGTCCATAAAGCCATAGCAAATTCACACTATCATACTTACGTTTTATTAATGAAACATCATACTGAGAATCCTGAGCAACTGCCTTGACATTGCGGGTTATTGAGCTGTTTACATCCTTATTGGACTGATCATCAAAGCTATACGTATCCAATAAAAGTATGGACGTACATTGATAGCAACATATTCATACCTGACTGCATAATTCCATTCACATTCTTTTTCGTCCACCATTTTCTTATATACATCTCGAACAAGAGTCTGAAATTGCAAGAGACATGTTTACATAATGCACACTGTTATATAGCACCTCACACTAAGTTCTCGGGGCACATTTGTGAGCTTAATACCAGCAGGATTCCCTTTTTCCTTCATCTGCTGCTTTAACATCTCTTCAATTCTAGCTGATGACAATTGCAGCTTGTTTTGCCGTTCTTGGAGATCTTTTATTGCTTGTGAAACATCGATGTCCCTATTGAGATGGTCAACATTGGACAATGAGCATTACAATGGCAGTACTAACCCTGAGTCTGAAATTGGATCGTTATCACTTATTCCATGAGAGTGAAGACCAGGTGTGGATCTTGGTGTGGATATTGGTGTGGATGTAGTTGCTCGAGATGTTGATGGAGGTGTCCCGTTTCTTGTGCAGTTACTACTAGTGCTGGTAGTTGGCCGAAATATTCCTCCATTAGCAGAAAAGGTGCGGCTGGTGCTTGAAGTCGAAGCAGGTGACTCGGAGCTATCCACGATTCTCCGTAACGCGTCCCTAGGGTTTACACTTCTTGACGAATGGCGGTTTCTCTCGGGTGTATCACTAAAAGAGAAGATTGGCGTTCTTTCCTGCGAGCTTCTTCTTGCCATCTTAAAAACGTCCAGCTGCCTAACAGGTGCAGAGTTCACGTGGCATCAAATACTAGGGGTTACTATTGACAACCATCTCGGACCACAATAATACAAATGGCGACATTTCCGAGGAAACGAACATGGCATTGTGGCCATTGTGATCAAGACGTTAGCCATCGTGTTTACAAGAGGCATAAAGAGCAATATTATGATTTTAATAATCGCACTTGGACACAACGCAAACAGAGACAGTTTGATGATGATCACGATGAAGTCGTGCTGAATGACGTCATTGGAGCAGGTTCGAGTGCAGGTGAACATTCCGACTCACTATGCATGAACCAATGACATAATACTGTGCCAACTGTTACACTGAATAATGGTCCTATTCTTCATGTGAACAAATCTTTGCATTTCACGTAAGAGCTGAGATTTTCAAAGAACACAGCTAGCTAGCTACTGTACACTGTATAGCTAGCTATTGTGTTTTTCCTGCAAGGCAACTGATGAATCTGTCAATTTTGTGATCTCACTTTGCTGTTGAGGAATTTTCTTGGTAATAGAACACTTTAGTACAGAATTATTATCTGACTATGGATTTTATGTGAAGTTAGCTAAGTAATGTTTCCACAAATTGAAATGTGCATGCGCACAAGTCATAATACAAGCACATGTACTAATGCATATTGTGTATTGGAGTTGGAGAATCTGTATAGAGATGTGACAGCTATGCTATAAATTAATCTTAACAAAACGTTTAAGTGTCAAATACCGTTAGCCCCTATTGCTACACATATAGCTAGCTACTGTTAATCCTTTGACAATATAGAAGCATATATTCTTCAAATAGTGTTGTTCCTTAGTCACTTCACTTTCTTTAGCAGTTACTGCAATAGCTACAGTGTATACTGTATACAAAAATAATAAGGTTGCTGGTCTAAGTCCTCCTTAGTCCTTGATTTTATTATGATGTTATGCATAGGAAATAAGATTGTTATGTATGCAGCTGATGACATGTTCCTAAACTAGTTTAAATTGTTCATTTCATAATTTTACTTTCTTATGTACGTGTGCGCACACAGCAAATATTATTGTCAGATATTAACCTACAGTAGGTATCGTACTTTATCTCCTGATCTAGTGCTTTAGTATTCAAGTGGTTTGTATGAGGCTTTACGGTGAAAATACATGTATTTATTTCCTTAGAGGCTACAGACTGGAATGATTACAGTGATATTGATTGCTCGTGCTGTGAAGATCATCATAATGCTTCTGTTCATGAAGCAGGTACAGATGAAATAGTTGAGGAGCATTGGGATGTCTCTAGTGAAAGTATAGATAGAGATTTTAATGTTTGTGAAGAAGATATAACTAAAGAAGATACCCACTTATGGAGGAATAATGTTGACCCGCAGCCACCTGAAACTAACAGAATTGGGATGTTGCTTTTATCTTTTCTACTTTTATGAACGTCATTTTATGGAATTTCAGCAGCAGCTCTAAACCATCTAGTTCAATTTCTACATTCTATTTTCTCCCTGCTAGCTCCTCTTTCACCACCTATAGCTGCATTGTTGGATATTTTTCCTAGCTCTCTATACAAATTAAAGAAAATGTTTGATCTGTCAACCGATCCATTTGAAAAATATGTAATCTGTCCTCAATGTAGTTCTTTGTATACTCAAAAAGAATGTTTACAAAAAGCCTAAGTGGCATTATAAGTGCTAAGCCCTGTAATCACATTGAATTCAGAAATCACCCGTTTTCATCTTGCAGGAATCCTTGTGGTCACTTAAAAGAAGTGATTAAAACTGGTAAAAAGTTTTATCCAATCAAGAGTTATTGTTATTATCCTCTTGCGAAAGCATATCATCTGTTTTAAGCCAACACAACTTAATGGATCAATGTGAACACTGGAGATCTCGCAATATTTCAGAAAACAATTTTGCAGATATTTATGATGGGAGAGTATGGAAAGAGTTTATGAATTATGATGGCAAGCCATTTCTTTCCAGACCATACAATCTAGGATTGATGCTTAACTGTGATTGGTTCCAACCCTTTGATTTAAGTACTTACAGCGTTGGAGTCTTTTACTTGGTAGTTTTAAACCTTCCATGTACCATCCGATTTAAACCTGAAAATATTTTGATTGCAGGAATAATTCCTGGACCTGGAGAACCTAGTTACAATGAAATAAACTCATATTTAAGACCCCTTGTTAAAGAACTTAACTTTCTATGGACTGATGGGTTCACGATGATGCACAATGATAAGTCAGTAGTTGTTCGAGCTGCTCTGTTGGCTACTGTGTGTGATGTACCTGCAACAGCAAAGATTGGAGGATTTGTAGGTCATATGTCCAAACACACTTGCTGGAAATGTTCAAAAGAATTTCCATACAATAAAACACTAAACCGTGTTGATTTTTCAGGAATTGAATTAGGACGTCTACGAGAACACTCTCAGCACAAAAGAAATGCATTGAAGGCAAAAGATGCTACAACTCCTTCTGAACATAATCATCTAGAACTGGAAAGCGGAAGTCGGTTCACAGAATTGTTTCATCTCTCATATTATGACTGTAATAGGTTTGCAATCATTGATCCGATGCATAATTTGTGACCGGGCCTGCGAAAACAGGGCATGTGGGCACAAACTACACCCCATCACTCTACAGGTCATATCTCAGTATTGGAAATGTATATTTCCATTCTGTGACTTGCATCATGATGCCAATTAAATGCTTACTAAGAGCTCAAAATTGCAATGCCATAGCGTAATGTTACAACATGTTATGAGTGATGAAAGTGTGAAAAAGTAGGCAAAAATCATGTGCCCACATGCCCTATTATCGCAGGCCCGGTCACATTTACTATTAGGAACTCCCAAGAGAATTCTTCATAAGGAGTGATTAAAAATGAATTGATTAACAACAAAGCACTGGAGGAAATACAGGAGATAGTCCATAACTGCACAGTACCTAGTGATGTTGGTAGAATTCCTTCCAAAATTTCATCAAACTTTAGTAAATTGACTGCAGATGAATGGAAAAACTGGACTTTGTTGTTTTCTCCACTTGTGTTGCATAATTATCTACCTCAAGATCACCTAGATTGTTGGCAATCATACATTTCTGCTTGTGAGATTTATTGCTCTTCAACACTAACATTAGATGACATCGACAGAGCAAAAGAGTTGATGAAATGCTTTTTCACATCAGCTGAATCGCTCTATGGTGCCCCCTTTTTAACAATAAACACTCATTTACATTTACATCTCCCTGACATTTTTAAAGACTATGGCCCATGCTACGGATACTGGCTATTTAGCTTTGAACGCTATAATGGCATTTTGGGAAAGTATCATACCAATCAACTTTCTGTTGAAGTTCAATTAATGCGTAGGTTTATCGAGAATGTGGCACACATTAGAAACATTGATAGACCTTACGCACTATCTCCAGAGCATTGTCCTATTTTCAAAACCTTGCTAGGTGCCACAAGTAGTGGTTCTGCATCGGACACTGTGTTTGGCCAAACAATTTATCCAGCAGTAGCTGGTGATTTTACTGATTTTTCTTCATTGCAAACCGGCATGATTGAATTTTTGTCACCTTTTATATTATACCATTTTGATCGTACTGAGATTTTCAACTTGAGAATATGCTACCAGAAATTTATTCCAGATGTAGATGTGCTAGAAATTCCACAACTTTGTCGCACATACAAAAAGGCAATGTGGTTTACCCAATATCTAAAAAGCTCCAAGTATCCTAAGGGAGTACAAACTTGCATTTTAGCTCACTGGGTAGGGAGAGATGGACAGATAATTGATGCAGCTGCTGGTGACTTATCATCTTGTGGTAGGATAGAATATTTTTTCAGCCAGCAGCTATTGCTTACCAATGGCCAGTACACTGAGACAAGAATGGCCTGTGTAAAGTGGTTTCAACAACATGATCTTAGGCACGTCTTAATGAAACCAGCTCAACTTTGGCATGAAAATTCCTTTAAGGCATTTGGTCCTGCATCATTTATTCCAATGGAGAAAGTACTGGAAATCTGTGTCTCTATAAGCTTATCTGTAGATTCAGAAATGGTAATTGCTGTAAATCCTTTGAGAAAAAATTCTTTTTATAAAAATATTATTACTTCATGAAATATGTAACCAATTATGTTTTGTATGCTTATCTGTTCATGTACTTGATAATTAGTTATGTGTTAGTAAAAGTAAAGGTATTCTCTAACTATGTACATATTCAGTCAATAAGAAACGTATGCATGCCAGTTTGTAGACTTGCGTCTAAAAAGTTTCATATATAATGACCATGAAAGTTTCTCAACAATAGTATTTGACAGTTAATTATTTGGTAGTTACTACCTTCATGCTTTTCTTGTAAGACATACACTGATTATTTTCTGTCAGAACTGAATTTTATCAATTTTTATTAAGTATGGAATGACTGTATGCGCATGCATAGTTCCAGCACATTTGTGCTATATTTCCTTCACTTATGTCTTACATTAGGTGAAAAGTACATCTGTGATGAATACAACATTTTTTGTGAATGTGAAATGTAGCAAATATGAAATGCAAATGAATTTGTATGCACCACAGATTTATGACATGCTGTTTTCTCATATTAAACACTTCATATTTCCTTTAGGTATTGCACAGGTCACATATGTAGTACATATTGTCTTAAATATGTGCAACATGTATGATACTAAAGCACATTTGAGCAAATACATTTTTTCTTGTAGTGTAAATGCTAGCAATGGCTAGACCATAAATAAAGCAAGACTTCCAAATATTTAACAGATTGACCACCAAGACAGAGGAAGTGTTTCATGGCAATAACTTATGCTTGTTGGAGATAAGAAAAAAAGCCTCACACTTGAATGCATTCAGTTTAAAGTCATATGTTTGTCCAATCACAAATATGATCAAAGTCCTCAAGCACAGTAGCTAACAATTCACCATCAGATTCACTCTTAATATGTGACCAGATCTGCAAAAAGGAGTCTTGTAGCCTTTCCAAGTTTGATGAGTCATAACCCATCATGTGTTTAAATCTATTATCTTAAAATTACATCCAGGAATGGTAGGAGTGTAAAGTGACCAAATTTCAGGCTGGTATATACCATACTCACAAGTCAAGGTATGGATTGCCAAGTACATGCAATGGACAAAATTTCATAATAATGAAAAAATTGACTGTTGCCCCTAGCAACCTAAATTTTACATTATTTGTAGGTGTCGTTGTCTCAAGTCACCTGTCAAAGTTTTAGAAGGATAGCATATATTATATAAGTAATGAGACATGACTTTTTGAAGCTGCAATTTTCCCATACATTGCCAAAGAGGGGCAACAGTTGCCCCTTCTCGGTAATCAGGTACTATCTGATTATACTGAAATCACATGGTTATGTAAAAATACAAACACCTTTTGTGCACCACATAAATCATGGAATTCAAAGAATGTCATATCTTATGACCTATATACACTATCCTTTTATAACTTGGAGAGATTATTGTTGACATTCACATCTACAAATTATGTAAAATAGAGATATAATTATGTACTTTTGAATTTTTGGTTTTGCAATTTGCATACATTGAAATACCTCATTTTTGTGATTGCCCAGAAGGGGCAACTGTAGCCCTCTCATATAGATATGCATGGGAAAACTACAAAATTAATTTCAAAATGTCGTATCTTATGACATATATGCTATCATTTCAAAATTTGTAGAAGTTACTCTAGACGTTATCACCTAAAAATAATGGGAAATTCATGTCGCTAGGGGCAACGGTTATTTCTATATGCTATAAAGCCTTATTATGGAATTTGTCTATTGGAAAGGCCCCTTTTTTCAGATCCGGTCACAAATACAGGGTTTTGCTAAGTGATTAAAGTAACTTATTACATAAAGTTACTTCTTATTATAGCCAAATAAACAGCTAGTGGCAGCCACAGTAAAAGCTTTCATAGTTTCAACTGGGCTACTAATTTTCTATATCTTTCTATGGTTCAACCATATGTACCTATAAAATTGATGGCTATAGACTGGGATATAATTCCACTGAGCTATGATTATTAGTTGTAACACTTTAGCTACCTATATATAGAGTATTCTGCAACACTGTACCACTGTGACACTTCATGATCAGATCAAAAGGTTATAATATTCACATCATCTGCGGTTACAGCTAGGCTACTAGTAGTATGCAAGGAAATGTTGACATAAGAAAAATTTGACGAATTCAGACTTCAGCAGATTTTATGAATAAAATGTTGATGAAAATGAAGAAATTGTAGGCAAAACCTGTACTTTTAACGGCACTTATAAACATTTGACGAATTTAAATTTGACGAATTAAACCAATTCGTTAAATTTTTTTGATGTCAAAATTTCCTTACGTACGGTAATATTCCAGCATAGTATGGAACTGGAGTACTATGCCAGCATAATGCTGGTATATTTTTTATTAAGTGGACATTTCAAACTATGTAACTTAATTCCATGATAATAGATTAATACTCCCTAATAGAGCAGTCTTAAATACATTGCACATAGCCCCTTATATCAATACCCTCTAATAGAACAGTCATTTTGTACTCTAATGGAGCATGCACTGATTAAAATGTTCCAAGATAATTGCAAGAAATGGTGCTAAGCTAGGAGCATGATGGGAACGCTGAAGAGCATAATAGTTGGAATTTTTAGGAAATTCCTGAAAACATTTTGGGCTAAATTTTGAGCATATTTGACTCAGGCCTAGTTATGACAATATATTATATAGTTATACAACGGCCACGAGTGCTCTGCCTGATATAAACGCACGAGCCTGAGGGCCGTTAGGCCCGAAGGCAAGTGCGTTTATACAGGCAGAGCACGAGTGCACGTTGTATAACTGCTATGTACCACTCTCCTAATAGGTGGGGAGAGTCTCACAAGACAGCTGTAACACTTATAAAGGCCAGGTTTCTAACATCGATTGTGGGTAACCAAGCTGGACGTTGCGATGACGTTCCCCCTGCAGTACTGCAGCCACCTGAGATATTGAAAGCTAGTACGCTATGGGTTATATCACTAACCTGCATTCGCTGTTCGACTCTCATCATGTAGTGCTCAGCATGCCAGCGTGATCACTCAATCGCCATATAGACTAATCGCCATAGTGATTCTCTCGAGCAAAAAAAAAAGTAGCTAAATAGACGTTTTAAGTAAACAAAACCTAACTACTAAACGATGCTAGTCTAATTCTTACTATTCGCACTGGCTAAACTCGAATCAGGTGGCATGACAAAACTGGTTACCACAATCGAACGTAAAGGTTAGTATTATTTAGAATATATTTGTTTTATTGAGTCATTGTCGAAGTGGGCTACAGTTTAATCTGGGCTAAGATCACACCAGACGAGTAAGGTGTATAAGTACGTTTATATAATATTATATATGTAGACTAGAGTTGTGGCCACCGGTGTTGGATTTTTCGATCGCCATTGGCTGCTTGTAAACATTATACGTATTGGTGACGTTATGGCCCACAATCGACCTTTACATGTCAGGCTATAAAAGAATTCGAGTGATCTGTGAAGTGTCTTTCCACCTATTAGGTGAGGTGTCGTAGTGGTCTTCGCCACCGGCACTTGTGCTATGCTGCACAAAACCGCAGCCAGTGCAATATCTGTATATTGCACTGCGGTCGGTGCATTATAACTTATAATGCACTCGTTGTGGTCTACAAGACCGCAACCAGTGCGTTATAAGTTATAATGCACTCGCTGTGGTCTGCAGCAGTGCAATATACAAATTATGGCACTGGCGGTGCCTTTGAACTGCCCACGCAGAGTGGTACATATATAATTATACAATATTATGCTGTGATATTGATGCTACAGAACTTTTTTGAACATTCACATACAACTCATATCAGGGGTCATCCATATAAATTACACATATGGCTCACAAGATCAGATATCAAAAAAAAGAGATATTTATCCCCTTTGTTCTTTGCTTAAAGTTTTACATTGCGGGTTTGAATTCAGTATGGACTTTACTTAATATATTATGGTTATTGCTTTACAATGACCTTGCAGCACTGAAGGTCTGACAGTGTTCAGGTAGGCTACTATAGGTTTTCTATTGAAGAACAATTAGTATAGTGTACAGACATACCAACTATCACGCATTAGGCGTGAATCTCACTCTTTGACTAGTAATGTCACGCTCTCACGCCTAACCCTCTGTTTCTCATTCTTTCAGCTTAGTTATCATGCATTTCTCACACCTGATCTGCTTCATAATTAGCTCTCTGCTTAAAATTGGACAGACCAGTGCCTATTTTTGTACCTTGAGCATGTAGCGACCTTTTTTTTTTTGGTCTTCACTATCAAAAATCCTGCAGTTACACTTAGTTGCACTTGAGTCTGGTCTACATTGCTGGTAGTGTCTGATGTCTCACTCCTAAAATTGTTCAGAGGTTGGCATCTCTGATAATATTATTATGTTCTTTGCTGGGGTCGAAGTGATGGTACTATTTTAACTACTACCAAAGCCAAGGAATGATGAACAAGAACATGATCACCCTTGGTTCACCTATTTATTACTGTATCTGGGACAAAGTCTCAGAAAGAGGGAAGAGTTTTAATGTATTTTCATGCTGTTATTGTGCATTGAACTGACTTCATGTCTGAGTTGACTGACTTCATGTCTTTGTTAGGTATTGTCAGGGGCGGATCTAGAAATTTTCAGAGTGGGTTTCAGGTTCTCTGGAATTGCAAATTCAGCCTAGTTGAAAGTTAAAGACAAAAAAAAAAGAGAAGGTTACTATGTGGTTTTGAATGCTGTGAAGGTGATTTCAAAGGCAAAAGTATGAAGTTTTGCCAATAGAAAAGCTATAGTATAATACAGTATGTAGAACTCTTCGTAATTTTTATCACCCAGGCGAATTGTAGGGGTGCGCACTATTAAAACCGCCCCTGATTGTCTATACTCACAGTTGTAACTATACTGTAGAGTTATCTTATCAGTGTAATAGATTATTTTTGCATAACCTTACTAATGGTAAACATGGACTTCTTGTAACACCTATCAATGTATTGCCCCCCCCCTCAGGCATAAGTGGGGCTTTACATGGGAATTAACACGAAACTGCTGCCCCACTATGGGGCATTTAACAATCGCTCATTAAGTGCCCAAATAGTTTTTGTTGTAACTTTCTTCGCTATGTCAAATCCCGAGTAAATGCCGCGTTGCAACTGGGGCCAACGGTGGGGATTTGACACGATAGGTTTGCCCTACTATGGGGTATTTGACATTCGGCTGTGTCAAATTCCCCATATATGCCCGAGGGGGGGTAGTGGGGCAATACATTGATAGGTGAATTAGGGAACACTGCCACTATCTGTAACATGCAGTTCCCATAGGCAAGTTATTATTTCACTAATTAGTCTTTGTATATAAGCAGTGTTCTTGTTGTATTAAGTGAGTTTGCAGTTTAAAATTACCCCTACCCTCTGCTGCAGAACCTTCCTAGCAGGGCCGCACAGAGAAATTAAGGAGCCCAGGGCAAAGAGTTAAAGTGGGGCCCCAGAGGCAAGGAGGTTTCCATTCTGAATCACAACTTCACCCAAGCTGTAAGTTGAAGACCCCCCCCCCCCAAAAAGGTCATAACCTGCTAACATGCTAACAATGACAATAGTTACCCCTCACCAACCATATCTCCTTATCTATAAGCTTGCTACACTGCTCCTCTGAAGAATACTGTGACTGCTCTATTAGAGTATTTAGATCTGACTGCTCTATTAGAGTATATCTATCTTTTAAACAGGTAATCAAGGGGCCCTTTGTGGGGCCTCCTGGGGCCCCTTTCAGGCTGAGGCCCGGGGGAAAATGCCCCAGTTTCCCCCCCTGTGGACGGCCCTGCTTCCTAGTGGAGTATTTATACTGTACTGTGCTCCACAACTAACATTACTTTTAGTGCTACATTCCTAGTTAGTGTTGTGAGGGAAACATACCTGTAAAAATTAGTAGTGAATATACTGTGGTGATACAATAAAATAATATCACTGCAAATTTTAGTTACCATCACTAAAAAATTCAGTATACCTTGCCACAAATAGGAACAAGTCAATTTTGTTTTTTTCCACCTATTTTTTTCCAGTGATTTTTCACGTATTATGCTCCATATTTTCTGCAGATATATATATTATTTTGCTCAGCATTAACCTTTGTTAATTGACCATTTCTAAGTGCAAACTAAGCTACAATTTCACTTTAAAGTGACTGTTCTATTAGAGTACTTCGGTCTGTACTTGCTTTTACAAAAAGCTAGCTAATATATTTACTTAACATATATGTAACTGTTCTACTAGAATTTCTTGATCGCCAATTGCTCTTAATTTCCCATAACTATTAGCTACGTATTGTTGATATTTTATCATGTGTGACTGATCTTAGGATATCTCAATCACCGGTGTATAGCTCTCTCCTGTATGTTTTGTATACATATATACTGTGTACACATCACTGTGTCATTGCCACAGCTATAAGTCATTGAAGTCTCAGCCCTTGTAATTGTTGTTAGGTTAGGTAATCCTAAGGCTGCAGTACATGTTGCTGTCAGACCTTCAGTGCTGGTCACTGTAAAGCATTAATAACAATAAAAACAATACACTCCTCTACCGCACTCTTTAGCTAAAATACAAACATTAATGTACACTGAAACACTAGTCTCGCGTAGCCAGTTTTTTTTTCCTTTTATGTGTGGGTGGGAAAAAAGGAGACCCCACACACAAAAGGAAAAAAAGGGTCTGGCTATGCAAGACTACTGAAAATGGTATGGACAGTCAAGCCAACCAGCTTAGTAATCCAGGGAGTCCACGAAAACACCCACCCATTATATGATTGTCCTTTCATTCAACATGGATTCTATTCCTGGTGAGTACGAAGTCTCAAGCCTTGTAGTTTTCTTAAACATCACTAATTATGACATAATTTTAACTGCATTTCTTAAGTACTTGGTTGCATAATTATTTATGTCCACTTCCAAAAATTGCACTTATTATGCTAGTATTTTGCTCACTGCTTTCACACACCCATTTTGCCAAAACTTTGCTGGTACAAATATCACTGCTTATTAAAATTTTTAGTGGTTTCAATCAGCTAGTTACATATTATGTATATACAAATATAAATAAAGTTATTGAATAAAAACTGTGCGTTCTAAAAGATGCTGTGCTACGTAACAATTCTTCTAGGGAATATCTAAGAGAAACAACATTGGGTAAACCCAAGCCACAAAAACAAAAACACATACCATTAAAAGCAGCAGCAATTGTAATATTCTTCTGAAGACTTTCTTTTCCTCCCATCAAAACAAATTCTAAGCGCTGCTGTGTGCCAAAAAATGATCTGTTTTTCACTTTTATACCAAGTTTAAGTCGTGGAGGATATGACCCAAATTCCACTTTTTCCTTGAGCTCTTTAAGCAACAAGTGATTTCTATAGCATTGTTGGAAATCCACATTTTCCTGTATAACAAGAACAGCATGTAACATATGTAATACACAAATATGTACATATAATTGCATAAATCAGTTAACTGAGTACACATTTAGAAGCTAATTTGCTTAAAAACAAGGTGATACCGTAAGTTCTCTAAAAATTCGGCCCCTCTATTTATTCGGCACCCGTATTCTAACAGTGAAATAATTTCCTCTAATAAAAATTTTTGGCACGTTTGCTATTTTTGCAATGGATGCTGATAGTGACGAGAACGTCAGAGTTGTCTAGCCTTAATATCGACGATACCAATTATATTGTGACAAGTGGTCGATCAACTAAAATTAGTGGTGATTACTATCTAATTATAGGCCGAAATTCGGTGAGACGAAAATTATTGATTTAAAAACATGCCAAATTTTTAGAGGACTTACGGTATTAAAATTTTAGATGTTAAATGTGCCAACCTTATAATTGAGGAAACTTTACATTGTAACTTATCTATGCATAATATATTTATTAAATATCTAACAATTACGACAATATGTAAAAACGCAATGTAATAGTGCAAACACATCCTGAAAGCATTCATTATATTAAATGTGCATGCATTTTATATATTATATGGCTGGGTTCGTAAATACCAAGTGCAGAATGCAAATATTATATTCCAGTACTGAGATATGTTCTATTGTGTGACAAGGTGTAGTTTGTGCCCAAACACCCTATTTTTGCAGGGGTGGTCACAATTGCTATCACACTTGTCTTCTGCTTAACTTAATTAGCAAATCAACCCCAATCCATGAATATCCACTGATTGCAACCCAAGACACTAAGCACCTATCTATCTATCTATCTATCTGTCTGTCTGTCTGTCTGTCTGTCTGTCTGTCTGTCTGTCTGTCTGGATTCTGCTTCTATAGATGTTTGTAGCTGAACTCTCTACAAGGTGACTTATTAGGAATGTAGCTTGAGTTTTCTTCTATGCCTACGCCTTCAATGTGCTATAGGAAGAAACGGAAGCACTTAGTGAGCAGCAACAAAATTAATTTCATGGAAATCTTGTGTTATTATGTGCTGAGTTAGTGACGTATGGTGACTTGCTACATAACTGAAGGATAATTTGTAACGTAGTTCAATTCTCTATAAAGTGACTTATTACATGACTTGTCTACAAGGTGACTTGTTACAATACTGAACCCTCTACTGGGTGACTTGCAATATAGCTGAATTAATGCAAACTTCAATAAAGGGTCATAGCTCACATGTCTGTTTGTGTACTACAACGAAACAAAATATTTTAAACTTCTCCTGCGGAGGCTAATAAGATGATATCTTGTGTTACAACATATTGTGTGATATTGCAGGGTTGTAATGGGCTTTGGTTGTGGATAATTACCCTATTCAGCTGCCACCCTACTGGAGGTGGATTTCTTTAAGATAATAAAGTTAATTACAAGAAGATGCTATATCAAAACAGCAAAGCTATAAATAATGGTGTAGGCCCCCAAAACAGCAGAGTTGTGAAATCAAAGGTGGCTGCCAAGAAATAGCTGTAATGGTAAGTTAATTTTAATAATGAAAATTTAGATGAATTTGGTGCCAAATACAAGTGGAGGAGCTAAGCAATACAAATTCACCTAAATTTTCATTGTTAAAAATTTTGCCATTTACCCTCTCACTGCCAAATTTGTAGAGGCTTCAATGTACTGCTTCTACTTACACAAACTATGTAATATAATCCTATAAAACTATATATGTGACCACTGAGTGAAAACTGGACGTTTTCGCAAAATTATATTTTGCCATAGAATCATATTGAAATACACTTGGTAAAAATACACGTGCTACATGAAAAATTCATGCACGCTTCAATCACATTTGTATGGACTGATCAAATTGATAAAACCTATACACCACTGGATTCACCTGTTTACAGAAAGAAAATCTTTGTTTCGAGTTTGCACAGCAAAGAATACGTGAGTTATGGGTGTGTATTTATGATGTGGTAAAACAGTGCTCATTTCTTAGTAGGAATGGACCTCTTCTTTGTCAACACGGAGGAGTACAGGGAAAGTACTATACCTTGATTGATTTGCCAGTTCATAGTGCACAGATTGAGCCAAGTCTAGTGTTGAAACAAATAGCAATTTTTACTATTCGAAGAGTTGTGAACAAAACAAATACAACTTAACAGTCTAGAACTGTTTATAATAGTACAAATAAACACTGCTAACCTGTTGATAGTTGAAGCAATTATCTCTAAGTCTGGTTTTCAGAGATTTGAGCAAGTACGCATGTGCATATAGTACGTATATGCATAATGACATTGATTTAAGGTATACGAAAGTAGCAATATGCCATTCTAACTGAATAATTTATCTCCTTACTGTTTCTCTTTATTAGCAGTGCCATTATCACTGTGAATAATCATCTACAGTGCTTAACTCTTAAACCTGCATAGGCCAGAAAACTGGACTACCGTACAGCGTAATAATTTGATGGCAGAAAATTTTGACGAATTTGATGAAATGTTTGCAATTTGTCAAAATTTTCCTTGTCAAAGTTCATGTGATTAACTAACTAGAATACTTCTGGTGCAAGACATTTGTCAATATTTTCCTCGTCAATGTTCAAGATAAAGAAAATTCATTAAAATTTCCCTGTGTCAAATTATTACGCTGTATGGTAGGTAAAAAATGAACGAAAATACACAATACTTTTACATATATGGTTTCAAACAGGCATATCTTATGAAGCGTTTGTCCAATTTCTTAGAAATACAGATATTATAACTTGGGAAGGAGTAATATTTACTACCGTATATAAAATAACAATGAACCCACCCGCTACAAAGCGTTGAATTACTTTGTTTACTTTCACCTCTGTATCGTCATTGTTCTTGTTGGCCATTTGATAAATCACGTGATATCTATATAGCCATTATGTGACAAGCAACATGGCAACTAGAGAAAGGCGATACAATGAAGTATGGCCACGTTATGGTCTTTTATCTATTGATATGCGAAGGAGGAAGATGAAGAGATGGTTCTTTTGTACTTTCCGGGACTGGAAGGATGCGACGAAGGATGGGATCATTTAAACCAAACTTTAACGGTGAGTAAAATGATGTTTGTAGTTTTTAGATACGTAGCTTAAACAGTTTTTACACTTAAGAGTTTGTATTAAAAGGCATGCGTATAGCCCAGTTTTTTGGACTATGTGTTATCAGTGGCTTGCATTTTTTAAAACAGTTGTGGGTTTAAGGATTAATATCACCATCAACAAGTCAGCAATGATATCATCTTACCCACAATAGTGCACAAGGGACTGGTTATCTCTGTTCCTGTTCACTTACGGGTGTGACCTTTACAGGATACAGTAAGTGCGGGGTGTTCAACAGACATTTAGAAAGTGATGCTACAAGCATTAGCAATCGATTCTGCCATATGGCAGTTGTGGTGGTGGTTGGCTTAATTAATTAATCAACCATCACAGTCATTTCTTGGCCACCACCTTTGATTTACAGCTTAGCTGCTTTAGTACAGATTGTAAGCTACTCAGTAGTGAGTTCAGCTACAAGTTACACTATAGAGAGTTCTAGATGCCCAGTATAGAGTTCTACAAACAAGTCACTCTGTAGAGAGCTTTGCAGGAACTACATATCTTACAAGTTATCCATACATTATAAAATCCAATTTATAATTTACGTAATAGTTCTAATAAAAAATTCTCTTTTCCTCTAAAGCAAAGAAAAAAATCTGTAAAAGTCAGCACTCAAACCATCCATAATCTATAATAAAAACAGCCGAGCTGTAAAGAAAGGGTGTGGCCCCCCAAAAGGCCAGGGTGAAATAGTTGTGAAATCATAAATGGCAGCCAAGAAATGGCTGTTTATGGTAACACAATAACTGGAATACACTGGTATGATACATGTTATAGTACATACTTTTGATATCTCATACTCCGAAGTAATTTCAACTTCAGCATCATTGTTAAATTGATCTTTGTTAATATCAAGCTTCAGTTTTGTAGAACAAGATCCAAAAGTAAACTCTGACTCTTCTCTATCACACATAAACTCTTCTGTTTTATGCCTGTACTGCTCTTCTAAATGCTAACAAAACATTAAAAATTAAAATGAAACTTGAACCATAATACAAAGATATTTGAAGATATAATTGTACTATGTGTTACCTAGTCTGACAAAACCAACCTTTTAGTTTATACAAATCACACAATTTTTACAAATCATAACTTGTCTTAAGCATAAGTAGCATCCAGAAACTTGGTCAGCTTGATGTTTGCATAGCACTAACAAGTGGCCAAGTTTAAGTAGAATTGTTAAAAGCATGGGAAGCTATGGGTTGTCAAACTAGAATATCGGAAAGCTACAAGACTGGTTTTGTCAGACTGACCTGGTCACATATATACAGCATGAGAGTGAATTCTACATAGAATTTTATTCATGAACTATCAGATATGTTTGATGAGTTATGACATTGATAGCAGATATAGTAGGCTATTAATATATAATCATAGAGTAGATATCATAAACAAGTGCAAGGAAAGTTAGGAATTTTACGAGTTAGTAGGGATCATCACGATAAAAAGCAATAATTATAATGAACAAGTAGGATCATCACCTGATATACAAATTTAATCCTACCTCCTACACATGGGTTAAAGCAGAACAATTAAATTTGTATGATAAGTAGTTAATGATCTCCTTTTTACAGACGGGTTTAACAAGAAGGCGTGGCACTACATTACATCATTTTTGCATAACACAATCCAATTTTGTGTATGTAGGGCAAAAGGATTGGGAAAATCGATGTAGGACAAACATTTTCGAAGTGTTTCTGAGCACTGTAATACTGCATCAAGTAATCACTAGCCGAAATACAAACCTTGTAGTCATACTTTATCTATATTCAGGATTTGCTGAAAAAGAATAACGGAGTGACTTTTCTGTACAGCTGGTTTATGAACGCGAAATTTACATTACCTGGTAAAAAACTTACTTTAATGTCTGAAAACTTACTTATTTTACCATGCCTGAGTTTATTAATGGTATGAATGAGTTTATTAATGGTTTTAGTCCTCAAACGGTCCAATTAACAGAAAACTGTCAGCTGTTTTCAAAACACAAATTATAGACAAGTAGTTAAATAGCTAAACTTCCTGTGAGTAATTAACCCTCGGGAAACCGTAGTTGTCTTGTGCGGCTGTGCAAATTTGTTGTTACCACTTTAACTGTTGCAGACTTCATTCATAGGTAGGTACCTTTAGTCTTCTCTTGATGAGTTTAACAAATGAAAAATGTGGATTGTTCCACAAGTGCCTTTATTCAAAAGTTATGGCGATTTGCTGTTTGTCTTGGCCTTCCTCACTTCTTGATGAACTCTTGATGTACAAAAGTGATAGCAATAAATTCTTTTCAACCATAGTAGTGTATTACATCTAGTGATACACTACTGATTCAAACGAGGGATCGACAAACTCAACAAACCAGGAATGAGATTTGGAACTTTTCAAGTGAGATTTCAAAATTTCCATAAGATCTTAATTATCATTAACTAGTTAACGAGCCTTCACGGATCACGTGGTCAGTAACCATATACGGTAATACTATAGTGTACCATAAGACAAATATATAACGGGATTACAGTCAATATGTTGTCCAAGGTGTTGTTAGAAGTTACTACACTATTCACTGCTGCTTGTTTTGTGCAAATTGGAGACAAAGCTACTGTAAGTTGTTCATTGGATCCAAAATGCTTTTTCATACTTGCGTTGCATGCTAATCAAGGTGACAATTGTGGCCCGAAAAGGGATAAAGCAGCAAATCGAATCCATGTGTTGTCACTTGGCAGTATGGATCTGAAGATAGTGCACATAATGCAATATTTGATTTTGTCATAATACATAGATGTTCATATGTTTAATTCCCTGAGGGTTTTGCATGATAGCGCTTCATTTTAAAGATGCAATGGTAAACATTTTAATGTAATTTCACGTAAATTGAAAGCTATTTGTAACTGTTAGCACCTGAAAGTAATAGTCTGATCAGCTGTCTCATAATTAAGAGCAATCACATGTAAGGATATCATACAAAGAATCTCTACTTTTAAAAACTATGTTCATCAAATTTTAATTCAAAAGGAACTGATTCGATGCTAATAATATGTATTGGTGAGTAACTGGTCCAAATTTTATAACTTCATGTGCTAGCCTATTATTATGCTATGCTGCAGTGCTAACCAATTATTATGCTCAAACTTTTGACTCAACTTTTGTATTTAATTACAGTTTTGCACTTTCTGTGGATAACGATAACTTTTGGCTTGAGAGAAATTGTTCAAAGTTAACCATTTAAAAATAGTTCATTTAGCAGCTTATTATGTCAAAAGTTTAAATTATGTAGCTCATTGGTTCATTAGAATTACTAATAAGGCTACACATCACTACTTTAATTCTTTTTGTGTGCGAAGAGAATGTAGCTATAGGAAAGTACACAAGGCTACAAAGAGAGTAGCTAAGTATTTCAATCTTTTCCACTGAAAAACAATAATTTATAGTATAGCAAAAATCTATCCATTATGTTACATGCTTCAAAGCAGCTATTGTGCTCCAAATTGTGCCAGCATAATAGGCTGGTGCTTATTTCTGCTCAAGGTTGGAGGATTTTCAAGTAATCTGCACATTTTCTCTGTCTCACAATATGTGTACTGTCTCATAATTACACATCCTGACAATGCAGAAAATCCTTACAAGTTCTCATAAACAAATTGTACTGTGTGGCTAATTTTTTGATATTTGGCCTCCATTGTTAGCCCTCCAGTACCTAACTGATAAGCAGATAAAAGCACAAAACAGAAAAATTGAAGCCATGAGGCAGTATACTCACCCAGTAACTCATAGACAACAACCTTGCTTCATTCATGGGTTAAAAACAAGGTGCTATTAGACTTCTCTTGATGAGTTTAACAAATGAAACACATGGAATGTTCTGCAAGCACTTGAATCAAAAGTTATGGCAATATTTGATTTTGTCTTGGCTTTCCTTGCTTCTTCTCGATGTACAAAAGTGATAGCAATAAATTCTTTTCATAATAGTAGTGTATTACATCTAGTGATACTCCACTGATTTAGACGAGGGATTGATTTGATTTATTAATTACCCTCTGACAATTACCTCTTCCTTATCAGAGCAGCATACAATACAGACAACTACACATAGCTAAGACTAACAAGTACAAAATTTAACACATGGATACAAAACAAATACATGGACACAAATACAAAAAAAAAACAACAACAATTGCAACAACTTTAAGAGAGTTATTTAAGATTCCAGTTTAGATTTTAAGATTTCCATAAGATCTTAATAATTGTTAACTTGTCCAGTTTTACCAGCGATCTACAACATTTTCGGCCAGGCTCCTTGTGGGCCCCTCGGATATTCTTAGAGTAGGATCTTCTTGGCTCTTTAAATTATTGAGCCTTCATGAATCGCATGGTTAGTAACCATATGTGGTAAAATAGAGAGTACACTGCGATAAAAAGGCTAACGCCTAATGGGACTACAGATGGGGTCCAGATTGATAGTTTTACCAACACACAGTGTGCCCAAATTCATTGAATAGAAAGCATTGAGATACGAGACTTCCATATACTGACGTGGCTTCTAAGTTTCATTGTAATAAAAGAATAGTCTTGTACCGGCCCACCTCAGTTTAGGAGGAAAGCACACTGGAGACTATGGCATTTCTCAATTTTTTCAAAATGCTTGTAGATTGAAATTTTTCATCAACTCAAAATTTGTGAACCACTGAGTGAAAACCAGCTATTTTGCTATAAAAATATATCGAAATAAACTGAGTAAAATTACACATATTTGAATTGCTTTGGTATGATTGAAACAAGCTCAAATTGCAAAGACGGATAAAGATAAGCCCATGATCCATGTAATGTATCTCTTGCAGTACACAAGCAATACCTAACAGAAGTAGCTAATCAAGCCTATAGCGTCCACCATTATCAGCTAGGTATCATGAGAAAAATAACTTAAATGATTGCACTACGTCATCTGAAATGAATCAAAGTTGTAGTAGAAGACGTCTTTTCATTTTTGGCTCTAAGAGACTAATTACTGATGATGTAAGAGCTAAACAGTAAATTAGGAAATTTTTGTTTAGATCATTATTTAGTTGTAAATAAATTCAATGTGCTATATTTTTGCGGACAACCCAAGCCATGAAAATATTTTACCAGTGAATTTGTCTGTACAACAAATAGAGCTGTATATTTACCTTGATTCTGTATTTGCAGCCAGCACACCGTTGAGTTTAGAAGCTAGCACCATAGTAGTTGCCACGTGTTTCATGCACCAGAAGTGAGCATGCAAGACACGATAAAAGTTGATCCAGATACAACGAAAATGTTATATGGGTACCTGTTGTACGATGAACATGCAATTGTGATGGATGCCTGGCTGTGATGGAGCTACAGTATGTGGTATGGATGCCTGGCTGTGATGGAGCTACAGTATGTGGTATCATTCAAACGTAACGTAATCTCAAGAGAGTGCAAGTGATTAAATATTCGATAATTAAAGATTCGATAATTAAAAGGTGTGGCACCCATTCCACTTATCCTGTTTCCTTTAGCATCAACACTTGCGAGTAAAATGGGTGTCACGTCTTTAATTAACAAGTTTTTTAATTGCTCGTACGCTTGCGAGATGACATAGTGATTGAGTGGTACAGTAGGTCAGCCTTGACCACTAGACACTATATATTAAATTTGCAGCTATAGTAGCAAGCAAACTTATTCTGGCTCCAACGGACATTGGAACCCTGATGGTAGGCCATCTGTCTTTCTTCCCCAACAGTGTACTCATTCCTCAAGTGTTTTGACAGTCCGACCTGTGTAATACAACAAAATACCAAAAAATTTTGCAAGTAGAAAATATTCAAGAGCAAAAACATTTCACATCACTTATTTTCGTTGGTAGATACAACCACAAAATTGATATTCTTACTGTTGAATATTTCCTAATCTACGGTACATTCTTCCATGAAAATACTTCAAGCATCAATAGATTTAATCCATTTTGACCTTTTTAAAATTCTGTGGTTGTGCAACCATACTGTATATAAATAGTGGACTAGTAAAAAGAATCCTTATTGTACTGTTAAACCAATCTCTTTACACCAATCACATATCAACAACACCTTATGACCACAAACCCATGCCAGTATTTATCGCTTCAATGTTCATTGGTTGATTAATTCCAAACCACCACCGGCTTGCATGGCAAACTTTGGTCTATTTATCAGTACACTGTTTATTAGAATATATGCCACTTTAGTGTGGACATTCAAAGACGTCGCTCATGGTTTAGGTTTATCTTACATGTTGTCTGGGCAATATCATGGGAATGTGGGAATGCGGTTTGCTCATCACTTTGATCCCAAACCAGTTCAAAGATATGATTCGCTTTGAGTCGCTATATTGAGCAACATAGAGTGTTTTATTGTTGGTTTGGGTTTACAGGTTAGGCTAGATTCATTGTAGTTGCTAAGTTTTCACTATTTGATAGTTACGTACTAAACAATGAATGATCAGTAAAATTTGGGAAATATGTGGATGCGTATTTCTATTTATCATGTGTTAGCCATTGAGCAGACCATGGAACAACACAGAGAGGACAATTAGATCTAGTAACTTAGAGTCCTAAACTTAACTTAATATACTAACTTACTAGTTAGTAGGCTTATTATAGTACAAAATCGTAAAACTTTTTAAAAATCTCAAACCCACTATCGCATTTTTCTGGTATTGTATGTAAAGCGTAATGACGTATGAATAATGTTCTGAAGGCTATATTAGCCCACGCTATTAAAACATCAGATACTGATGTATAAAAGAAACGGAGTGAGTGCTCTGTATAGTTCTTTCACCTATCAGTTGAGTGAGCATAGAATGATACAGTACATATCAGCGTTGAAACCGGGTCGGGTCAACCGGGTCCGACCCGGTTTACAAATTATCCGGGTCTGACCCGGATTGGATCACGTGAGAAATGAAATAGTTCATTTGACGACCTGGAAACTTATAAACACTAGTCGCATAGCTTTCTTGGACCACGCCCACTTATCGCATTACAAACACACACTCAGCCACACCCATTTATTAGTAAGTGCAGTCTGTAGCACGAAACTGTGTCCGTTGCTGTCTGCAAGTTTACGTGGAGCCACGCCCATTAATCGATTATTGTACGAGTTATGTATAGTCTAATGTTGCAGCAGGATAAGTATTTTTGTGAGCCACACCCATTTTAATATATCGGGAAATTGTAATACTAGATATGCACGAAGCCACACCCAATTGCTGTCTGTAAACTCACAGTAGCTATGTGGAACCAAACCCACCGACTGATTTTAAATTATAAACTTACTGGCTTAGTTATCTCGTTTACTCAACGCGGATCAAACGCTCAGAATGTAGTCTCCCTCTCTAGAGACACCCAGAACATAGCTCTTATCACATGCCCCGGCTTTAATTAATTCGGGTCACATCCGGATTGCTATCCGGTTCAGCAGTAGTGACCTGGTTTCAACACTGGTACATATCTGATTCACTTATACCACGATGGTGTCAGCATTTGCTGATATATACACCCTTAGCCCTCAGACCTATAGCCCTTCTGATTCAGTTGTATATATCAGCAAAATCCCATGCAGCTGTGGTATAACTATTACATACAAAACGGTTACACAACCACAAGTTTTAAAAAGAGCTAAAATGTGCAAGAGCCTATTGATATTGAGGCTATGGTATTTTGGTTGTAATAATGTACTCCAGCAGTCAAGTAAGAAACCCTACAAATAAATTGAGTTGTAACAATAATATTTTGTATTGTATTGTATTGTATTAGTGCTTTACAGTCTGAAGGTCTGACAGCAACATGTGTTACAGCCTTAGGATTGCCTAACCTAATTTCAAGGACTTTTTAACGGTTTCACAACCATGGAGCAATATTCTGTGGTTAAATGAGACTGTAGTTTTGCCTCTATCACACAGTTCAATGTATAAAAAAATGTTTAATATAATGGTTCTCATTACAAACTCTCTCATTAGAAACTACACTCAATTGTTAAATACAGAAATTATTTCACTTTATATCATACAGTTTCAATTATTACCGTTTTACATGTTGTAAGAGAGGGTGTCAAGCAAACATCACAATTCCAACGATCTATCTTAGGAATTTTGTGTTTCATAGCTATAATTCTGTACTTGTTTTCAGGAATATCCTTTGCCACTGTTGCACTGTTGACTATGCAATAATAACATGATTTTTCAATCTCTACTAATCCAAATGCTTCGCCAACTTTAAATTCACCACTATCTATAACACTCATGTATCCTTCAGATGATGACGCATGTGTCATTTTAGCAAAACATAAACTATTCACATGAGATATGTTCTCAACACGAACACAATGTGGCAAACATAAAGTAATCGGCTTTTGGAGCTCCACATCCATACACAACCAAACAATTGCTGATACCGGAACAACATTAGGAGCAAATCTGACTGGTGCACACAATGTTGCAGCAAACTTAAGCATTCCTTGTTTTCCCTTAGGTATGGCACCTGGTGGAATTGTAACTGTTGTGTCATGATTAAAGGAACAGAATAAGCCTCCACCATCATCAAACGATTGAGTTTCAATGCCACCAATCCAGTTTACAATATCAGGAGGTAAGTGTGGTCGATCTGTTATTGCTGTAAGAGATGTAAAATACAATTATGAACTGGTAGAGTTTGCTTTTTAATGTGTGGATGCACTAATAGTGTATGGTTGAAATATTCTTACACGTGTGCTGTAGAGAATTTACATATTTTACGTAAGATATGCAAATTAGGTCACATGAACTTAATTGTGACCGGAGCTGTGAAAACCCAACAAATGGTGCATTTTTCAATTTCTTTATTATTGGATATATATAATCTACTTAGCCAAGTGTATGTACTGGCGAAAGTTAAGCCTTTTATGCCTACAGCTTTTGAAGTTACAGCCCTACAAAGCAGCGACAACAGAAAGATCGATTTGTACAGCAAGCATTAGGAAAATAATTTACAGGCACTTACAGAAATGGCTGTAACTTACAAATGCAATGCAGTACAGAGTTACACCTTGTCACATCGTGTTTGCCATGAATAGGGGAGTCCATTACTGGGTACAATTTTCCTTCTATCACCTTTCTTCACCACATACAGA
Organism: Dysidea avara; assembly: GCF_963678975.1. NCBI lineage: Eukaryota > Metazoa > Porifera > Demospongiae > Dictyoceratida > Dysideidae > Dysidea > Dysidea avara. Next base: position 31,181,261 of record NC_089273.1, read on the forward strand.
GACGAAACCAGCAAAGAAAGATCAATTGCGTACGATCGCTTCGACATGACATAAATAAACGTCCATAACTCACGTATCCTGTAGTCAGTCTACTGCTTTTCAAACTCTCCTTGAATAGGCGAATAAGATAATACCCAGGTTTTTTTTTATTCTTCACAAAGAATAAAGTATTTAAATCTTTAACGATATTTTTTCATTTATGCAAATATTTTACCTCATTTAAATCAATAGCCTATACTGAAAATTTAGGCCTGTGCCATTATGTCGGGTTTTTGCAGATCCAGTCACAATTATTAGTTTCTCATCCCCTCCTGCATCGCTATTTTTCTTACATCGTCAGAGATTTTTTTGTACCACTAGTGGCTAAGGGAGGCCAATTAGTACCTTTTACAATTGATACATTCTAAGAAAATTGCATTTTGAGTCATTTTAGCTAGCTAATTCAGCTATATAGTTAGCAAAAAATAAAATAAAAATCCACCCTCTCGCACTGCTGCAGGAGGATGAGAAACCAATATTTAAATTTATGTGGCTTTATATAAATAAATGAGACAAAACCTCATTTTAACTGCAATGATTTATGATTACACAGGTCTGATCTGGGTCAGACCTGGAGATTGATAAGATGGACACAAAAAGTGACCCAAATGACCTGGAAAATCTGGATAAACAACTGACATAATAATTATGTGACCAGCTTGCATGTCTTAAGTTATTGTTTACTTGCAGACAATGTTGAGTTTACCATTATTAACCAGATAATTATACTGGCTCATTTTTCTATTGCGAAAGTAATTGTTTTCTACATTATCAAGACACACGGTAGTGTGTCGTGCGGCCCAAGAAGCCGGAGCGTAACACCCGTGAGTATATTGACAGGAAGAAAGAAAACGTCATTTTCGCACCTCCGTAGCTCTGTAGTTCTTTGATGAAACAAGACGATTTTTGCTGTGCACATGCCCCCCAACTGCAGCACTCCACATTCCAAATTTGAGCGAAATCGCTTCTCGCGTTCCTGAGATATGCGACTTCAAAAATTGGCTCAGTTTCTTCGTTTTTTTTTTCTTCTTATTTTTCTTTTTCTTGTCGCACACTTACAAAAACTGCTATAAAACTCGAACGCCATATCCGATTGCCTTGAAATTTGGCACACAGAAGGGGGATATAAAGACGCATCTCAGTACCAACTTTTGCTGGAATACGATAAACAGGCAAAGAGTTATGAACGATTATTCACGAAAAATAACACCAATATGTTGTCACGCCTACAGGGTAAACCGCGTATGGGAAGAAGCTGAAAATCGGTGGGTGAATAGGTTAACTATTGAACCTCAAACCTTTTGTGGTTTGAAAGAAATCGAGCTAAAAAACAGGAAGATACAACGAAAAAACCAACAGTGTGTAACAATTACGCTAATAAAAAAAATGACTGCTTGCAACGCCTACCAGATAAAGCGCTTGGGGTAATGCTTTGAAAATCGTTGTACAGATGGAGTAATCATCTTAGAAAGGCTCATCAATGGTGTAGAAGAATCAGACTTAAAGCCACGGAGTTATAACACGAAATCCAACTTGGTGCAGCAAGTGCAAGATCGAGATACTCTAATAGAGCAGTCATCCTAATAGAGCAGTCACTCTGAAGAGAATTCAAGAGATCAGCTAGAAACAAGAAACCTGTATAGAGATCAGCTACACACAAGTCACCCTGTAGAGAGACCAGCTAGAAGAAGTTACCTTGTAGGGAGTTCATGCAACTATGGAAAGGGATAGTTCAGCTAGAAAAAATCACCTTGTAGAGTTCAGCTACAAAGAAACCACCATGTAGAGAGTTCAGCTACAAACAAATCGCCCTGTGGAGAGATCAATAGAAGAAGTTACCTTGCAGAGAGTTCAGCTACAAAGAAACCATCATGTAGAGAGTTCAGCTACAAACAAATCTCCCTGTAGAGAGATTAGCTAGAAAAGGTTACCTTGTAGAGAGTTCAGCTACAAAGAAACCATCATGTAGAGAGTTCAGCTACAAACAAATCTCCCTGTAGAGAGATCAGCTATAAGAAGTTACTTTGTAGAGAGTTCAGCTTCAAACAAATCACCCTGTAGAAAGATCAACTAGAAGAGGTCACCTTGTAGAGAGTTCAGTTACAAAGAAACCACCATGTAGAGAGCTCAGCTACAAATTAGTAACTTTGTAGAGACATCAGCTAGAAGAAGTCACCTTGTAGAAAGTTCAGTTACAAAGAAACCACCATGTAGAGAGTTCAGCTACAAACTAGTCACCTTGTAGAGACATCAGCTAGAAGAAGTTACCTTGTAGAGAGTTCAGCTACAAAGAAACCATTCTGTTTAGAGCTCAGCTGCAAACAAATCACCTGTACAGAATTCAGCTACAAACAAATCACCCTGTAGAGAGGTCAGCTAGAAGAAATTTCCTTGTACATAGTTCAGCTACAAAGAAACCACCAAGTAGAGAGTTCAGCTGCAAAGAAATCACCCTGTAGAAAATTCTGCCACAAACAAATTGCCCTGTAGAAAGATCAGTTAGAAGAAGTTACCTTTTAGAGAGTTCAGCTACAAAGAAACTATTCTGTAAAGAGCTCAGCTGCAAACAAATCACCTGTACAGAATTCAGCTACAAACAAATCACCCTGTAGAGAGATCAGCTAGAAGAAGTTACCTTGTAGATTGTTCAGCTACAAACAAATCACCCTGTAGAGAGATCAGCTAGAAGAAGTTACCTTGTAGAGAGTTCAGCTACAAAGAAACCACCATATAGAGAGTTCAGCTGCAAAGAAATCACCCTGTATAAGAGCTCAGCTGCAAACAAATCACCTGTACAGAATTCAGCTACAAACAAATCACCCTGTAGAGAGATCAGCTAGAAGAAATTACTTTGTAGAGAGTTCAGCTACAAAGAAACCACCATGTAGAGAGTTCAGCTGCAAAGAAATCACCCTGTATAAAATTCTGCCACAAGCAAATTGCCCTGTAGAAAGATAAGTTAGAAGAAGTTACCTTGTTGATAGTTCAGCTACAAACAGATCTCCCTGTAGAGAGATCAGCTAGAAAAAATTACCTTGTAGAGAGTTCAGCTACAAAGAAACCACCATGTAGAGAGTTCAGCTGCAAAGAAATCACCCTGTAGAAAATTCTGCCACAAACAAATTGCCCTGTAGAAAGATCAGTTAGAAGAAGTTACCTTTCAGAGAGTTCAGCTACAAAGAAACCATTCTGTAAAGAGCTCAGCTGCAAACAAATCACCTGTACAGAATTCAGCTACAAACAAATCACCCTGTAGAGAGATCAGCTAGAAGAAGTTACCTTGTAGATTGTTCAGCTACAAACAAATCACCCTGTAGAGAGATCAGCTAGAAGAAGTTACCTTGTAGAGAGTTCAGCTACAAAGAAACCACCATATAGAGAGTTCAGCTGCAAAGAAATCACCCTGTATAAGAGCTCAGCTGCAAACAAATCACCTGTACAGAATTCAGCTACAAACAAATCACCCTGTAGAGAGATCAGCTAGAAGAAGTTACCTTGTAGAGAGTTCAGCTACAAAGAAACCATCATTTAGAAAGTTCAGCTTCAAACAAATCTCCCTGTAGAGAGATCAACTAGAAGAAGTTACCTTGTAGAGAGTGAAGCTACAAACATATCATCCTATTGAAAGATCAGCTAGAAGAAGTCACCTTGTAGAAAGTTCAGTTACAAAGAAACCACCATGTAGAGAGTTCAGCTACAAACTAGCCACCTTGTAGAGACATCAGCTAGAAAAGTTACCTTGTAGAGAGTTCAGCTACAAACAAATCTCCCTGTAGAGAGATCAGCTAGAAGAAGTTACCTTGTAGAGAGTGAAGCTACAAACAAATCATCCTATTGAAAGATCAGCTAGAAGAAGTCACCTTGTAGAAAGTTCAGTTACAAAGAAACCACCATGTAGAGAGTTCAGCTACAAACTAGCCACCTTGTAGAGACATCAGCTAGAAAAGTTACCTTGTAGAGAGTTCAGCTACAAAGAAACCATTCTGTAAAGAGCTCAGCTGCAAACAAATCACCTGTACAGAATTCAGCTTCAAACAAATCACCCTGTGGAGAGATCAGCTAGAAGATATTACCTTGTAGATAGTTCAGCTACAAACAAATCACCCTGTAGAAAGATCAGTTAGAAGAAGTTACCTTTTAGAGAGTTCAGCTACAAAGAAACCATTCTGTAAAGAGCTCAGCTGCAAACAAATCTCCCTGTAGAGAGATCAGCTAGAAGAAGTTACCTTGTAGAGAGTGAAGGTACAAACAAATCACCCTATTGAAAGATCAGCTAGAAGAAGTCACCTTGTAGAAAGTTCAGTTACAAAGAAACCACCATGTAGAGAGTTCAGCTACAAACTAGTCACCTTGTAGAGACATCAGCTAGAAAAGTTACCTTGTAGAGAGTTCAGCTACAAAGAAACCATTCTGTAAAGAGCTCAGCTGCAAACAAATCACCTGTACAGAATTCAGCTACAAACAAATCACCCTGTAGAGAGATCAGCTAGAAGAAGTTACCTTTTAGATAGTTCAGCTACAAACAAATCTCCCTGTAGAGAGATCAGCTAGAAGAAATTACCTTGTAGAGAGTTCAGCTACAAAGAAACCATCATGTAGAGAGTTCAGCTGCAAAGAAATCACCACTGCCCAAATTTCAAGGCAATAGCTCTTTCCAATCTGAAGTTATCAATTGTCAAAGTTGGCAAATTGGATGTGTGGAAGGCCCCTTTTCGCAAATCCGGTCACATATGTATTATATGTGACCGGATTTGTGAAAAAGGGTCTTCCACACACATCCAATTCTATGAACTTGAATGACCATACCTTTGTGCTCAAAGATGATACTAACCTGAAATGTTGTTCATGTATTAACCTATGTTGTTACTCATCACTGTCCAAATTTTAAGGCAATACTATTTTCCTATCTGACATTATGAACTGCAAAATTTCGTAAATTGGATGTGTGCGGAAGACCCCTATTCGCAAATCCGGTCACATATATATAATTTGTACATTTACTGATAAACTATTTAAAGTACATCTACTTCATCTTTTCTTCTTCCTGTAGTAAAGAAAAAAAACATAGGTTAAAAAAGTCCCAAAGCCGGCCATAGGCCGGCTTTGGGGTATACAAATACAAAAAGAAATGAAATCTAATCCAAAACAGCCAAACTGTAAAAAAGTGTGCGGCCCTCAGAAAGGCTATGGTGAAAAAAGATGTGAAATCCAAGGTGGCGGCCAAGAAATGGCTGTGATGGTAGGTTAATGGTAAAAATTTTAATAATGACAATTCAGGTAATTTTTGTGCCGCTTCACAAAATTTTCCTGAATTGTCATTATTAAAATTTTTACCATTAACCTACCATCACAGCCATTTCTTGGCCGCCACCTTGGATTTCACATCTTTTTTCACCATAGCCTTTCTGAGGGCCGCACACTTTTTTACAGCTTGGCTGTTTTGGATTAGATAGTAATATTTACATGCAAAATATGTACAGTCATGCATTTACATGTGCGTGCAGCATCTTAAACTTCATACCGAGGTCAGTCATGCTCTGCCTTTGTTGTTGTACTTCATTGTGTAGTGATTCCATGTACTTATTCTGCTGATTAGTCACAAGAGCCTTTTCCCCACTATTACCTGTATGTACTGTACATAGTAAATGTAACAACAAAGTAGAATCATTAGAATGAAAATGTGCACAGAAACAGTATCTTAACTAAACGGTATACTAAATACAGCTTAACTTATGACACTTGTTTGAAGCACAATTATATTATTGAAATATTATCCAGTATGCACATTATTCCTGAGGGTATGCAGGAAGTGAAGAAAAGAAGACTGCTCAAATGCAACGTTGTCTCGTGAGAGTGCGAGCAATTAAAAACTTTCTAATTAAAGGGCGTGGCATCCATTTCGGTCACGAGTATTCATCCCAAATGAAATGGGATGAAGACTCAAGAATCAAATGGGAGCCACACCCTTTAATTAGTGAGTTTTTCACTTATTTGTACTCTTGCAAGATGATGTCACATTTGAGCAGTACATACCACATGTATGTTATAGTCTCTGGAAAACCAGTCCTTCAAGACATATGTGTCTATTAGGATGACTGTTCTATTTTAGTATCTTGATCTCGCACATGCTACACCAAGTTGGATTTTGTGTTATCACTCTGTAGCTTTAAGTCTGATTCTTGCAGACTATTGAAGAACCTTTCTAGGGTCATTAATCCATCTATAGAGCAATTTTAAAATCATTTCACTGAGATGCTTGTCTGGAAGATGTGGCAAGTATTTGTTTTTTTGTTTTGTTTTTCGTTGTTATTTTAATTAGCTAATCTCAATCGCATAATTGTTACACACTGTTGGTTGTTTCGCTGTATCTTCATGGTCATTAGCTTGATTTCTTTCAAACTACTCACAAAATGGTTTGAGGTTCAATAGTTAACTTATCCACGTACCAATTTTCAGCTTCTTCCCATAAGCGATTTACCCTGTAGGTCAACCGTTTTTCAAACTGGCACAAATAAACAGCCTCAAAGCGAATGCTTACCTACCAGGAAGGTTTATACTAGTTCTGTGCACTCTTTATTTCTCACATATACAGGTTGCTTTTAGCATAAGCCACTTTATTTACGTAGGTGTGGAAAGACAAATGAATAAGTGACCGGATCTTCAAGAACTCCATATGTTAGCGCATTTATCGAAATCCATTTTTATTACATTTTCTTTATCTAGATAGCCAAAGGCATGGCCAACTGACGTTTCAGTTCTAGAAGCCACGAACTTTTGAAGTTACAGTACTACAAAGTGGCAACAACAGAAAAATCAATTTGTACAGTGACAATATGGAAAATAAACTATAGGCGCTTAAATAAACGGTTTTAACTTTAGAAGTAGTCCTCTACCAAGATACAACTTTCATCATCGGATTCTCCATTAACAAGTGAATCCATTGCTGGGTAAGGTTTGTCTTCCAGGCCTTTTCTACATGCTGAGCGAAGGCAAAAACATGAGAAAAAAAATGATGGCAAACCACTTGTCCAATGTATGGCAAACTAACACTCATATCTTCTCTCATTGTAGGAAAACTAGTTTCACTCTGTGGCATGTTAACAGCTTATGTGTAGTCTACTTACCTGGCCTTTGATATGTGAGAGTAAAAAGCATTCCACAGTTTTATTTAATTGTATCATGCGTCACAGCGTATAGCAGCATTAGCCACAGCGTATATTTTGAAAAAAGTCTTGTCAGATCCATGTTATTTTACAAAATACAAATCCTAACATGGCCACTAAGAATCTTACAGAAATAATTATGCAATTGGTATTAGAAAATTGATCTTATTACTCATGATGGAAAGTTTAATATTCATCACCGTAGTAAAAAGCTACACGAATACATGCTTCTGCTTCTTTTCAGGTTCAGTGACATTTGTGCTTCAAAACTAGCTTTAGATACATGAGAGTAAAAAGCATCCCATAATGTTATTTTACACTTTAATCACATCATGCCATTCTGGGCCTCTGAGGTAAATTTAAAGTCTTAACAAAGCAGTTATTAAAGGTTGAAATCAGTAAGCAATAACTATTTTTAGAGGTGCTTAATACACTTGTAGATGTTGGAGAAGCAGTTTGGAGATTTTGTGAGAAAGAGCTTGATGTAATTTATAAGTTTGGCTACTGAAATGTTACTGTATAATATCGCAGTAATAAACTGATTTCAGCTTCACAAAAATTAATTTTAAATGCATTTACTAAAGAGTTATAATATGAAAGCTCTTCCTAAATGTATGCTTCCATGGAGCCCCACTTCTGTAACTTTGCTATATGACCTCCTGAGTAAAGAAAAGCTTGACATGCCTGCATAATTTTATTTATGTGCTGTTTTACATTGAAGGGACAGTGTGTCGGTATCGAAGCCATTCACATAACCAGAATGCAAGCATACCAGGAATTGTAGGATCCATGACAAGGGACAGTGTGTCGGTATTGAAGCCATTCACATAACCGGAATTATACACAATTTTATGGCAAGCATACCAGGAATTGTAGGATCCATGTTTGCGCATCACTAGTTAGCCAAGTAAGATACGTTTTTCCAGCTGCACAACACTGTAACAGACGATAAACAGGTGCCTCATGACAATCACTGTATAGCGCTTCAACAGTGACAACAGTAGCAATCTGACCACTCACCTTGTTGTGATACATGAACATAGGTTGTTGTGCAGCATTAATTTCATACAGCTGTGCTTTGTTAGGATTTCACAGCAGTAGATTAATACCATTTACAAGATTAAAGCACACTTTACAAACTTCACCCACTACTTTATTACTTCTACATCATGCCATTAGGTAGTGTTGCATCATAAACTTAAATGGCTTCACCATGTAAACAATACCAATGCATTGTCCCTTTGACCATTTTATTTAGCCCAGGTACATACATAAAATGACAAATGCTTTACTGTGGTGCATTAGTTACTTTCAGTTCACTATTCAAAGCCTAGTCTTCACATGCAGATGTATTCATGGGTTATGATTGACACTTGCAGCACGCAGTACTATTTAGTTTTTTCCTGAGGTTTAGTGTATAATGAATCTAATCCAAAACCACCAAGCTGTAAAAAAAGAGTGCGGCCCTGAAAAAGGCTATGGTGAAAAAAGATGTGAAATCCAAGGTGGCGGCCAAGAAATGGCTGTGATGGTAGGTTAATGGTAAAAATTTTAATAACAACAATTCAGGTGAATTTGGTGCCACTCGGTCTTGGCACAAAATTCACCTGAATTTTCGTTATTAAAATTTTTACCATTAACCTACCATCACAGCCATTTCTTGGCCGCCACCTTGGATTTCACATCTTTTTTCGTCATAGCCTTTTTCAGGGCCGCACTCTTTTTTATAGCTTGGCTGTTTTGGAATAGATTTCACTTCTTTTTTTATTTATATACCCCAAAGCTGGCCTATGGCCAGCTTTGGGGCTTTTTTTAACCTATCTTTTTTTTCTTTTTTACAGGAAGAAGAAAAGATGAAACAGGTGAATACTTTAAATATTTCTGATTTTATCAATAAATGTACAAATATATATATAATGCATATATTTATTACAGAACTCTACATGGTGGTTTCTTTGTAACTGAACACTCCACAAGGTGAGTCCTTCTAGCTGATCTCTCTACAGGGTGAATTGTTTGTAACTGAACTCTCTACAAGGTAACTTCTTCTAGCTTATGTCTCTATAGGGTCACTAGTTAGTAGCTGAACTCTCTACAAGGTGACTTCTTCTAGCTGACCTTTCTACAGGGTAATTTGTTTGTAGCTGAACTCTCTACAGGTGGTTTCTTTGTAGCTGAACTCCCTACAAGGTGACTTCTTCTAGGTGAACTACATAGTTGAACTCCCTACAAGGTAGCTTCTTCTAGATGATCTCTCTACAGGGTGAATTGTTTGTAGCTTATCTCTATACAGGTTACTAGTTTCTAGCTGATCTGTTGAATTCTTTTCAGGGTGACTGCTCTATTAGAGTATCTCGATCTCGCACTTGCTACACCAAGTTTAGATTTTGTGTTATAACTCTGTGGTTTCAAGTCTGATTCTTCTACACCATTGAAGACCCTTTCTAAGATGATTACTCCATCTGTACAGCGAATTTCAAAGCATTACCCCAAGCGGTTTTTCTGGTGAGTATGGAAACTAGTTTTTTTTTTATTAGTTAATCTCGATTGCATAATTGTTACACACTGTTGGTTTTTTCGTTCTATCTTCCTGGTTTTTAGCTCGATTTCTTTCAAGCCACAAAAGGTTTGAGGTTCTATTCACCCACCGATTTTCAGGTTCTTCCTATACGCGATTTACCCTGTAGGCGTGACAACATATTGGTGTTATTTTTCATGAATAATCACTAATAACTCTTTGCTTGTTTATCGTATTCCAGCCAACGTTGGTACCAAGATGCGCCTTTATACCCCCTTATGTGTGCCAAATTTCAAGGCAATCAGATATTGCATTCGCGTTTTATGGCGGTTTTTGTAAGTGTGCGAAAAGAGGAAGAAGAAAAAAAAAATAAGCCAATTTTTTAGAAGTCACATATCTTGGGAACGCTTGAAGCGATTTCACTCAAATTTGGAATGTGGAGTACTGAAGTTGGAGGGAGTGTCCACAGCAAAAATCGTCTTGTTTCAACAAGGCAGCACAGAGCTACGGAGGTGCGAAAAGTGCATTTTCTTTCTTCCTGTCAATATACTCACGGGTGTTGCGCGCTGGCTTCTTGGGCCGCACGACACACTACCGTGTGTCTTGATTATGAGATTTTCAGAAGCACAAATGTTAGAAATGTGCGAGATTCCTGGAACATAAATGGAATTATGTAAGGAATTGTCACTTAAGCTATGATTATATTTGTGCCAAATTCCTTTCAGGAAATGTACATAAATAATGATTATTTTTGTGATAAACATACACATTTCCAGAAATACAAGTAAGTATTACAGAAACACCATGGAAACATTTTTTGTGCAATGTTTTAAGCTCAGAGGGAATTCTTCAAAATTAGATCACCTTGAGCTATGTATGTTTAGCATAGATCACCCGATACAAACAACTTTATATTGGTAGAATGTATATTAAGGATTAGTTATCTGCTTACAGTTGTTACTGTTAATCCATTGCAAGCACTATAAGTTCTATTAGAGTGGTCCACTATTTAATTTCAGCTACTTAATCTGCAGGTAGTTTGAATTTAGTGGACACTAGTAATGTGGACTTGCACCTATGCTGGCCTTCCTTTAGATCTATTTTTCTGGGAAGTTTTATTATAATGTTGGGCATTATATAGATGCAGCACCAAGTAGGCCTGAGCCTATTGTGCTTTTGAAATTGCCTATTATGCTTTTGAGCAATGCTCCTAAATTCCCCCTACTATGCTCCAATTATGCCCAGTTGTGTCCAATTATGTTCCAAATATGCTCACATAAAATTATGCACTGACTGCTCTATTGGAGTATCTAATGCATCTTTGAATGTTCTGCTAGAAAAACAAGTGGTGACTGTTCTATTAGAGTATATTGATCTTTAACTAGACCAGAAGTTGTAAATCTGATTTTTACTGTGTTTGCATACTAGACCATTCTGCATCATACAAAATATGCAGAGTTTCAGCTTTTTTAACAACCAATGCACAACACCTGTGCCTATTATGCTGTCATTATGCTCAATGCTTTGGCTACCTAATATGTCCCAAATTATGTTGGCATAATCGGCGGAGGCCTAACACCGAGTGAGAAACATGCATATTATATACACATGATCTTCAATATACTAGTATTTTAATATCACACACAATAACAGCAGCTTTGTTAAAATCTTACCATCTTGTATCTTTATTGAATAATTATCATGAACTAATTGTACTTCATCTTCAAATTTCTCAGTAGTGATGTAGACATATAACTTTTCAATTTCATCGTCATTGTTCTGAAGTAAAGCTCTGGTAGTGTTGTTGTGTAGCTCAATATACAACTTAAACCGTGGTAATTTTTCTGCAGAAATAGCATGATACTCTTTTGTTAAAATCTGTAACTCTTCACGTTTAGTAGTCATTGCTGCTTTTAATTCTGCATCACACTGTGTGGAAACAGTTTCAGTAAGTTCTACACATCTGGTAATTGTTGAGGTGATAAAGTGTGTTTCCAAATACTCTTTTAGAAGGGGTATCAGATTATCAAAACTCATAATTCGAAAGCACAATTGAAAATGTTCGTTAACCTTTCTGCTTAACCCCTGAGCATTTGAAAGTGCATTATGACATTCAGTAATCAATGTAACTATTTCTTCATTAAATGATGCCAACAGGTGATAATATCTTGCGTCATTTAAGAGTGACTGTATATTGTGCAAAATCAGCAATGCAAGATGTGGATCATGTAGTACATGCATATTAATCTCCTTCATGTAGTATGGTAAAACAATGTGTTCCATTTTTAGTTTGTTGTGCTCTAAATATTCTGGCTTGTTAAAAGGATTCACCTCATGGGATTGTTGAAACAAAAGCTGTTCCACTCTAGCAATTAATTTGTCTGTATTAAGGAAAATGAAAGGAGACAAACGAGCAACTGTTTCACTCTTGATAGTGCTCATAATATATTCACTAATAACACTGTGGACTGTCACAAACATGTATGCAGTGCTATAGCAAGGAGGCATTTGTTTTGAACATTTACTGTTCACCAACCCATATTGTTGTAGCAATGAAGTAGCTTTTTTAGCAGTCTCACCCGAAACATTCCAAAGACACTCGACTGCTTGACTTGGCAGTGATCCCCCAATTCCTGTGTATAATATCAATGAAAGCAGTTTGTCTTTTAGTTTTAGAGATTCATCCGATTCATCCGCTTCATCCAGCAGCCCTAATGACACTTCAATACATGCGCGTACTGATAGCTGACGAATGTTATGGGATGTTTTATTATCAAAGGCTGATAATCCTTTAACAGTTAAATTACCCTGTACATCCAAAATCGCATTTTTTAAAGTAGTATGGCTTTTATTTACACTATTGTAAAGTTGACCTCTTATAAGTGTCAAAAGAAGAGGCCACTGATGTGTGCTTTGTGCCAACTCATTGATTACTTTAACGTCTTCTTTTGATAATTCACTGTATTCAAGGACTCCATTAGTCATCAAAGATACAGATTCTGTTAATGACATAGGACCAATGTCAATTGTCTGCTTGGATGGAATGCCAATATCGGGATTTCTGGTAGTAAGTATTATTTTGCAGTATGAAAAAGCTTTCACAATGGGCCTAGCATCTTCAACTCTCCATACATCATCAATAATGACAAGAATATTTTTGTATATTTTTGTGAGCTCCTGAATCTTCTCTTCAACATTGTTTATGTACTCATAATCTTTTCCAGCCATTTGGCAGTAGTGGTCATTCAATATTTTACCAGGATCACAAGTCTGTGGACCAAGCTCAATAAAAATAATACCATTTGTGAAGACATATTTTACATCATGATGGTGACATAAATCTAAAGCAATTGTAGTTTTGCCAAATCCTCCAGCTCCAGCAATAGTAACCATAACACATTCTTCACCAGGAACAAAAGTACCAGAACTGGAACAGATTGCTTGTGCAATTTTGTTAAACAGATAATGACGGCGTATATGATATTCTGGCATTGAAGGTGGTGGCAAATACTTAAAAGCTGCAAGAAAAAAAAGAAAGTTAAAAATTATATACCTTTGCATGTAGTAAAAATTATCATTAGACTATGGTACGCATAGTATGCTTTGAACTTTGGTTGTTAATGAGGTATTTAAAATCCAATAGATACCCGCAGGTTGGTATCTAAACTGGTTAGATACCCATGACAAAATTTTTTGTCACATGCATCACATGTTTTGCTGGATTCCAGTCACAACAGCCATCAGAAGTCATGCTACAGTGCAAAGAAAACATTGCTGGATAATAGAGATGATTGTATTCATCTAGGAAGCCTACCAGTGAGTTGTTTTAACACTAATTCGATCAGGAGGGTGCCATTATTGGCAGTGACTTGAGCTGCACGAGCCCTAGTCTCGTGCCCAGACCCCACCCACTGCATTGAGTAGGGTCTGGTGACATTCGCAGGAGTTTTGGGCCCTACGCCATATTTCTTTTCTGACCAATCGGACGCTTTGATTCAGGTACAACGCAATTTGATAGGCTGGAACTAGGAAAATGGCCGACTACAGCTATGGACACAAATGTGTAAACAATATGGCGGCGGGCCCAAAAACATAGTGTAAGTCACCAGACTCTACTCAATGCAGTGGGTGGGGTCTGGGCCCTAGTCTAAATTGGTTATTTCCCAAATCCATGGTATCTTCGCTATTTTAGAGACCTTCGGAATGGCACATAATCACCTCGGGCTTCACCCTCAGTGATTACTGTGCCATTCCTCATGTCTTTAAAATAGCAAGGATACACCCTGTACCTGGATTTATGCAATAACCTACACAAAGTTCACATTAGATATAATTATGTATGTAGTGTGGCCAAGTTAAGGCTTGCAATAAAAAACGTATAATGTAAACCCTCGATAATCAGCAGCTATCTTACTATCAGCAGTGCCTATAAATATTGGCAGGCAAAATGCAACCGAATCTGCAAGAGTCCCATATCTTCTCGCAAGCTTAATTTCACAGTAGAATTCAACAAATGCAATGGGTGGAGTATTTACGAAATCATAAAAAATTCCGTTGTTTACACCTGTTTCACAATAAAGGAGGGTGATAATGGAAAAACCTTGGTAGCATCATAATCTCCAAAGCAAGAGGGGTTCTAAAATCTTTGTTTCATATCAGTACTCCCTAGGAGATGGAAGATATAAGCATTAATCTGCCTTGCATTGGATGAGTGGTTCACTATCAAGTGGTTCAGATCACGCAATTATTCCTGATTCTATTTGCCACCTATTATTCTGGCATAATGTACGCATGCCTAATTAAGCTCGAGACAAAGCCAGAGTGCTATTTTTTTCATACTACATGAGCATGGCAGTGTTTAACTGATTAAAGTGCTTTATGGCCATCTTTATTCAGAGTATTAACTTTGTAAACTCAAATCACGTCATTTTAAGCCATCAGACAATTGGTATGTGCCTAGTTTGGTCATAAAACAAACAGTTGCATCGTTTTGGCTACATCAGGCAATTTAAAATGCTATGCATGTGATCAACCATGTTGTATTTTCAATACAGACACAGTACTAAAATTTCCTTTTTCAGTGCTATATGGAAATAATATCACTCTTATTTGTTTACTCTTTCCCACTCAAGTGTTTAATGCAATTTTAATGCTAGTTATGCAAAAGTGACTTTCACAGTATACTTCAGATACAACCATTGAAGCATGCACACAGGTGGACGCTTATCCACACCACTACAAATTTGCATACTGTAAATTCAATTATAATATTAATATATTACTATTATATTGTAATGCATGCATTCGTTAGCACTGATACGTACATGAATTATTGACTTACAAATTCTTTGCTTCATGGGAAGTGGGTGTGAGGGAAGTGGATGAGGATCACTTCGCTGAGGTCTGT
The DNA here is from genome assembly GCF_963678975.1 of Dysidea avara. Lineage (NCBI taxonomy): Eukaryota > Metazoa > Porifera > Demospongiae > Dictyoceratida > Dysideidae > Dysidea > Dysidea avara. The sequence continues at coordinate 31,196,388 of NC_089273.1, forward strand.
AAGGAGCTGAAACAACACATTTGTGTAAACATAACCCACATGACTTGATATACTCACGTTTATCTTTATTCTGTTCGTTTAAAATTCCTGTGGGTAAACTTTGAGTTTCAAATGGTACTGTACTGACAGAATCAGTGTCTTTCCGTTCATGTCCATGTACTACATACAATATAGCACATAATAGTGATAGTACCATAGCACAATAGCATCAGTACCATTATGGTCTATCTCTGGATCAGCCTCAGTACCATTGATACTGACTATATCCGAAACAGGCTGAAACACTTCAACATCTATGGTTGCCAAAACGATTAAAAAAACATTTATTGTAAAGAATTTGCATTACTCACCAGTGCATTGTTGTTCATTATCCACTTCCTGTGATCTGAATACAGTGCTAACTGAAGACCGATTCTCTTCAGGCCCTAACAACAAATATTGCATGAAATTAATACACAAAAAAGCTAAGATAACAAGACAACTACATTTCAATACTAAATATTTTAAAATACTAATTATTATTTCATACAATTGCTATAATTAAAAATAATCACTACTATATTCACATCTCAATCAAACCAGCATAGAGTACAAAGGTACGTATGTCCAAACAAATGGACAGACACAGTAGCCAAAATATAAGCATGCAGTCTGAATAGCAAACAAACTAATCCTTTCAACAAACAGTAAACTAGTATATTACAGTACCCACAAAAATCACTGCTGTTAAAATTATCATAGAAATGTCATCTGTGATGAAAAGCACCTTTATGGATGATTCTTACTATTTGTAGCAAATACACTACTACCCGTACTTATATAGAGTGATCAGATCACCACTCAAATAGCACAAAAACTATGACCTTGCATGGTGACCATTACACTTAGTGATCTAACTCTGATCAGCCGAACTTTTGCTACAGAAGACATGGAGACCAGACCGCAGCCCAAGACCGTTCATCATAAAATAAGGCTGAAACTTTAGCCGTCCACTATTTTGTTAGAGACACAATAAAATGGAATTCAAGGAATGTACAAAAATGATCGGTTTTTCCTCAGCCAGTCACAAACGTAAAATTTCCTATTTTTCCATGATATGCAAGTTTCTGATTCACATAATTTAATTCATGGTAGCGTAGTGAATTTCACATGTAACCACAGTCACAAAAGACATAAACGTTTTTCATATACCCACAAGGTTATACATATTTAGCCACCATTTGATTTCCTGCTACAGAATTTAAGATGTTTGCTTTATAGTACGACACATAAAATAAAGATAGTGGGTCATTAACAATCACAGTGGGATGTAAAGAATTTTAAAGACACCAGAACAGACAGAAAGTTAAGCATCAGCAGAAGTAACAGCTTAGGCTCAATGTCAGGCATACATTTCCAGATGGGATACCACATACTTATAAAGTGATCTAAGGAAGTTTGAGACACTAAGCTCCTTATAGGAACAGAATTCACATGGAACAGCAATAAATCTGGTTCGTACAGAATCTACACAGCAAATAAATTACAGGCACTTAATGAATCTATCGTAACACATGACTGAAATAAGGTACAGTAAGTACTTGATTATCCAGACACTCAACTATCCAAACAGTACGAATGACTGTAGTATTTTGATACATACTGTATGTTCTGTTAGAGTAGTTCAACAGAGCTCCATAAAAATGAATGAGATTTACCTATCCAAACAAATTCTAAACACATTGTAATTGAACTGGCACACAGGTGTTTGGATAATGGAGAACCCACTGTACAAAGATGGCAACCTGTTCGCCATGAATTTACAAATTCATGTATCTAGACATAGTGTTTTTGGTACATTTCTCCATGCACACAAAAAGGCCATTCCAACAAAGAAATGAAGATGGTACACTGCATTTACGTGTACTCCATCATAAATAAGCACCCTGCCCATTACTGTATAAACACAAAACAAAGATTTCGTTACTCTACATGAACAGGCATATTTGTGGCCATCTCAGCAAAAACCCGTCCAGTTCGCATAACTTCCGAATTTCTTTTTATTTTCTCAGCATTATCTGCATTGTTCAAGGAATGGTTCACCAAAGTTTCAGTTGATTATGGTGAGTAGTTTTGGAATTACAGCGCTAGACAGTAGGAAGAGCAAGGAAATCGATTTGTACAGTGACTATACTAACAATAAACTACAGGCGCTTACATTCGCAGCCTTAACTTCCATTTGGATTAGTCTACAGAGTTGGGATTTGGCTCACAGTGTTCACCATGGATTCGCAGATCAACCAAGGTTTAGTTTTCACCCAGCAGTTGCTTGCACATAGGCGTATTAAGCAGTTTTATTGAAGAAACGGCAACAATTTTGTTTACGTCTACTGCATCGTAAACAAACGCACGTGACATGCAAACCATTGGGGCTACAGAAATTAAACAAAAACTGTGGAACTCCCCATGAGTAGGCAAGTAAGATTGTGTATAGGTTTAATTGATTTGAGTCTTTTTTTTTCTCTGAGTAATGGCTCGATTAAAACATGCAAAAATTTTTCTTTGTAACATATGTAATTTCACAAATTTTTAAATTTTTTTGTTTATTCTCAAAACGCATGCTTGTGCGAACTAGACGGGTTTTCGCTGAGATGGACACATAATAGGTTTTATTGATTTGGGCTTTACTTCACTGTATACCAAAGCAATTAGAATATGCATGAAGTTTTTATGTGACACATGTATTTTTAACCAGCTTATTTATAGCAAAATAGAATTTTACAAATATGACAGGATTTCACTCAGCTGAATTCACAATTGCATCCGGATCTGCGAAAAAGGGACATAATCGTACAAGCCTAAATTTACAGTATAAAGCATTGAATACATTAGGCGAAATACTTGCGTATTATTTTAAAAATTCTGTAAATTGTTTTAACCCCTCTTTCTTAGTGAAGGAAGGGACTAACAATAAAACTCTGGATATCATCTTATTTGCCTGCTCAAGAGGAGTTGGAAACTCTTGGTTTCGTGGTGTAGGCCCAAGGATACGTAAGTTATGAGCATTTGTTTACGTCATGTCAAAGCGATTGTAGGCAATCGATTTTTCTTCATAAATTTTACCTTTGTATGTGGTGGAGAAGGGTGAGTAAAGGAAACACTTACCCAGTAATTGATTCCCCTGTTCATGGTGAACACAATAGTGAAAAGTTTAGCTCTGTACCTCAATCCGTTAGTAAGTTAGTCGTTTTTGTAAGCGCCTGTAATTTATTTTCCCTATACTTGCTGTACAAATCAATTTTTCTGTTGTTGCTACTCTGTAGGGCTGTAACTCCCAAAGTTATTGGCATATGAAGCTGAACCTTTGTCAGTGGGTACATTTGGCTAAGTAGATCATAAGTATTTAATAAACAGGAATTCGAAAATGCAATTATGTCCTGTTTTTGCAGATCTGGTCATAATTATTAGATACTCTAATCAGTTGTACAAGCAATGAGTGAAAATGTCCTCAGAATTGATAATGGTTTTGGGGCATGAACCTCAGAACTGTGCTTCACATACTGTGCAAGTACAAGTATCTTCAGCTTGACATCTATCTCAGCCATTTTCACCCCCCCTTGACTAAACAATTTTGGCACAAGCATACACTTACATAATTACTGAATAATCACAAACACAACAAAACACATTTAAATTTCACATGTAACTCACTATGTCTACAATGTTCATCTCTAGGATGTTCATGTCTAGGATGCTTTACAGCACCTAAAATTAATTAATTAAGCCAACTAGATCATCAAAGTACAAAATAAAATAAAAATGAAGGGCTGTAAAATATTTACATATCAACTCTGGGTGACTGATTGCGGGTGATTAGTCTCTAAAATAGTCCAGAAAAAGTGATGTAAAACTTTAGAACAACATCACTACATCAATGTAAAGAAGAACAAGCAGAAACACATTATAAAATGTGCTCTAAGCACTTGAGAGTAATACAACTGTAAGAGAATAGAACAAGTAGCCTGGTAATGGCTCTCTTCAAGACATAAAAATCAAGGACAAATTTTTATGTACATCTAAGATGGCAAATACTAGTCACACAAAAATAAAGCTCTGTATCATCAGCATATACATTTGATGTACATATGTAAACATGGCTCACAAGAACTAGTAGAAACATACCATACATAGTGACATATTATACAGTTTTTACCAACACTTAGTGCACATACTGTATCACATAAATAAATATTTTGTTATAGTATATACACAGACTCACATGATTTTCTTATATCACTTATCACCATGTCCAACTTGTGTGATGTGCTTATCTTCTTCAGTTGCGTGCAGAGTGTAAGTAAATCTTTTACATCACTCAAATTTACAGTCAGATATTTTATAATCAACTGGTTAGCAACTATTGAACTCTCACAGTTGAATACATTGCCAACTTGACTATCAGTAAAGCAGTCATAGAGTTTGTCAGTAGTTCGCATGAAATCCACAGGCATCAAATCCTCTATAGTTTGCAAGTGGGACCTGAACTGCACAAAACCTGAGATGAAAAAAGATGGTACAAGTCACAAAAAATACAAGAATAAGAAAAATCAACAGATAATACGTACACAGTAAGGATCACAGCATTAAAAACCTCTAAAGCAAGGACCTTACCTTCATCACTTAAATAACAGTTCCCTTACTTTTACCGTAATCACATTAACAGTATGACTAAAGTAGGCATTGAATGCACATTATAATTTTTTATAACCCTTTAACCCACTGCTGTTTTAATAAATGCAAGTGCTGAAAATGCATAGTTCAGTAAAATGGATTGCATGCATGCCTTTTAACCCTTAAACCCGCATAGAACTTTTGGGGAATGCGTGTTTACACAATTTGGACACTCAAGGTGATGTTAGGTGGGGTAACTTAATTCTTATAGCCTAAAACTACATAGTGATCCTAAGTCTGTTCACTGGGCTACGGAGAAGGCTAAATGAACACTGTAACTACAGAGGCTTACTTGTTACGAAGCAATGAACAGTAACCAGTCATGTCCCCATGTTTTGAAATTCTTGCCACATTTTTAATATCGATTGTGGGTTTATTCATGTGAGTCATATATAGCCTGATAGAAAATTTAACGGTGAAACGAAAGTATCTTGTTGCAAGTTGATAAGCAACCACCATCAAATTGTGGACCATTTTATAAAGGTATGTAAAGGGTTTACATGTTTCTTTGTTAAAAGTTATTTACACAGCTAGTTTTAGCCGTACTGCTTAGAAAACCCTTGGCATCATTGTAATCCTTGTTACATAGGACAGATGCTTCGAACGTTACAGCGCTTTGTGCAAGCATTGTGTATTTTGGTCAATTTTTTGGCTTATGTAGATTTAGGGTTAAAACAAAGTTCCATAACACTAAAAAAAATCTTACTGTTAAATTTTCGTTTAAATGGTTCCATACTTGGTCACATCCATCCAACCCAGAGCTTCCCACTATGACCAAAAGAACTATGTATCACTTCGTCTTCCTTCTTCACATAACAACGTACAAAAGGCCATATGTAACTCGGCAGTACTTCATTGTATTAGATTTCTCTTGACGTCATGTTGCTTCTCACGTGATGGCGATTAAGTTTATATATAGATATCTTAAATGTTGGACAAGCATAATGATGATACAAACGCTATGAAATGATTCAGTGCATTGTAGCGGGGAGTTCTTTGTTGTATGTTGAAGGTTTATACACAGTTAGGTACAGTAGCTTACTCTTTGTCAATTTGCAAGAACCCCACATTCTTCAAATTCCATTCCATTACATTTTCCTTTTCTAGATAGCCAAAGGGATGGTCAACTAAAGTTTCACCTTTAGAAGTCAAGAACCTTTGAAGTTACAGTGCTACAAAGTGGCAACAGCAGTAAAGTTGATTTGTACAGTGGCAAAAAGGAAAAATAAATTACAGGCGCTTAATTAAACAATCATAACTTACAAATGCAGTCATCTACCAAGATGTAACTTCCACCATCAGGTTCTCCATGAACAGATGAATCTATCGTTGGGTAAGTTTTGTACTCCAGGTCCTTCCTATGACCGGACCAAGGGCAAAAGCGAAAAAAAATGATAGTGAATTGTTTGTCCAACACTAATGCTTATATATTCTGTCTCTTTGGGAGTACTCAAAGATTATCTTGCGTTGGACGATCAAGATGCTACCAAGGATTTTGGCGTAATCATCGTGAAAGAAATGCTTAAAAGTTTTACAGAATTTTTTTTACGATTTTGTAAATACTCCACCCATTGTGTAAAATTAGGCTTGTGCAAACATATGGGATTCTTGCAGATCCGGTCACTATTAATAAAATATGTTTTTCTATAAGATCAGATGAACGCTTCATGAGATATTCCTGTTTGAAACCACATAAGCAAATTGGCAAAAGGTATTATCAAATCCAGTTTTCTGGATTATGCAGGTTTAAGGGTTAAAATCCTCTTAGCACCATAACTACATACCCTAATAACAGAAGTAAAGTCAACTCATCACACTGCTTATACTGTATATCCAAGAGTTCATTACAACTACACTGCTTGCTGAAACAAGACTCAGGCTAGATTTTCATCCACTATCACTGTTGCACTTTGTAAATATTTTAAAACACATTTTTTACTGATGGAAGACCGATGATTGACCTTTCTAGTGATCCCTAAATTATGGGATATCTACTTAATTATGGTTCAAAAGTGAAATCTTTAATTTTTTATATTTCAAAAAATGCTGCTTGAAATTCTTCAAATTATTTTGGTAAATAATGATTGGATCATGGTTTATTTTAGGAAGCAAGAGTCTAGACACACTGCCACCTCATGTTCTAGGATTCAGACTTCAATTAATGAGGTTCCACTATAAAATCCACCATGTACCAGGGAAAACTCTCTATACAGCAGATACATTGTCTAGACCCCCTATTAATGAACTATCCAGTGATACAGCTTCCTGCTCACCAGAAGAAATTGAGAAAGTTGTACAAGAAGTCACAGCCACATTGCCAGCAGGCCCAGATCGTTTGAACAGTTATTGCAATGAAGACAGCATTTGTTCAAAGTTAATTCAATATTACAAGTCCGGATGGCCAGCACGAAACCAACTATCAAGAGAGATGAAAGAGCATTGGAGGTATCGAGGTGAGTTGACTTTGAGAGGCAACCTCTTGTTGTTTCAGTCCAGAATTGTGGTGCCAACATCAATGAGACAAATGACATTAGAGAAGATCCATGAGGGGCACCAAGGAATTCAGTGATGTCGAATGCGAGCTTCATGCTAAGTATGGTGGCCTAGAGTATATATCCAAAGAAGTCAAAGTGTCTGTGCAAGCATGTCCCACATGTCAGAAAACTACAATATCTGTTAAGGAGCCACTGCTGACTACACCTTTACCCTTGTACCCATGAGAACGTGTAGCAGCAGATTTATTTGGACCAAATGGTTCTATTTATCTATTAGTAGTGGACTATTACTCTCAATTTATAGACATAAGAAGCTACATCCGCTAGCGTAATTACTCACCTCAAGACTATCTATGCACAATTTGGAATCCCAGCTGAGATGATATCAGTTAATGGACCACAGCCCTACTACCCACAAGCAAATGGGTTGGCTGAAAGGGCAGTGAGGACTGTGAAATGTTTATTACAATATTCTGCTAACCCATATAAAGCTCTCTTTAACTACAGAGCAACTGCACTGCCCAGGTGTTCATTCAGCCTGGTGTGCAACCATCTAGGTATAAGGTTCTTTGTTATCTGAGGAAGCTCTGTCCTTATTTTTCTCCCAATCAACAGTTCTGCCAAAAACTTCAGAACTTTGGATGAGCAGTACAAGAGATCCCAGAAGGATCAGTATGACAAACGTCACAGAACAGGAACATTGCCAAATCTGCCTGATGACCAGCCTGTATGGGTTGAGACAAGAGGACAGGAATATTTCTATATCCAGCCAACACTCCAAGATCATAATATTATTATGTTGTAGAAACTCCTTCCAGCGAAGCGCAAGGAATCGCACCCACTTAAGAGTTAGAACTGATACTCCAGATATTCAGCGTGAAACTTTGGCTGATGAAGGATCCTCTGCAATCTCTCATAGACCTGTGACATGTTCCCAAACTGCAACTGACATATGCTCTCCAGACCATCTGAGATTTTGACTTACAGGGGGAGATGTTGTATAGACTGTCTTTTATGAGATTACTTAATTACTGTAACTATATAATGTATGGTGTGCATTGTTTAGAATAGAACAATTGATCATGTGTTCACACAGGTTATACCACAGCAAGCTGACCAAACTTTAATGAAATTTTGCATGTGAGTTACACTTCAGGCTGGTTCAATACCTCATGGCCATTGTTGAACTTAGTGTGAAGACTTTATGGCATCAATTTAGGGTCCAGCTGGTACGTTCTTGCAGGTGGAGTAGTAAACATGTCCAGTAGTCATTTACTGTAGATTCCCTAAAATTTCAGCATCTCTAAATATTTGGCACTCCCCGTGTTTTGAATGCAATGTGCTCTAAATTTCGGCAAGCACAGGAAAGTTTCTAGTTATAAGCACGCTAATTTTTCGGCACTTGGAATACTAGTTGACGAAGGTCTCTTGAGTACTGAGGATTCCCAGTGACCTCACACAACATTCTACCTCGATGCTGGATGAAGCACCAAGTGTGAAATTGTTCAGGGAACGTACCCAACGATATCATCGTGTGACATCATTCACAGCTACCGCAAAACAATCGTTTCTGTTCACAGAATAAAATCTCTCCTGGCCTCACATCTCCTTGTATAACATGATATACCCTCAGATAATGTTTTGTTAAGCCATGGAGACCTTTAGCACTTGTGCTATAAAGCATTAATAAATAAACTAGTGTCCATTTGGTTCTACTTGGGGTACTTAGAGATAATGAGTTACTCTCTAGAATTCCTATGGATATAATTACATGAAAATAACAAGGAGAAAACATCCTGACCACCTGGTAGACTCCTGTAAGCGTTCGAGTGTAAATCGGATGGTTGCAGGTTCGAGGCTACCTAGGTCCAGTCATGGATTTTTTCTGCTTTCTCCAACTTTTTGGTAGCGAGATTTATCACAAGATAGCCTAATAATATTACTGATTGTGGTTTCTATTTTTATTAATTGTTGAAATCCTTAATATTATGTCTGGGTGATTGTATTCAAAAGCGATGTAGTAATGACATTGACCATCCCTCCTGGACAATGTAGGCAATCATAGTATATAGCGCTGTGGCCAAGTGAGTGCCATCGAATCGACACCTTGTGCTGTCAGCAAAAAAAGAACACAAAGGAGGACACAGGTAAGTCTATGAGCATGCATCGTACATCCTGCGGTATGCCAAAAGGCAACTGTCGGGCTAAAGCAACATCAAACAGTGAAAGAAAATCAAGTCCCTATCCTTAGCCGTTATTGAGTTGAAGGCATCAGCCAGGCAGTCAGTAGATATCTTTTACAAAAATTGTAGCAATCATCGTACAGAAGGAATTTTGGGCTTAGTTATACCTAGCAAATATTGCCAGGTACCATGAAAGTACTGCAAGACTGGTTTTTGGTTAATACTTTTGCAAAAAAGTGAAAACCTAATAATACAGAATCCCTAATACACAGTGCTACCGTACTGTATGATATACAGTGCCTTGTTTGTAATGCAATAGATTTCAAAAATGCCTTTAAATTTTAAACCACTTGTCCTATTGCATCTTGTTATGAATACTCAAAACAGTTATAGATTTTCTTCCTTACATGATATAATATGCCATGCCATATGAGGCTATAGCTATTGATTGGTTACATAACAAGTCAGTACCTTGGACTTCACTCTGCATTGAAGAAGCTATCATCTTGGTCTCATCTGCACCATGATCCGTAAAGATCTCTAGCATACTATCAAATCGTTCTGTAGAACCATTCTGCAATGGTAGACTGATGTTGTCTAATAACATTTTCATCCTATCTTCCGTGGGAGAATTGGAATTTTTAATTTCCACATGTTGATGAAAAGTAATAATGTTTCGCTCCTCAAAGTGTGGTAAGAGAGATTCCAGATCTGGTAAGTTGCGTAGTTGTTCAGTGTATTTGCTTTGCACATTTGAGCAAACATCAGCATACACTATAGCACAAAAAATGCATATGTGATATAATCCATAAACCTTTATTACAGTATAGCAAGCCAAGAAAGTGACGTGCAGCCGAGAAAGCCAGATGGGTATATTGACAGGAAGAAAGAAATGGCATTTTTTAAGCTTGCATATCCCCATGGCAAAGCAGCATGCATGAAATTTTTTGTATGGTGGACATTAAATAGAAGTATATTTGAGAATGATATTAAACAGAGCTAAATGTACTGTACTTCTAGATAAATTGTAAAGCAGTGAAAAGAGATTTACAGCTGGCACAATCAACTTCACCAATTTGGTACTTACATAAATGCTTTTATCTTTTATAAAGACGTTGATATGCCAAAATAACAAATACAAGAAGTTAGCAGTATGGACACTCTAGTACAATTACACCAATCTCCACATCTCAAGACATAGAAATTTAATAGCAACATATTTTACTTACATGCTTGATTACTTCTTGTTTCTGCTACTGCCATTACCAGTTTGAATTATTACCTAAAGTGCCACATAAAATGTAAGTTAATGGATACAGTACACTGCACAACAGTAACACAGCGGCAAATGTTAACTACAAAACTACCACTGGCCGGTTCACTAAGAAATATAAAAGTGACTAATCCTTGTCCTAAGGACTTCTAGCTGTCATACTAATTATTAAATCAAGTTTGGCTAGGATTATACCAGAGAGTTTCAACTAGCTACAGCACAAGAATTGTCTTGCTACATTAAGATACACAACAGGGACACACACTGTTTTTAGGTCAGCAGGGAAGTGTGCTGATTTAAACAAGCTACCAGAAATTGAGTGTAGAAGATTCCGATTCGTGATGATATTGATGATAAAGTAGTAATGTAAGAAACAGTGGTAAGAAACAGTGGTAAAATGTTTCAGTTGTGATAGCCTTGGTGGTTGTATTACTGTGGAAAAACTGACAATAGACATCAGGCATAATTATAATGCCAGTTGAATCTTGAATAGGTAAATACACCAGTGCTAAGTTTGTGTGAAATAAATGTCACAGGCTTCCCTAAATAGTGGTAGAAAAGTGGAGCACTGCTCTACTTTACTCAAAATTCCTTTGATGTAGTAAAAAGAATGTACATAATTAATGAATGCTTTGATATTGGTAGCAAATTGACAGTATTACCACTCTACCTTATTTTGCTGACACTGTAGCTGCACTAATAGCAGGATGAACTCTAAAGCTTTATCAGTCTTATATTAGAATTGGGTGGCACACTGGTACGTATCATAGGAGAAGTTACCTTTGCCGTACTGGAGGAATTTAGAAAATATCGATATACCATCTAGAGTTAGATTCCTTCCTTTACCAGTGTGAAATATAACCCTCTAATTGTATTAGAGTCAGTTTATAGCATGTTTTATCAACTGTCTATCACACTTTCCAAAAAAAAGTTCATTTGATATATAATTATATTTAAAAATACAATCCATACCATGGTATGTATTTGCACTGTGATATACTTTTCTATAGTACCATACCAGCTTTGACAAATCTCATACCACTGTTACATTTAGATATCATCTGTCTATCTGTCTGTGAATGCTATCCCACTAGGAACCTGTGAGAAGGTTAAAGCCTGTGAATACAGGGAGTCAGAAACATGTAACTAAAACGTTGAAGAATGCAGAAAAAATCCAGACCCAGTGGTGATGTACATGTTACCTGCATGTAGTAGAGATATCAAACACTTGTGCAGTTTTTGTCTGGAAGGCACTATAGATATCAGGCTCACAAATGCCACCATTAGGTCCTTTCTCTTTTTGTAACAATTACTTTTCACTGGTACGATTGCATGTGTTACATTATCAATGTTGATTTCACAGTAGCGTGATTGACACAGCTTTCTGTGAGGGTTTCTATATCTTATAGACCCTTGTAGTGAGGGATTGTTTACATTGTACGTATCAACACATATGGTAGTGTAATGCGGCCAAGAAACCAGAGCATCACATCAGGGTATTGTTGACAGGAAGAACAATAATATAGTTTTCACTGTGCTTCCTTTATGATGCAAGACAAGCTTTCTATGGAAATTCTCTCAATAGTCTACATACAAATTTTAGCAAAATCAATTAAAAACATCACCAAGATATGAGTCTTTAAAAAATTGGCTTAATTTCTTTGGTTTCTTTTTCCTTTCTTTCTTGTTTTTCTTTGTCTTTTGTGTACTTACGTACAAAAACTGCCAAAAAATGCAAACACACAATCTGATTGCATGACATTTGGCACACATAAGAAGAGTTGAAAAGCAACTTTGGTACCGATTTGTGCTTGAATACAACAAACAGTTACTGAGTTATTAACGATTACTCGCGAAAACTAATACCAATATGTTGTCATGCATATAGGGTAAACTGGTTATGGGAAGAAGCTGAAAATTGGTACATGGATAGATTGGCTATAATGAACCTCAAACCTTGTGTGGCTTGGTAGAATTCACATTACAGACCATGAATATGTAGCACAAAAACAAACAATATGTAACAATCATGCAATTGAGTTTTGGCAACAAAAAAGTGATTGCTTACCACACCTACCAGGCAAACCGCTTAATGGGATGAGCTATAAACTGGTGTACAGGTAGGTTAATCATCATAAAAGGATATTCACAAATTAAGATTTTTTAAAAATAAAACAATCAACTACGTGTAGCAAGTGCTCGATTGAGATACTCTAATAGTGCAGTCACCCTAACAGAGCAGTTAACAAAGCCACTCTATTACAGTGTCAGCTGTGAAACAAAGTCACCACATAAAGAGTTCAACTATGTTACAAATCACCTGTAGAGACTTCAGCTATGATACATGTTGTCCTGTAAAGAGTTTCGTTACAGTACAAGTCACCTAATAGAGACAACAAATCAGGAGTTCAGCTACCTTCAAAGTCACATTGTAGAGAGTTCAGCTAAAAGAATGTCATCCTGCAGCTACACCCTGTAGTTACCAAATTAGCAAGTCACTCTGTAGAGAGTCCAGCTACATTACAAGTTGCCCCTGTAGAAAGTTCAGCTGAAAGATAAGCCACCCTGTAAAGTTCAGCTATACATTACAAGCCACCCTGTGAAATATTCAGTTATGGTACAAGTCATCCTATAGAAATCTCAACTACAAAAAAAATCATCCTTTGGAGAGTTCAGCTACTGTATTTCAAGTCACCTGTAGAGAGTTCAGCTACAAACAAGTTACACTATAGTCCTGTAGAGATGTTACAAGTCATCCTGTAGATAAAGAGTTCAAATTACAAGAACGTCATCCTGTGGAAATTTCAAATTACAAGAAAGTCACCCTGTGGAGAGTTCACCAAGTCACACAAAGTTCAGTTACATAACAAATTTCTGTGTAGAGAGTTTGACTAGGCTATAAGTCACTTGTAGAAGTTTAAGTTTGGTTACAAGCCACCCTAGCTACAAGACAAATCACACTATAGAACAAGTCAGAGTTCAGCTCTGTAGAATGTTACAAGTCACTCTGTAGAGAGTTTAGCTATGCCACAAGTCACCTTTAGGGAGTTCAGCTACAAACAAATCACGTTCAATAATATTACAAATCACACTGTAGAAAGTTCAGTTAGCCTATACAATCAATTACAAAAAGAAGTGATATCTATACCAAAACAGAGAAGCTATAAAAAGTATAGAGCCTTCCAAAAAGCTATAGTGAAAAAAAATTTGATTTTCAAAGGTGGCAGCTAAAATGTCTGTGATAGTAGGTTAACGGTAAAAATGTAATACCGATAATTCAGGTGAATTCAGTGCCAAATCCTAGGACATGACACAACACAACTGAAATGTTACTAACTTTTTTACCATTAACCTACCATCACAGCCATTTCTTAGCCACCACCTTGGATTTCACATCTTTTTTCACCCAGGCTTTTTGGATGGCAGCACACCTTTTTTCATAGCTTAGCTGCTTTCATATAGATTCTCAACAGTGACAAGGATTACCAACACCACGTCCAAAGCGCACCCACACAACAGCTGACTTCATAGGTTATAAGGATTCTTATTATCTGTTTGAGTACCACTTTAAATGTTATAATTATAATTATAGTAAACAAATGCTCCTTTCTGGCCCAAAACAGGATGATAACAATAAATCAATGCAGAAGACAGGATATTGAAACTAGAAACTTACCAACCATAAAATTACAGTATCTAACAATATCCCACAAAAGAAATCCCCAAGGATATTCCTTTGGACTTTTATATCAAACCTAAGTACATCCATTGTATGATACCATCTAAGGAAAGTGTGCTTTAAGTGCCCAAGTGCTAGAAGCATGTTTTATTGTCCTTTGCATGCATAAGCACACTTCACTTGAAGGTGATACAACCCACACTAACCAAACAGTTGCCATAGAAACTCATTGTACAGCTGCTACAAAGAATATAAAACACAACAAAGCCCTGAAACAAACCTACTAATATGATCTTGAAGCATGGTTAAGCCGATATTCAGCCCCAAGATCAGTTTGAAGCAAATCACTATGTTGAAAGATTAGTTAGAAACAAGTCACCCTGTAGAGAGATCAGATAGAACGGAGTCACTGTGTAGCACTACCAGAGAACAGTGCCATGAACCACCTATGGATTATCCATGAATAGTAAAATAATCCCCATAAAGTGCCATGAAAGTCATTTCATGGATATTCTATGGTAATATCTATGCCATGAAATACTCATGAAAAGTGGAGATTTCATGGTAATTTCATAGCACTGACAAATTATTTCATGGCACAAGAAAAATTTCATGATTGCAGTGGCCATGAATTGTCAAATGTTCATAAGCAGTGTCCATTCCTCCCATTTCGGATTTAAGTGCTGTTACAGACATGCTGTTGCTTGGATGTTAATATTAGTTTGACGCCTGCTCTTCAGTTTTACAGGTGACAGGTAGAGTTGGGTAGACTTCATGGTAGAGTTGGGTAGACTTCATGGTAGAGATGGGTGGACTTCATGGCAGGACCAGGTTGTGTTTTCGTCAGCTGGCAAGGTGCTGGCTACTACAAATACAATCTGTGTTATTGTGTTTACGTATTTAAATTTGTTTACAGCACTAACAGAGACAACTTTGGTATCACAGGTACTGAGGTTTCTATAAGACTAGGGCTTAACATCAGCTCAAGCATGCTTCTAGATCGTGTGTAGAGGTTTGTTTCAGGCCGTTGTTGTGTCTTATATTCTTTGTAGCAGTTATGCTCTGAGTTTCTATGACAAATAAGTGGTTTCCTAGTCCATTTTCCAGTTGTTCCGTGATTTAGTCATATCCCTAACAAAACACATAAATGACCACTATTACCGTATAATGGGTAATTTTCGAATGGCAAAAATTTCGAAAAATGCCAACTGTTTTCAAAAATAAAACTTTCGAAAATAGTTACATAGCTAGTTACAAAATTAAAGCTGAGTTGATCAGTGGGTATAGCTAAGCCATTTTTGCAATTAGTTATCTAGTTCCACTACACAAATAATAACATATTAATACAACCATATCAGTGGTCCCTTTTACGTAGCTACTTGAAAACATACCTAGCTAATACGAAAAGCTACCATGCTTGAGAAAAAGCAATCTGGCCACACATGGCTACCAGTACCACCACTTTATGGTACGCTGCAATCAGTAGCCCTTTTTATGTTTCTCTGCCCACAGTTTGTTAACTACAGTTTCTAGCTAGTAGGCACTGAGCAGATTACGCTGGGCTATGGCGGCGAGTGGACGAGATCATTAATTTCGACATAAAAAGCTCCTCTCCATGGGTCCAGATCGTCTCACCTACACATGATGTGCCCAAATCCATTGCACAGAAAGCATCATGATGGGAGAGCTAGCAATAGCGAACAACGCTTGGAGCGACGTGGTGCGGTCCATCTTAATTTAGGAAGGCGGCGCGCCATACATTGTGACATTTTCGAAATTATTTATTCGAAATGTTTGCAAGTTGATATTTTTTGAAAATTTATTCATTCGAAAAATACCCATTATACGGTACCCACACTTACAAAACTGTCAACAATGTTGCCATAGAGATTAACTAATAAGACAATAGTAAAACATTAATGCTTATTATTGTTCATTCTGTTGGCAAGTCTAACAAATTCTTAGACCTCCAATGGCTTGATGTTGACTCCTTCAACAATGTTGCATTGTTGGCGATGTGTTACTGTTCACTGAACTGGACTACGGATTGACCTTTTTACACATGTTACAGTTGCTTAAGGCCTTCGGGGAACCTTTAGCCCACCACTAAATGTCAGATACAAGCAGTAGAAAGAATTTCAGCACGAATCACAACACTTATACACCCCTCACCCTTGTGTAAAGTATTGCTGTAAGGCAGTGATAGTGATACTAGAGAGTGGCAAGTTTACGATGCAATTCTAATCATGTAAGTCTCAAATATAGTAGGCCATCTAGCACATGTAAGCAGCTATGGCGGGCAGAAACACCTCCTTAGTTGTGTGACAAGGTTGCATAAGAATTTAATCAAGACAGATCCAGGACAAACTGTACATGTGTAGCTCGTGTATCTTAGATTATATGGCATCCTCAAATGCTGCTCTGCATGCATATTATTTGAGGATGCTGTTAGAAAGTTGACCATTAGTTAGCCATCACTATCACAGTGCTGCAGCACTACTAGAGTAAGTATACAGTATATATTAAAGTATTGTATATTTTTGAAGAAAGTTTTCACTTATCATGTAGTAATGGACTTAAATATGTCACTCCAGTAGTTCAATCTATTGAACAGTGACACTCATTGTTGTCCACACCTCAGGCCATACTTGTGAGATCACTGCACAAACTGCCCATTACTCAAATGGCCTTACAAAAAGCTAGCTTTCCTTAGCCATTCTAATGTATAATGTAATTGTATCATCACTGATAAGAATAATTACACAATCCCACCTGTTTCTCATTTCTCCCCCACCTAAAGAGATTTTGTGGTATAATAGTTTCACCACTAACAAAATCACATGCTTTCCCAGGAAACCATTTTGCTACTCTAAATCTCATAAAGTAACCACCAAAACATATATCTGTCTCAGTTGATGCATTATGAACAACATGATCCTAAGTTTTATTTTTTTACCAGAGGACATACAAACTTAAATTCCACTGCATGGTAGTGTCAA
This sequence comes from Dysidea avara, assembly GCF_963678975.1. Lineage (NCBI taxonomy): Eukaryota > Metazoa > Porifera > Demospongiae > Dictyoceratida > Dysideidae > Dysidea > Dysidea avara. The sequence continues at coordinate 31,213,727 of NC_089273.1, forward strand.
AGTGCCATGATGGGTGTACAGCTTGACACAGCAGCTATGCTACTGTGCAATCAATTTTAGAAGTCTCTATCTTAAACGGCTTCCAGTCAACTCGGTGTTGTATTCAGTGATACCAGACTGTCAGATGCACGAGACTACAAATTCTGTACTGGTATAACATTTCTATATTAATGTTTGTAAACAATACCATTCATAGTTATTATAATGTCGCAAACTAGTTGATATTCAAGATCTTCCATTGCATCCTAGACTTGGTTGAACGCTATAGTATATCAATAAGATCGAGTAGTAGATGAGCACAGAGTGTACCTGCTCAGTAGCTGAACGAATGTCTCAACACATCACAATTGTTGTAGTAGTGAAGTGGATACAAAGCATGATGCTAAAAGTGAAGTGATAAGATAATCAGCATCATTTTTGTGGAATGTCGTGGTTTCATTACATAGCCACAAGTTTGAAAGGTTTCGCTTTGTAGGAGTGATACCAAACCCTGTATCACTCTTTACGGTGTGTGAGATTACAGCATTTGTTTACTCTTTCACATGTTGACACTGCACTATTTTACAAGAAACAGTCTGTGTTGATTACTTGATTTTCGGTCCAGCCATTGGTTCCAGCAGTGTATAATAAAGAAAACAAGTTTTTCTATCTCAGAGTAATCCTTCCTCTTCTCTACTATCAGTATTTTTGCTCTTGCATGTCACTCCATCTACCCCAGATTATGCCTGGATACAGCTGCTTTGAAAAATTGTCCATCTCTATAGTTTATAGCCTACAATATATATAGTGTCTCTTCACTAGCCACGTACTAATGTTAGTTAAATCTCTACTAACATGAGGAATTTACTTTAATAAACTTTGTGCACTGGGATATATAAAATAGTTATATAATAGTTATAATTATGCACTCAGATAATTGTTATTATACTCGACCATATCAACTTCGTGACTTACAGTCTAGATCAATAGTCCTTTTTCATTTTTCATAGAAGTATTCGTTATAACTTTGTAGGGTTTCTTTACTTGACTGCTGGATTACATTATGTCAACCAAAATACCACAACCTCAATAGGAGTGTAACCATACCTTATATCTTAACAAAGAGTATACTGATAAATAGACCAAAGCCTGCCCTACACAGTGGTGGTGGTCTGGGATTAATGTGTCAAGGCAATCTTGTGTTATAGTACAGTAAAGTGTGATAATGTTGACATGGTTAGTGGTCATATGTGATTGGTACAAAGTGATAGGTTTAACAATACAATAAACTGGTAAGGATTCTTCTTTATAATGAACTTAACTCTCCACTGGGGAGACACTAGGGTAGGACCGGTTCCTCCTGAGGTCTTTAAACAGCCATCAAAATCCAAATCAACTGAAAATTAATACTTTAGGTAGTAGTGAACTTACTAATCATGGTTTTTAACAATATCACTAGCATTATTAACTTTAAAAAAAAAACCCAATTCACTTCACTACACAAGATTGCCTTGACGGATAAATCCCAAACCACTACCAGTGTGTAGGACAGGCTACCAGTACACTGTTTATTGGAATATATTGTACTTTGCGTGGGAGGATCAAAGCGATGTAGCGTATTGTATTGTCCATACAGTACTAATCAACTGCATAACTGTACTGTACAAGTCATACAGTACAGTTATGCAGAGAATATATTTGTGACCGGGCCTGCGAAAATAGGGCATGTGGGCACACAATTTTTGCCTACTTTTTCAAAGTTTCACCACTCATAACATTTTGCACCATTATGCTATGAAACTGAAATTTCCAGCTATTAATAAGCATGTAATTGGCATCATGATGCAAGTTACAGAATGGAAATATACTTTTCCAGTACTGAGATATGATCTGTAGAGTGACAGGGTGTAGTTTGTGCCCACATTCCCTGTTTTCGCAGGCCCGGTCACATTTAAAGAATGTTACGTAAACAACACACTGTAAATTGCTAAAACCAGCCAAACTAATCCTACAAATTCGTTCTATGGCTAGGAATAGCTTGTATAAACACTTACTGATCGTCTGATCACAAAGCTTTTAAACACAACTCCACTAAGACAGCACGATTGATCACGTGCGTGACATTGTAAATCGCTAAAACTAGTCAAACTAATCCTATTAGTTTGCTCTACGACTATAAATAGATTATATGAACACTTACTGATGTCCTTATCACAAAAAATCGCAGCGGTTTGAGTACTAGAGAAAATCGCTCCAAGCCAGATGTGGCCAGGAAGTACAATATAACACTTAAAGCACCGCATTGCTTGTGTGCACAAAAAATACAATACTCGGGGGGTGTCTCGAGGCAAATACAGCACTCGGCTTCACCTCATGCTGTATTAGCCTCTCGACACCCCCCTCGTACTGTATTTTCCATACACACGTGCGGCGGTGCTTTAATTCTAACATACAGTATGGTTACACAACCACAGAATTGTAAAAAAGGTCAAAATGTATTGAGCCTATTGAGGCCTGTAGTATTTTCGCAGAAGTATGTACTCCAATGCTTACATCATCAGTAATTAGGGCCAAAAATGAAATGGCTTATTACAGACAGGTTTTCTGTACATAATATCATATCAGGAAGCTCTCCTAATAGGGAACACCCATCAAAGGAAGTAGCAGCATCTCAGTTGAGAAGGGTGAGCCCGTGCTAGCTATGCCATATTCGAGAAAATGAGAACGCCACTGTTCAATTTTTTAGAAACAAACATAAGCTTAAGTTACCACTGGGACTAGTTAGCTTCGACTATATCCTTATATAGGAAGTCTTACACTGATTTTCTCTAGTTTATATTAACTAGAATCATACAATGGAATGTTTTCTTAAAAGAAAGAAGAAAAAAAAACACATTTTAAATACATATTACAGAATTCAATAGCTACAACCCATTGTTGTGATAGATGTACGTACATCAGAGTCATACACACACTAATGGCGGCTGGTGTGCACGACAATAGAGGCAGGTTCATGAATGAGATGATGACTTCATGAATGAGATGATGACTTCATGAATTTTAACTCTGACCAGCTAAAACCCTTAAATTCATTTGCTGTTTAGTGACATCATGAAGATACCTGGAAGGTACCCTGTTCCAAAGAGGTAGTTTCTAACTAGCTACTTTAGTTTCTACCGGACAGCACATTTGATTAAAGTAGCGTAATTTTGCTTGAAAAACTTCAGTTCCATGCCAAAACATTTGCTCGATAGCCAATCTAGTTCGAGTGCAACACTTAACCTGCTAACAAGATACATGATAGCTAGCTAGCTGCTACCTATGGCCGCGATTGAATGATTCCGTAGCGAAATTACTTTTTCAATTGTTATTTTAACAGGGAGGCAGCATCAACCAAAGCTGTTCTTCAGCTACGCCCTGCACACAACATACATACAAACACACACATATACTTATGTACAAACTAACATTACTAAAATGTTCCTAAATAACTATTTCAAAATTGAGCAAATGACCGCCAGAGGTGAATGCAGCGCTACAAGAGAGAGTTTAGGGACTGACATGTTTCCCCTTTCGTGAATTTCTGACAGAAATCCAGCAAAACCACCAACTGCAGGCCTGATTTTTCTCTCCCAGCCGTTGGTAGCACGCACTAAGAAAATATTATACTAGGTTACAAGCGCAGGTGTGTACAGGAAAATAGAAAAATAAGTGTAGGTCAAAAGTTCGACAAGAAACGCTCAAGTCACAGGTCAAAGACAATAAACGCTGCAAGTCAAGGTGAAATTTTTTCTGGTCAAGACTTTGACTGCGGTCGCAGATCTACCTACAACATGAGCCAACATGACACCCCCTTGAACTTGCTGTGTCTGCCTATAATAATGTGCAGATAGATACAGTAGTCCATTCTGGATGTCAAGACCAAATCTCTAGGTTTTTCTGTTTCCTAGGTTGGCGTCTCTAGGTTTTTCTGTTTCCTAGGTTGGCAGGCCTGCAACTGATGCAAGGAAACGGTTGTTACGTAGGTCTATGCGGTTCTTATTGACACCTCCGGATCATGGCCACTCGCGGGGCAGTCTGTGCCACATCCATAGCGAAATCGCAATTTGATAAACTCAGACTACATACACACATGTTGCTTGTAGCCAAATGTAGTTAGCTGCAGTCAGTTTCGTCGATTATAAGTTCATATGAACGAGAACGCAAAACATTCACACCTAGCTAGTTACTATTTAATCACTTAGTAGTCTTACCGGCTTCAAATCAGCACCGAGGTCAACACCACAAGCACTCCACTAATGACGGCTACGTCGCTGTATTGTATAGAACAGTTCCACGTTGTACACAACACGTAGATTGCTCCTCAATGACTGACCGGCTAAAATCGCTCGCAATTAGTAAATTTTCGGAATAATTTGTTATTAAGTTTATTAATATAGTGCGCCACTGTTCCTCACACATATTAGATCAGGAAGTGGGGTGTTTCTCAGGAAATATACCGTCTGTATATAAATACTTTTTTGCAGGCTGGTTTGGCGATAGTATTATTCGTATGGCCATATTATCTTGACTGTATACAGTCCAAAACCATACCATCCTGGCCCAAAAGTGTTACGACCCTAAATGTTTCCAATAGATTGCTAGCTACAAAACATTTATTAAATGAAATTTCTACTGACTAACTGCCTGCCTGATGCCTTCAGACAAGAGTAACCCAACAACAGCTAAGGCTACGGGCTTGATTTCTTCACTGTTCAACGTTGCTTCAGCCCGACAGGTGCCTTTTGAAATACCGCAATACATACGATGCATGCACCATGGAGTTACCGGTGTCCTCCTTTGTGTCCCATTTCATTTTATAAGGTGTTGATTCATGGTAGCGTGATGGCTTCCCTATGTTTATAAACAGGGATCATCTGGTGACTGGATTGATTGCAGAGGCACTTCTCCTACTGTTCTTTGTTTGTGGTGCTGTGTAACAGGCTGAACATGACTGAACTGAAGCCAAAGAGTAATTGATATTTGAGACACATGTTCAGACAAAAACGTTAACTCTGGTGCCATTCTTCCTTTTTGATGCAGTATGTGCAGGTTCCCCAGTCATAATAATGCTACAAAAGTAAACAAACAAATAAGTGTAAGGAATATTGTACTATCTTTACCTTATTAGCATTGCCCGAACATTTACCTGTTAAAATTACTGATATATATATATATATATATATATACATATATTCACTTGCATTATATCCCCTTTCTGTGTGGGTATGTCAGTAGTCTGCACTGAAATGTATGCAAAACTAGGCAGTGCAGATGTCCAAGCCTACGATCTACGTACTGTTAGTTCAACCATGTATGTGAGTACTGTTTATCCACAACTCATTTAGTTGCCATGTATAAAACCTATTCACTTTTAGTTCTCTTATTTACAATGTTTCATCAATAGGCACCAAGTCAAATGTATCTCTTTGTTAACTACGATTCACTTTGGCTGTTGCTATTCTTAATATAATACACTAGGGCATGTACAAATGATTGTTTTGCTATTTACAGATATTTCACCTTCCATTTACTATCAGGCTTACCCTTTGCAGTTTGCACTGGTGGAATGCAATACCATCCTCTTTTCCATCTTGCCATCAAGGAAGCAATTCTGCCATGCCTATATCATGCATATATGTACTTATGACGTATTTGGTTTCATCTGTTTGGTAATTAAGCTTTGGTTTTATTTTATTAAATGTTCAGTTGTAACTACAGCTGTACGTATGTTGTGCCTAGCAATTGTTTTTCTTTTATTGCACTTCTCATGTGTATATTTTTGTGTTGCTGTATTACTTTTGTCACTTCTGCAAGTAAGTATTATACAATGTTGGAATAAACTTTCAAAACCTTTTTATTTGCCTTTTAAGCTTTTTCTATATACCACTATTATATGTTACACAGAGTTCTTCATGCTTTTGTGTATTTCCTTAATCGGATTTGTGAAAAGGGGTCTTCCACCCACATCAAATTCTGTACACTTAGGAGACCATAACTTAGTGTTCAAGTAATATATTAACCTGAAATGTTAACCATCTATTCATCTATTCACCTATGTTGGTGCTCATCCCTGACCAAATTTCAAATCAATAGCTTTCTCCAATCTGAAGGTATGAATTGTAAAAGTTGGAAAATTACTGAGTTGCATGTGTATAAGACCCCTTTTCGCAAATCCGGCCACATGTTGTGGTAATACATGTTTTGCAGCAGAACACACTTTCATAAATAGTGGCTTCCCATATTGTCATTCACATACGGCTGCAGTTGGTTGGAAATATAATATATACACAATCAAATGTCATGTCACACAACCTTCTTCCCACATATATATATGCATGATTGACAAACTGCCATAAAATTTCCTGATATACTATGATTGTCACAGTATATAAATCTATTATACATCAAGCTAGATATGATATATATTTATTTATTATACGTACAGCTAGAAATATAGACCCTGTCCTCATAAACACACATCACCAGTTCTTCAGAAATAAATTTCCTACCCTGCAGTTTACTCCGATTTCTATGATACAACGTGTTTGAACATTAGTCACAAGTTTGACTATACAGTTAGTATTATGAATACTAGTGGTAAGGATGCAATCAGCCATGCTAAATCTGGAAAGGCTTGATGTCATTTATCACTAAACCAGCAAAGAAATATGAGTTCCTATGGATACATATACATGGAATTGACAAGGAGAAAGCGTACTGACTGCTGGCAGGCTCCTGTAAGCATTCAAGCGTTAATCAGATGGCTGCAGGTTCAAGACTTCCTAGGTCCAGTAATCACTAACTACCAACTTGATAGTTTGAACAAAATTGACAGCAGACTCACCATCAAGGTGAACAAATGATAACTCCTACATTTATTAAGGCTTAGTGCTGAAGGTCTGTAGGACACCTGATCCTGCAGCCTGTTTTAAAGTTGTTATAAAGTATATCAGGGGTGGAGCAGGGGGCCAGTCACCCCCTCCCCCCCACCCATCTTTAGAATATTTTATGGTGTTACTCATTAAACATATAGCTAGGCACCTTAAACATAACTCAATTTTTTGATGCAGTTTATGACTATGTATACTGATAATAAATCTGTCTCTAGCAAAAATTGTTACCCATATAGGCATAGCACAAGGGGAACTAGGGGTACCTTCTACATTTAGAAATTGAGATACCTTAATGGAACATTCATTTCTTTTAATAAAATTGAATTGTCATAAAAATTGTCACCTAATTCAATATCAGAAAGTTGATTTTTCGAAATTTCCTTGAGGAAACCTATGTAATAGCTACTATTCTAACTAATTCTCTCTACCTCAGTATATAGCTACTATTAGCATTCATGCTTCCAGTGTTGAACTCAGCAAATTTCACCAAATTCAATATCAGGATGTTAACTTTTCAAAATTTTGTTAGGGAGCAGCCTAAGTCTTTACACTACACTACTGTAAGTCTGGTTTTAACTTAGTAGCTATACTATTAGCATTCACACTTCCAGTGTTGAACTATCAACAAATTTTATTCAAAATTGCCACCAAATTCAATCTCAGAATGTTAAATTTTCAAAATTCTCAGGGATTGGGGTGGGGCATGCCACCCAACCCCCCCTCCCCCCTAGAAAATGCAGAAAGCACACTGTGGAGTGACTTCTACCTGTGTGCCCCCTCCCCCCTCTTAGCACAATCCACCCCTGCATATATGTTTGAAAACTGCACACAGAAAGGTAAAATAAAATAATGATTTTAATCAACTCTAAATTCCTTGAATTACAACAAAATGTTTGCGATCTTTTCAAACTGGACTGTGCACTAAACAGCATCTCCCTAAACATTAAAATCCCATGTGTGACAATGATATAGAGGTCCCGTAGGTTTGATGCCCAGCCAGTTACGTAGCCATGTCCAGTTGGTGGTTTCCTTGAGCAAGAAACTTTTACGCACATGCTCCAGTCTATATGCCCAGCTGTTCCTGGTGTCAACTGGGGAAGCAGCCCACCTAGCTGGAACATAAGTGGGTACCTGCAGGTAACTGGGGAAGCAAATGTCAACTATCCATGTCTAGTGGTGCATTGCCAAATCATTATGCCACCTACCATGTCTGCTATGGTGCTAGTGAACATGCACACTTCTCACACACACACACACACACACACACCCACAAGCCAAAAAAGCCTTTGGCTACTGAAAGTGATATATGGCATGGTCACACCTACCCAGTAAATCAGCACTGGACACCTGTGTGCTACTCAGTTGTTGGGAGTCAACAAAAGCTAATCCTTTGGGACTAGTAACCCACAGGAGGCTATATACCAAGTTTCACAGATGAAGAACATCATGTGCACCTAAGTCTCAACTGGACCTTTAGTGTGGCTATTAAAATTTATATTAATGGCAACAGCCCTGTCCATGAGGTGGAGACCATGCAGACAGGGACATTCATACTAACTTTGCAAGTCAATTAGCAACAGAGAAATTACATCATACACTTCATGCTTTAGAGTAATGCAATGATTTGCTTGAATTCTTTGAGTTGGGTACACCCTATAATTGCCCTTAGCCTATTCACCACTCCTGGTGATCTTCCATCTTGCATGTACATACATTTTAAGATTTCTATATAAGGGTATTCAACTTGAACCTTAATTGACTACAGCAAAATTAATAGGAGGATATACTCTAGGACCGGTTGAAACATAAATGAATAGTGTTTCTCCAGTGGCGAAAATTATATAATCCTCGGACAAGTGAGATAATTGTTACACATGGGAGGCATATGTGGTGAACTACGTTTAGAGAGATAGATGTTCTCAGTGAGTTGCTTGTGCATGTATGTTTGTACAATATGTAGTGAGTGTCTAGAAGGCATACTTTAAATTAAATAATTCTTATATACATCAAGTATGCTGGATATAATGTAGTACAAGAATTACAGATATTTTAAGCGTACCTTTTTTTGCAAAATGTGCTATAGCAATATACAAATGCAGTATTATTGCTTGAAAACCAGACCATATACACTAATACATTCACCCATAGTCTGTAGAATAAATTCTAAAAAGCAACATAGTAATTTTATAAATAGCCATACAACTTGTTTAACAGCAACAAAGTTGCATGTTAGCCATGCTAACAATTTAGAGTTTAGTAGCTTTCCACTGAATTTGACAATCCACACAAACAATTACTAACTTAAGATTAGTGCAACATCATAAAAAAATTATGTATGTTTTGATAGTGCAGTGTTCAAACTATACTCTTGTGATTTTTTACGCTGAGTGACTATATTTTTTTATTTTATTAAGGCTTTAAAGCACAAGTATAAAATATATAAACCATGATGCACATTACAGCTATACTAGCAAAATAATTATACTGCAAATAAACAAGTAGCTCTAGAGTGAATTATGTTATATTACTGTAGTGGTATGTTTTTTGGTAGACATTTCTTGTTGCTGACCAGTACTACCTTCTTCCACCTCACCAGTTGGTTTAAAATAATATCCTAATAGTACTGTACCAACTGTTCCAATCAAAGGAATTAGAAGTTCTTGTATGTCATCAAAATCATTAAAACTCCCAAGGCTGAACAGTGTAAGAACGGTAATCAGAGCCGCAATCACTATAACTGCTGACAGAATCCATCCTAATGCATCCAAAAATATATTAAGGCTCTTGTAATTAGCTGAGTAAACAAATACTACTACCACACCATACACACAGATAACAACCAGCAATTCACCAGCAAGAATGAGAGCTGTCTTCAATGGATCTTGAATGAATGCCAGTGAAACAAAAGGAACAAAGTGTCCCAAGTAAGCAATACTTAGAGAGGTCAAACAATGCATCACATATTCCCTCAAGATGAACTGTTTTCTTTTGTAACGATATACAACATAGAATATTATTAAGTATATGATGGTAATAATGAAAGTAAAGCTAAGAGCAACAGATGAGGGAGCTGGGACGTCTTCTTCTTCAAGTACCTCCTCACGATGTTTGATCAATTCTGAGGCAGCAACTATATGAAAAGCGATCAGTGGCATAACTGCTATAGCAGCTGTGATACCTTTAGCAACATCATGAGGACGTTTAAGTTTTTCAAGTGTTTCAGATTTGATTAATTTTGGAGAGATAGTCCCTTTTATATCCTTCTTAGATTTATCTATAGCTGGAAAGATCCATGTGTATGTTGTCAAGCAGAGAAAGGCATAGAGAAGACTGCTCAATACTTCCAAGTAAAACAACATGGCATATATAGTTCGATAATGGACATCCTCATCTGAATTACTCTGTGTCTGAAAATAATACTTGCTGGCTAAGTCAAGATCTAGTTCTTCAACATATCTTCCTTGAGCATACATTCTACTCTGTGAAGAAAAGATGGGAGTATACCAGTTACTATTTTACAAAACATTGAATAATGCTAGTGGAAATGATATTGCGGTGGAACGTGTGCATAAAGGTCACCTTTGGACCAGAAAATTTCAGACTTTGTATACAGGTAACTGCTATAAAACCCTGTATAAGGCAGTTGGCAGCATTTTACTGGTTATGTATAGGTAATTACTACTAAGAGGTTTGTGCAAACCATAAATTTTCTGTTTTGTCAACAAGCTATACAGAATTAACAGCATTAATTGAATACTTTCAAGCAATGGCGCCGTATAATAGGCAGCAAGTGTGATATAATTGAAACTTTATTGAAACAGTACCAATTGCCAATTGTGGTATCAGATTATTGGCTGAACAAGTTTAACAGTGACCAATATTAGCCCCTGCGCTATGGAGAATTGGAGTTACTACATGTATACAGTTATTCCTTAGCTGGCTACTATACCCATTAGACAGGTGACCACTTAATACAAACCACAAATGCATACATTTGTATTGGAAAATATTTGAGACCTCATGACCATTGCCATTATAAATAATTATAGCTCAAACCTTTTGTTGTTTAAACAAATCCTAGTGACAGTTACAGATTTACAATGATTAAACTAACCTGATGTAAAATCAGGGGATAAGATTCAGTCACTAAGAAATAAAAGTGTACATGCTAAAAGTGTCAATAAAGGTTGTCCAAACAAGTGACCTCCCACCTAGTTCCAAAACTCTATGCCACTGAACCACATCTGCCAGCTGTTCAGTTCACTTAATTTCTAGTCAACTTTACACTGTTATTTTACCAATCTTAAATATCAGTGTATAATCTACTATCTGTGAAACATTTGCAGTAATAAAGGAACATTAAAAGTTCATATGTCTACCAATGGAAACTAGATTCTTCTAGAACAATCTATAAGTGTTCTATTAGAATTCTCAAAAGTGTGCACTCTATTAGAGTATTACAAAAATATTTAACAAAATAGTCAAATAAACTCCTCAATTACTATTCATGTCAAAAAAGGTTGCCCACAGTTTGGTTTGAAACAGGGACTTCAGATCCACAATTTCACTACTGTCAGCTGCTCAGCTCTAAAATGAAAGTTCAACTTTAAACCTACTTAATATTAAAACTTCATAGATTTACCATTGGAAAATCTGGATAGCAGAGCTGGGAAATATACCAGTATTGTTAGTAATCTGTGATATTTAAGGGCGTCTGGATTCAGTGGAATGGAATGGTGGACTGGAATGGTGGAATGGACTGGAATGGTGGACTGGAATGGTGGACTGGAATGGTGGACTGGAATGGAATGGTGGACTGGAATGGAATGGTGGAATGGAACGGTACTTTCAATTGATGGCCACCTCTTTATAAAGACCACCTTCTAACAAAGACCACCTCTTTATAAAGACCGTTTTACTTTAATGTTTAAAATGCTGCTATCTTGTTGTTTTAGAGTGTATCCCCATAGAATGGTCTTATTGATCAGTTGTACGCCACATGCCTAGAAAATCAGAGTGATATCTGATTTGTAATACAGCAATATACCCCATGCAAAATCAGTTTGGCTGTATAAAGTGACGTCCCCATCAAACTAAAAGTAACTGACAACTAAAGGAGCTATTATTTGGGTGAGGCCAAGAAATACTGACAAATAACTTGCTATAATTTATAAAAATTTGGTCCATCATCTTTCACTCATACAGTCTTGCTGCATTCCTAATTATTTCCCTGTAACTCTAATTGGCTAGTGATTTATTATTATTAGCACTTTACAGTGACCAGCACTGAAGGTCTGACAGCAACATGTGCTACAGCCTCAGGATCACCTAACCTAACCTAATTCAAGGACTTAGAACTAGCTGCCTTTTTTCTCCTCTACAACACCGGACTATTGAGAAAGATACCAATTTACCAGCCAATTAGATTTACAGGGAATTAATATAGTCAGACTGCACAAGTCAATGATAAAGGACCAAAATTATTGTAAATTATACTTAGATACCAGTACATTCATTTCTAGATATTAGCTTCTTTAGTTGCCAGTTGCTTTTAGTTTTGTGGACACATATTTTTTTGTATAGCCAAGCTGTTTTTTTTTGGTATGGGGTATATAGCTATTACTGTATTGTATCATAAATCAGATATCACTGGCTTTTCTAGGGGACATAACATGTCGAACACAATTCATCAATAGACTGTCTTATATTATAGGGCTCTAAAACAATAATTCAGATATTAAAGTAAAATGGTCTTTGTAAAGAGGTTGTCTTTGTTAGAAGGTGGTCTTTTAAAAGAGATGACCACTAATCCAATCAGACCTAAAATGGAACATGCATGTCAACTACATAACAGCTAAAGCCAACAAAACATTGGGATTTCTCAAACGTAATATCTCATGTGCCTCAATCCATGCTAAGAAATTAGCATACACCGTATTTATTCGTTCCCAACTCGAATATGCTGCAACAGTGTGGGCACCCTGGCAGTCTACCTTAATATCCCGGTTAGAGCAGATACAACGAAGAGCAGCCCGGTTTGTGACCAATACATACACACGTGACCCTACTGTTAGCGTAACTAACCTTATGGACCAGCTGGACTGGGAATCACTTGAAAGCAGACGATTAAAATTAAGATTATCCATGATGTACAAAATTATCCACAATGAAATTGATATCCCATTTGATTTGTATACTAACTTTGCAACATATTCCAGTACAAGAAATTATCATCCTTTTAACCTCCTATCATTGCAAGCATCAAAGACCTCATATCAGTCCTCATTTTTTCCAGCAACAATTCACTTTGGAATGATTTACCTAACCTAGCTAAAGACTCTAATTCACTTGAAGTATTTAAATCTATAATTAAATTATAATTTACTTATTGTATTGAATTATTTTTTTTTTTTTTGTGATTTGTCTGTACATTTTTCTTCATTTCTGAAGTTGTACAGTATAGGTAAATAAATAAAATAAAATAATTGAAATTCCCTAAGTACCGTTCCATTCCACCATTCCATTCCATTCCACCATTCCAGTCCATTCCACCATTCCAGTCCATTCCACCATTCCATTCCACTGAATCCAGACGCCCGATATTTAAGCCATACCAGTTTTGATACCGCCTGTTTTTTTTTAATACCGCCATAACATCTGGGCACTATGGGTTTGTTCATCCCATGTTTAGAAGGTAACCAGACATGTGACAATGTTTGTAGGCAGGTGGTGATGTAGTCAGCTAACCAAACTATGTAAACAAGTTTGTTTGTGGTAATTTGTACCTGAGGTTTGCTGAGCTACCATGGGTATTTGGTGCTTTTGTTGATGTAAATGGCAGTTACTTTAATACCAATGGCTTTAACATTAATACTGTGATGTTTAGTAATACCGTAATACTTTTTTATTCTGTCTCTCTTTTGTGAGAAGTAGTATCATCGTACTTATCGTCTAACACCACGTTCACACTAGCCCAGTAGCACGGTTCAAAACGGTACGGCTCGACAAAAAGTGCAATGTGAACACCATCCGTACCGGGCCCAACTGAACCGAGCCAGCCCACCCGATTGAACCAGGCCAGCACGGTACGGTACAATTATCACTCACCAGGCGCACAAAATAATTATTTTATAAACTCAACATGCAATGAAGAAGGGCTCAGGAACACTGTTCGACATGAGGTTCAGCACAAAAGAAACCCTAACGACAGTTATGAACTATTTGTCGTCGTGGCAGTTACTGTTTCACTCACTTCGATTCGCGGCATGATTTCTGCAGTCACAGTTTCAGCTACATGGCCACCTATCTAGTTGAAATGAAAGAATACCAGCACAAGAGGCTTGAAGGGCAAGAGCTGCATCCAGTTTTAGTAAGTAAACTAAATAATATTTAATTGTGCGCTTATGGAAACCAGATGACTTAGCGAGCGAGACTGCATAGTGTGAACAGAGGCAATACTGGGCCGTACCGAACCGAGTCGAACTGAACCGTGCTACCGTGCTAATGTGAATGCAGTGTTAGAAGCAGCAAAAATTCTTTCAAACACAGACTTGCCTTGTATTATGCCCAGTTATGTTACAATGCTTGGATAAAGCTTAGGGTAATACCCATTAACCACAAAGTAGCGTGGTTTAAACCATATATTTGTAGGATATTTCGTTCATGAGATATATGCGTTTGAACACATACATGTAATCAGAGCCACTATAATAGCGTTTGCTTTTAATGGAACACTTTTTTTATTAACTTTGGGGTCAAAGGGCTAAACTTTGGTTCATTATTAATACTTTTCAGTGACTGTTTTGTTCAATTAAAAGCAATCAGTAACTGTTCTATTAGAGTACCTTGATCTTCACTGACACATCTTTTTGAAATTCTAAAGAAGGCACAGAATCATGCACATGCATCTTAGTTCAATAATATTTTGTGCATTTATGTAATATGTGACCCAGTCAGGGAAAAAGGTCTTATTGTCCATGTCAGCAGATTCAATCTTTCACCAAGAACACAAAGCTACATGAATAAACTATCTAATTTCCCAATCAAAATCAGCTAGACTTGAGTGGTCTGGTTTTGCTGGCTGCTTTTTCCAAGCCCAGTGGCAATCCGTATGTGTGGTGTGGGACATTAATGGAGTTATGGTTAGCCTGAACGTAGCTCCATGGTGTTGAATAAAGACCTGTGCTGTAGATTTTCTTTCATTTAAGCCAGTTTTGATATTTGAATGGCCCATAATCTTTTCAATTTTATAAACAGCCCCTTTCCCTCCTTCCAGGCCCTGCCTCCCTCCCCTTTTGGAGCTCACCTGATACAGACAACCTCAGTTTAAAAACTATCTAAAATAGTGGGAAACTTAGCTGCTGGCTACTTGAACAGCAGATGCTTTGGAAGGTAAGGAATTGGTATAAAACGCATGAAAATTGGTTCAACCATTGGCAAGCTACAACACACAAAATACTTAAAACTGGAATTTCTCGATACTTTAAAAAAGGCAATAAGCCCTTTTCCCAGACTGGGTCACACACTTGTTTTCAATTTTGTACAAGTGCATTTTGCTCCTTCTGTCTTCCTATTATTCCAGAAACAAAATTGACACATTCCTATTTCCAAGCTGCTAAAGGCTGTCTTAAGAGTTTCATATCCTTCTGCCTCATTTCAATTCCATTACTAATTAACAAGAGTATAATATGGGGGCACACCTTCATAACTCCTGTAGTTACATAGCCAGTTAATTATGTAATTTTTATGATCAGGGTTGAAAGCAGGTCAGATTATCCAGGTCACATTTTGTCAGCAATTATCTGCTTTATAAGGAACACTTGTGGTTTATAAATTAATAAGATCATTTGCACTGATGGAAATGGAGTAAGTAAAATTCTAGAATATGGAAATGGAAAGCAGGAACGGGAACAACCAACAGAAAAAAAACTGGTAAAGGTCATCATGCTAATGTAAAGGTTAGATTTTATAACAAATGCTTCTTTGCAGTATTGTTGGATCCTTCCACTAAAACAATCGAAATACAGTGGAACCTCCATTATACCCAACCTAATTAGGGGGAAGGGAGTTCATATATAATCAAATAGTATGTAAATTTGAACATCCATACATTTATATACAGAGCTTTGCTTAATTACTCTAATAAAGCATACACTTGTTGACAAAATAGCCTAATTGAACAGTCAATTTGGTGTTCGGATAATTGAGTGTTCGGTTAAATGGGGATAATCAAGGTTTCACTGTACTTTAATAGATCAATCACCTGCAGTAAACCACTCTAATAGAGCAGTCAAAATGTTTAGCTATGCCGCTGAAATCTATTTAAAAGGCCAAAGCTATTGACACCAATTGTCGGTGTCAATAAGCTCCATCTAAAGCTATTGACACCGACCAAGGGCTACACAAAATCCATGGTTGCTGAAAAATGGCTAGTAACCGGAGTAAGAATTATGCTCATTACGTACAAAGTAAAGCAAAGCAAAGCATATGACAGCCATGAATAATACAGCTATTGGTGCACAGACATCCCAGTGCTGGTTCACTGCAGGTACTTGATCATAGGCTCTGTGCAGACAAATCCTCTCAAGGCAGGGCTAGTGAACTGCAGTAGGACTGTCCAGAGGAGAGGTCCCAGAACCTGAAGTAACACAATGACCCCAGCACTATTAAACAAGACAAGGACAGTTGGGCATTTACATTCCCAGTAAGTGCAAGACTGGGTGGGAAGCTTTCCTAATTGACAACAGGCCACCAGGTCCCCAATGTACAGCTGGGTAGACTGGAACAATGTGATCAAAAATACAGTTTCTTGCTCAAGAAAACAACAACACCAAATTGGCATAACCGGGCATCAAACTTGGAACCTTTTGATTACCAGGCCAATGCGCTAGCCACTTGGCTATAACATGGTGCCTCAAGGCACACATGCATGTGTACAAGATTGTGTGCTTCGTTTATACATATCAAAAAATATGGCTCAGAAATGAAACTAAAATATTTCCGCATACTAAACGTACAATTACGGTGATTTTCTGTTTTTTTTTTATTGTAGGGAGACTGAGTTGTTCAAGTAGCCAATTGATTTATCAGCAGTTGGTGGATGTAGAAGTTAAAAGAATTTGTAGTAACAAAGGACTAATCCTTCTGCTTTGCCAGAAATACTGTTGTCTAGGCTGTCATTATACCGCTAGAGGATATTGGAAACGGACGATGAAACTGAGTTACCCTGTGAAAGTTCGATACATTCAGTGATGGTAACAGTGAGAATGGAGCGGGAAGATCGTAGAATTACTAAAGGATACTTCTAGTAGTAACAGTGATGAACGGTCGCCATCTTTGGATATATCCCAGCTGCCAATCATCAGTCATCAAGGATCAAGGCAGCAGTACTGTACTAGTGCCAAGGTTGATAAAATTTTGTTACTCTTGAAGTTCAGAGGCGGTGAAAAGCAGTGAATTTATAGTTTGTCTTCACTGACAATGTTAGAACAGTGGTATGTATTTCAGAGGATTGAACATGGCTTGAGACTCTTATTATATTGAACCAGGTACTGTTAAGAAACCAACTGCTGACTATCAGATTCTCAGTCTAAGGCTCAGTCAATGTGAGCTGTTTTGGTGCCGCCCTACTATTGGTAGCGTAAGTGACCGATTATCGAACGGTACCTATTATCGAACATAAAAATCACGTAACGTATTCGAAAGTTTAAAATTATATTCCGCATACTCGTAAGGTGTTTATATGGAGAATTCCGATAGTGTAGCCTATTCTTACTGAGTATTCTATCCTTTAGAGTTTATGTGTGGACATCACAACAGTCTTGATACTCACCACCACTGACGAATCTTTGAAGAAAAAGAACACAGAAATTGCCGTGAAAGAACTACAACTAGAGGGTGACTTTGGCAGCGGAATTGGCCAACTGTTCATCGTTTTTCTGAGTAAAAGATATATCCACGAAGACTGTACAGAAGGGGTTGCTGTAAGCTAGGATGATAAGACTGTGTTATTGTTCGTAATGTGCTAATTTTTTACTGTACGTATTTAACACTAAACGATTCACCGTTGTAACTCACAAGTGAATGCTTGTATCAAAACTATATTTCATCATGGTACTTCAGATAATATGTTGATATAATAATCAAGAGTGTGTAGGTTGCACTGAGGTCACCAGAGAAGAAAAGGTGCAAAACGTTCGATAATTGATTAACGGAAATTAATGGGCGTTCGATAATAGGTATCGGTGTTCGATAATTCATACTTTACGGAATGCAGAAATCCACTCATAACACGGACACTAATCGGATACTATTGCTCAAGCTTACGTGAGGTATTCTACGAGAAAGGCGCTACCTCCTGCTGAAATTTCCAGGTTGACACTACTTTCCTGGAGACATTTATGAAGTAAAGTATAAACCTTGTTCGATAATCAGTCACTTACGCTATTTAAGTTTATTCAGACTGATGGCACTTCGTCACAGTGGAATAGTGCATGTCTTGCATTTGTGTTGCAGCTACGCAAATAATCAATGAAATAAATGTATGCACAGAATGTATGTGTATGTATTCTGTAATGTTGTAATCTGTTCCTTGCATTTTGAAGAGATGTGTGTGTTGTGTTCTCTTCTGGCAGTCACTCAAGAGTCTTGGGCAGTATGACAGTGTGTGTATTGTTTTGGTTTCTATTATTTTTGTTATTGGTGTTGAAAGTGTTGTGTATCTGGTGATTGTTCTCCTTTTCCTTCAGTGTTTTAAATTAGTTGCATACTAGCACACAAAACAATATCACTTTGTCTTACATCTATTTTTCTACTTGGTGTGCTGTTTCCCTTCCATCACAGTTTGCCACATTGTCAGCAGAAGATCTTGCGCATCACTCTATGAGCAACTGTGTGTTTGGGTGGGTGTGTAAGTATGGTAACTGATTTTTATATCTCAAGTGTGTTATTTTATTGGTTGTACCATTATATGCCAGCTGTGTAATGTCATTAGTGAATATACCACAAACCACAAATTTGTACATGAATTTAGTCAAGATTAAGTTGTAGGAATTCCAACTTATTAAGCATAGTTACTTACACAGTGAACAAACTTCATTTGTAGTGCTTGTTGTAGCCATTGAATTGACTGTTGAGACTAGCGAAGAAAGGTAAATCACCATTAGTTATGCACTTGTATCGAAATGCAATTTTGGCGGTGTATCAGTCTGCTTTTCCTAGCCGGTTTATAGTGTCAGTACAATGAAACGTTACTGTAGAACGTATTACTGACCGATATTTATGCTATTCGTCCCTCAGTAGTGCTACAAACAAACCTTTTCCCCTCCTGGTGAATCCCACAATACATTGCGTATTGGGCGCTTCTGCTGGAACCCGCACTTCATTGCCAAAAGGCGGATATTGGAAAGCCAGTCAGGCTACAGCATTGTCGATAAAATGGCTTGCTATATGATGTACTTTTAGTTTCTGACCAATATAAGGCAATTTACGTTAAGATGGGGATGTACTTTAACAAAATGCAATTATTTTTTATGGCCTTCCCAATAGGAGCAATACATTTTCCATAATTTCTAATTTTTTATGGGCGTGGTCTTTGAATGACTTTATATTAAGAATATATTCAGACTTTTTGACATGACTTAATTACACATGCATGTCAAGTAGGTACGCGCTGTAGGTAGATCTGCGACCGCGGTCAAAGTCTTGACCGGCCGAAATTTCGCTTTGACCTGTGACTAAGAGCCTTTTTCGACCTTTGACCGGTGACTTAGCGACGATATTTCAGCACTTTTCGATAGTGGGTTGGAAGCTTTTACCCTTGACCGTTGAATTGGCACGATTTTGGTGGCCTTGACCTTTGACTTAGACTTTGACCCCGGTCACAGATCTACCTACAGTGAGTGCCTGTGTGTCACCCCCTTGCATGTGTACACATAAAGGGTTGTTGGACAATATAGCTAGCTAGAAACAACAAATTAAACACCTACCAAGTATGTTAGTCGTGCCAGAAGATCTTTTTGAGCAGTTTCCTGTATACAAGGTAGCCTTATAGCGACACTTTCTTCATTGACACTGATAGAGAATAATGATAGCCAAAATAGTGCGTTAGGTCCAAGCAGAAAAACTGGCGAAGTGCTCCAAATGTAGCTCCGTTCCACAAGAGCACAAGTATTGTCACTATCATCCGGTTCACTTGATGGAATCTGAAAGAGGTAGGTTATTTTGATGTACTCGGTGGGGTCTTCGCCGGTTCTGTAGAAGTTGCGAGCAAGTGTAGCGATCTGCTCATCGTCAGCTCTAAGGAATGCTTCTAGAGTTTCAAAATTGGTGATACAGGATTCAGTTTCATCCGAAAAGTAGCGACATTCTTCGAGGGTGACGTTAGAGGTAATGTGTGCATTCGATTGCAATACAACTATGACAACAATTACAAAAGCGACAAGTAATCCGTCAAATAAACCTGTCTTCACCATCGTTCCTTAATATAGCTAGTCGCCACCGCAGTCAGCGGGCCACATTTAAAGTAAACGAAGGTTCATGGTGCACCAAGGTTCATTGATTGGTCAGTGACCTCACCTCTTTAATTACCTTAATTGACCTCACCTCTTTAATTTATTTTTAAAGGTAGCTATAAGTACTTAACATTTCAAAAAATAATTATGATTATGCAATCAGTGGGGAAAGCCCAATCTAACTCAACCGCAGGCTAAGGAGTTCTGGCCTCGGTTCTGGCAGAAGCCAACAAGCTAATAAACATGTAATGGCTGATCATAGCGAAGCAGACAAAGTCAGGGGCGGATCCAGGAGTTGGCAAGGGGAGGGGCACAAACAAGCTAAGTTGTAAATGGTTAGGGAGAGCCAGATTCTCTAGTTCAGTGTTGCATTTTTAAGGCAACAAATAATCACCTCTTAGTAGTGTTTCACTGTTGATTTTTGCCTTTTCAGATGGTTGTGAAGTCTTAAAAGTTGTTTAAAAGGCTCTGAATGTCTTAAACAAATGCAACACGATAATTATTTTTTGAGGCGCTAAGTACGTACGAAGGTGCTTGGTGACGATTTCACAGGTAATTTGACTTTGGTTCGCTTTGATTTCTGGTGAATTTGTAACAACTGCTAGTAAAATGTGCATATTTTCATGAGTTTCTTGGCCCAACAAAGTTTAGTAGCTATTTTAATCAGAAGTATGACTGCCAGTGGCTCCTCCACAAATTGAGGGGGGGGCATTTGCCCCAAATGCCCCATCCTGGATCCGCCATTGAAAGTACACATTATGTGGTTGTACTCAGCCTACCACTACTCATCAGTATGTTTTGAACTTGATTTGGGTGGTTGTCCCAGTGCCTTGACACAGGGCCGCTTCACGTATCACATAGCTAGCTAACAAAGTTCTAGCTACACTGTTTGCCTAATGAATTTGCTAAATTGACATGACACCATGCGCACAAGTCTGTTCTTCAAGTTTTTGTTAACGGGACTAAGAGAGATTTACCATCTTACCAGTAAGCTTTATACTGACACCCCGGCAATCATACAAGTATAAGTCCATTAATCACCTAACCTCTCTTCATCTCTCAGTAGACCAGATTCGGTATTGGTTTCTAATGATGCCATCATTTTGTTTGAAATGTCAGTTGTTACCAATACTAAGCATCATCTGTCAGCTGCTATAACAGCAGAAAACTAGATTGCTATAGCTGGACCTCCAATGTACTGGCCTGTATGTCCAGCTTGTTATAATTGAGATTGGTTGCTTAGGACACTTTAAACCTGTGACGCTAACCGACATATCCCGTGCATGTAAGTTACCATCCAGAGCTATTATGCCATTGCTTGATCAAGCTGACAGAATTCCAATATCCTGTTCATACAGCATTTTCAATGCTCTCTCCTCAGAACTGTGGGATCTGACAGATCTGTTAAAGTAAGTAATTTAACTAATAATTGATGTTGGTGTGTGTTTTGTGTCTTTTTGTGTGTGTGTGTTTGCCTTGCCAGGGCTCCAGCTGCTTTAAAGCTTCTTGGCACCCCTGCGTCTAGGCAACTTACTAGTATTTGTTTCCTGTACACTTGTTGTAAACCATAAGACATAAACCAATCAATCTTTCAGACTACACCATATCATCCAGATATTGTTCTTTACAATGATAAAAACAACAAGAATAATTTTCATGGCTAGAGATCGGTTAGGGGAAACTTGAACACTTTATTTATTGCAGTATTTAAAAAAATATATAATTGCTGTATTTTTTCTTCCTTACTAGTGGGGAATCTTATTGCCTAATCGGTGGCCGTGTGTGTCTGAGGACTCACTCACTTACTAGTTATATTTCTATCTTGACTATTCATCAATAATGACAATTTTCTCTCAGCAACATCTGATCCAACTGAACCCATTACGATAGCATAATGACCACTCCTCTTCTTTGATAGCAGACATTTATGGAACACAATTATTTGATTGACCATCCCACCTGTTGCAGAGAAAACAAGATGAGTAAAAGTGTTATACTAGACCTAACGAATGCAAGCTTGGCATAAGTATATACCTCTTAGTTGCCCAGGGTGCCTCACCCACCAACCATGACATACACTTGATTGACTTAATGGTTGCTATGGCAAACTGGCATTGTAGTGTGTTGTGAGGTGTGCTAGTGCAGAGAGGTGTGTGTAAGCTTGTGAGTAGTATAGCTATGTCAGTATACCTTTCTGTCTGTGTATGCATGGGGTCTGAAGATCAGTTCCCCCTCCCAGATGGCAGTCACTTACAATGTTTTACGCTTTAGATTTTCTAGAGATGAGGAATGCTGGCAGATAATACGTCTAGTGTGTTATAGTTCAGTTGCAAGTAATATGTAACTAGTTACTTTTACAAAGTAACTTGCCCAACACTGTTACTAAATATGTACTAAGTACTTATGTACGTATTAGGTATGCATGTACATATGTGACTGGGCCTGCGAAAACAGGGCATGTGGGCACAAACTACACCCCATCACTCTACAGGTCATATCTCAGTACTGGAACAGAATATTTGCATTCTGTAACCTGCATCATAACGCCAATTAAATGCTTACTAATAGCTAAACATTGCATTGCCATAGCATAATGGTACAAAAAGTTATGAGTGATGAAAGTTTGAAAAAGTAGGCAAAAATCATGTGCCCACATGCCCTATTTTCGCAGGCCCAGTCACATATTAGGGGGTGTAGTGGGTACACGGAGCAGGTGTTGCACCCCCTCAGGTGTTTATACTGTTTAGACCTGGATTTTTTATGCAAAGCAGTTTATGCACAATTAGCTATCTATAGTATTATGTAGTCTGCATTGATCAAGAGTTGTAGTAGTCATGTGTAGTTCATTGAGTAGTTCAGTTACGCACTTAAAGAATGGCATATACAAAGGACCATGTGTATTTTGTTTGTAGCAGGCTAAATGTGCCCGGTGCTATACAGTTGCAAGTTTTAGACTCAATAACTGAAGATTCGTGAAAGTCCAGGAAACTTGAGATCATACAGTCTCTGTCATACCTGTCACAGTGGCAAAACTGTTGGAAAACACATATCTAATATGAAGACTGTGGCCTGCTATGCAATCATCAAAGAGCTTACTGCTGTGTCATTCTTCTCCGACACTTGTACTCTTGATAAAGGTGAGCAGTTTGTGCAGGATCTCAGAAAGGCATTTTTATATCATCTTATTAGAATTCCTTCATAAATTGCTGCGGTTTTTGCTTATGTGTATCTCACTGATTGCCAGCAGAAGGTCAAGTTTAGTAACTGCATGCTACGCTTTCTGAAAAGTTTCACAGCTACTGGGCAGCATTCCTTGCAAGAGAAGTGCATTGGGGTCCCTTTTGTTTTGGAATTTATGTTATGTAATGGAATGCCTTACCAGGTGTAGCATGGTGTCCTAGAAGATGACTCTGTTGTGGAGATGACCGCTCCTCCATATCTGATCATGAAATATATACTCTGTGAATATTAAATATGTGATTGGTCCTTGGGAGTTGTGATTGATACAGTGGCCAAAACCTATTATTTTGCTACTAAATAAACCTGAAGCTCAAGGTGGGGTATTTTGTATACATAGTTGAGACTACCTAAAAAGTTTGCATTTACGTATGTTTGAAGAAATATATACAGTACTATATATAATTGTCATGACAGTCCTAACTGTTAAAGTGAGAAGAGGGCTTGTGTAACTTAATGTATGGTAGAAGGGAGTTCTCACTGACTAGAGGGGTTCTGGGAGCATATTATACCAAATTATGTTAGGAAACGTTTGAAAAACAACTGTGATGAGATTGAATCTGGAAGCAATTACAATCTGAGAGAAATGGTTGAGCTTGATCTGTGAACTGATGAGGGGATAAAATTAAAAAAAAAACAAAAAAAAAAAAAAAAAAAAAACAGCAACAACTGCAGTATGCTAGTAAGGTTTGAAACTGACTGTTATTGCAATTTAATTTAATAATATACCATAGAAATGTTTACTATGATGCAGGTTATTCCACCACTGAATACGGCCTCTTTGATCAAAAGGTATGTCAATACTTGAACTGATATGGACCAGCAAAATGAGCTACAGCTCTGATTATAGTTGGACTGTCTGCCAAATTGAATAGGTTATAGCTATATATATACCAGTATCAGTAGATTGAAGACTGCTAATGAACATGAATCAAGACACAAATTTCATCAATCCATGAAATACATGAACCGCATCTTCTCTAATTCGGACAATGAACAATCATGACTCAAGGATGCCTTAAGCTTCCCCCAGATAAGGGTTGTATAAAAAGGCTTCAGAATGGTTACAGGTAAACGTTTCTGGTGGATACAAATCAAATATGTAACCGGATCTGTGAAAATGGGTCTAATACCGTTTCCAGATTCCCAAGTCATTCAACTCCTCATGTTTTTAACCTATCACCTTACAATTACACCAAGCAATAGCAGTGACTAAGGTAGGGGAGAGAAATAAACTGGTACCTTATTCACACGTCAAGTTATGGGTCGCCAAGTACAGGCAACCAGAAAAGCATCATAGACAGTATCACATAATTACAAGTAACAATATTTCATACAAAGTGTGGATATGTGAGAAATAGTTTAAGTCTTACTGGATTTTACTATAGCAACAATCATTGAAAGCTCTAGTAATTACACGAGGACATACTTTTTACTACCACTAATAGATAGGAAACCGCAAACTTATGGACAGTCAGTAATGACTTAATGAGTATAGTAGCTAGAATAGAAAGCAACTCTGTGATTATGTAGTGTATAAGTTGTTCATGTGTTGTTGTTTGTATGCATTCATGTTTGGATTCATTGTATTTATTAGGCTGATATTATGGTTGTGCTAAATTGACAGTTAATCCTTTATGTGTATTTACAGAGCCGGTTTGATTCCATAGATGGCAGACAAGCTAGGTGGGTAGATGCCAACAAGCAGTGTATCAACGATATCACAAAGAACTGCCCCAGATGTAAATCTGCTATTGAAAAGAATGGTAATCCTTGTGTAATATTATAGTAATGATCAAGAGACAAAACCAATAATAACACATGGATAATACAATGATTATCATTTCCCCTAGCAGCTCAATACTTGTTGGTGCGAATATCTAAAATAACCTCAAAACTATAGCATAGCTACTGATATACATCGTGACATATATATATATATATATATATTTATTAATTTTATGTTCATGACTTTCTGAATTTTACTGTAATACAGTGTACTAGTGTATGTGGATCCAGTATGTATGTACACCATATACACATCTCTGATACCATCATACAGGAGGGTGCAATCATGTGACATGTCTCATCTGCAAGTTTGAGTTCTGTTGGCCTTGTCTTTTGGAGTGGAACAGAAACTGTCAAGATGATCATTGGTTTGAGGACTAAAACGCTCATCTAGTTTTAACTAGAGTTGAATTTTCTTAGAAAAGTGTATAAAATATATGCAATTATGTTTGTTGCATAATAGTGTAGTAGGTTTAAGTCAGGCAAAGTAAGAGTGTCCATGGTTTGTATACATGTGCCACATACGTGAATTACCTTCACATGTGATAACGCCTTTATGCTCGCCTTTAAGGTTTTAAGATATTGGACAATTTAGGGCCACCCACAGGGGAGGGGGGGAGGGAAACTGAGGTATTTTTCCCCGAGCCCCAGCCTGAAAGGGGCCCCAGGATACCGGCCCCTTGAATACCTCCTTAAAAGATCGATATACTCTAATAGAGCAGTCACAGTATTCTTCAGAGTAGCAGTGTAGCAGGCGTATAAATAAGGAGATATGGTTGGTGAGGCTGGGGTAGATATTGTCATAGTCAGTATGTAATGACCTTTTTTTTTTGGTCTTCGTCTTACAGCTTGGGTGAAGTTATATAATTCAAAATGCAAGCCTCCTTGCCCCTGGGGCCCCACTTTAACTCTTTGCCCTGGGCCCCTTAATTTCTCTGGGCGGCCCTGCTGCAAAGAAAGAGTTAATAGGAGAATATCAAACATCCAGTATACAGTACCTCTACAATAGTCTACAGCAATAAATGATTCTGTGTATAAATCAAAATGATTCTGAACAAATAATAAAATCTTTACTGAAAAACAATCTTAAAACAATCTTCACATAATAGAGTATCTTTGGCTCATGATGTTTCATAGAGGTTCTGTATTAGTTGGATACTCTCTCCTTTATTATTAATTCATATGGTTTGTCACACAACGTTTGCACTCATTTTAACACCCAGCTGCAGTATATTGTTACCATAATTATGTTTTCTGAACACTGTGCAATACACACAGCTGTATATTCACAACTACTGTTGTAATTGGTAAATATAGTGAATACCAATCCAAAAGCCATTTTAATAAAACAGTTATTAGTGGGCTACTCTTAGCTATTTTCCATATGCACAGTGAGCATAGTTTTTTGTCATGTTGCCAAGAAAGGAAAGACTTTAATACTTTTCCTTCCGCTTGTTACATTTAGCAATATGCAAGTAATTGTATACATTATAGTCACAGTACATGTGGTACTTATTGAATTCAGTAACAAACAACCTTGTGCTAAACTTAATACATATTTGACTCTGAGTTCAATCATTATACAGTGAGTAATGGTACATGTACTGACACAAAATAATGGAATAACTTATTGCTGAACAATCAATATAATTTTTTTTTTTTAGCCAGTGTTTATTCTAGGATTTCTCCTTCGGGGGGGAATCAGGAATTTTGGGGGTGACCAGGTGCCTGAGAGTCTAAATATAGTTGTCCAAGTTCACTATAATTTGAAATAGTTGTGAAACTAGTCATTTAAGGCTGTATCATGAGTGTTGATCTTGATTTTTGTGCGGATTGGGTGAAGCCAAATTCTATGGTTGGTAGAGCATGACACATACTGATGACATAATGATGTAATATCTAGGACAACCATGCATGTGCACCTCATGTAGGCAATTATTCTATTAGTGGTGCACTGCATTTGTTGAATCTGGTGAATACAATTTGTGTGAGATCACTAAGATATTATTGTACTGACTATCATTGCATATATAATACCAACAACATGGGTGGATGTCTTCCAAGAAACTTCTAGGCTATTTCAAATTGAATATTAGGGTCTTTTCATGGTTTATAGAATTTTTTTAAAATCAGGCTTTCTGAGATGTAATCTGGCAGTATATTTACTGGCTGTGCATGCCATTTTGGTTTAGAATATTTTATAAAATTACAGTAACTCTCTGAGAGGACATTTTGCTATTATGCATGCTATTTAAGAAACTGGGTAAACTTGGGCTCTTGTTGTATATGTACCCTAGGAGACTTTTAAACATTAAATGATCTGATACTGAATCTGAGAGCATTTTAAGGTTGCATACGCAATTTTTAACCTGGGAAAATTTTACATAAACACTCTTGAGAGAACATTCTAAAGTTTTGTGTGTCATTTAAAAAAAAGCTTAACTTAAGTATAGTGTAGCAGTTACTCACAATTTTAAGGGGGAATTTCCCCCTCCCTAACAGCCCTAGAAATAGGCTAGAATAAACACTGTTTTTAGCTACAATAAAGAGTTTAAATAAAGACTATCAAAAATACATGTTGTGCACCAAACTGACTTGCACTCAGTTTTGCATAAAAATTATGCGCCTATCAATGTCAAACCTCACCCCCCACCCAGGGGTCCCCATACAACCACTGGGGATTTGATATCTACATCTTACCCCACCATTGGCAGGGGCGGATCTAGGATTTATAAATGGGGGGGGGGCTAACTCAAGGTACTAATCTCTTGGGTAGAGGTGTGCAAAGCACATTTCCCAGCATGCAAAGCATGCTGGAACTAGAGGCGTCTGGGGGCATGCCCCCCCCAGGAAAATTTTGAAAAATAGATGCTAAAATACTGCAATTTGGAGACATTTCCACATAAAATTCATAATATTTTCTGCCTGTAGATATTTTATATACTGCCTTTAGATTATAGGTATGGCTCTCTGACTGAAGTATTTTGCTAATGGAAAAGTTTGGGTAGGTACAGGCAACCAAGTACATGATGCACCCCTCTCACAATTGCACAACACTGAATAGGTGCATGTTAGAATAATAATATGTTGAAAGTGGAAAATTTTGAAATTTGAACGATACAAGATTGAATCTGAGAGCATTTTCAATGGAAATTGTGTACCTGGATTAAGTATTGTCATACATATTAACTACGTACACAAGTAGATGAATGAAGCCCTTTAAACAGACCAATGCACTTCATTGTATGTATAGGTGCAGGCAGATTTGGAAAAATTCCATAACAGAACCAACTACATGTTTCCAGTGAATGTTCTATTAGAGTAGTTAGCTGACTGCTCTATTAGAGTATCTCGATCTTGTACACCTCCAATGCTGATCCGGGTCCTTGTTGCATAAACTTTAGCATAAATCCACTGGTAATACCTTGGAAAAATGTTTATAAGGTAGTTTTATGAGTATTTGTATTATTAGTGATCATATAATTATGCTAAGACAAAATTTCAGTTATAATACTCAGCATATTGATCAAGTAAAGCCTAAATATGAAGGGTGGGGGGCTTCAGCCCCCAAATCCCCCCCCCCCCTGGATCCGCCCCTGATTGGGGCTTTTTTATTGTGGCAGTTTGCTAAACAAAAATTATTTCAAAATTCTTTATAGAAACCCCTCTTTCGAATGGGGACATAGTGGGGTTTTGACGTTCAAGCTTCTTAGCCCCAGTACTGGGAAATTTTCCAAATCCCCACTCTGGGTTGGGCATGACATTGATAGGTGCATTAAAATTGCCATGGTATTAAATTATTAAATACGTATACAGCTATAGCCATGCATGGCCAGCTAATTTCTACACTCATACGGCAGTACAATACTTCCAATTGCATCCTTTAGGTGAAAATAATATCATGAACCTGGCTAGCGATCAAGACACACGATAGTGTGTCGTGCGGCCCAAGAAGCCGGCGCGCCACACCGTGAGTATATTAACAGGAAGAAAGAAAACGCAATTTTCACACCTATGTAGCTCTGTGATCCCTTATCCGATTGGAACCAAAATTGCTAGAGACGTGCCGCCCAGTTAGGGGAGTCTACATACCAAATTTGGAGAAAATCGCTCCAGCCATTTCCGAGATACGAGCGAACAAAATTTCGTTTTAATTTCTTCGTTTTTTTCTTCTTCTTCTTCTTCTTCTTCTTCTTCTTCTTCTTCATCTTCTTCATTTCGCACACTTCGCAAAATTCGCCATAAAACACGAATGCGTGCTCGGATCGGGCTGAAATTTGGCACACTTAAAGGGCTCATTAAGGAGGATCTCCGTATCAACTTTGGTAGGAATCCGATGAACATTCACGGAGTTATGACCGATTATTTGCGTAAAATAAGGTCGAAGGTCTGTCACGCCTACAGGGTAAACCCCTTGGAGGAATCAGTTGAAAATTGATATGTAGATGGAGCAACCATCGTAGGAGTGCCTTTTTGTGGTTTGAAAGGAATCGGGATAAAGACCATGGAGATATGACACAAAACCCAACCTGTGTCAAAATTACGCGATCGATTTTTATGAATAAAAAACTATTAGTTTTCGTGTCTACCAGGCAAACCGCTTAGACCAACGAGCTGAAAATCAGTATGTAGCTTAAATAATCATCATAGAAAGTCCTTGCAGTAGTACAGAAGAATCGGATTACAAATCACAGAGTTATGGTTCGAAAGGCAACTACGTGCAGCAAATGCGAGATCGAGATACTCTAATAGAACAGTCACCCTAATAAATCATTCAGCTGCATTTATAATTTACTCAGTAATATTACATTGCAAGTTATTCTGTAGAGGATTCAGCTACAAACAAGTCACCCTGTAGTCAGATCAGCTAGAAGAAGATACCTTATAGATTGTTCAGCTACAAAGAAGCCATCATATAGAGAGTTCAGCTCAAATAAATCACCCTGTAGAGAATTCAGCTACAAACAAATTACCCTATAGAGAGATTAGCTAGAAGGAGTTACCTTGTAGAGACTTCAGTTACAAAGAAACAATCATGCAAAGAGTTTAGCTGCAAACAAATCACCCAGTAGAAAGTTCCGCTATGAACAGATCACACTGTAGAGAGTTCAGTTAGAAACAAGTCATCTTGTAGATAGATCAGCTAGAAGAAGTCACTTTGTAGAGAGTTCAGCTACAAAGAAACCACCATGTAAGAGAGTTCAGCTGCAAACAAATCACCCTGTAGAGAGTTCAGCTAGGAACAAGTCACCCTGTACAGAGATCAGCTAGAAACAAGTCATCCTGTAGAGAGTTCAGCTAGAAGAAATTACATTGTAGAAAGTTCAGCTACAAAGAAACTACCATGTAGAGAGTTCAGCTACAAACAAATCACCCTGTAGAAAGATCAGCTAGAAGAAGTTACCTTGTAGAGACTTCAGCTACAAATAAGTCACCCTGTAGAGAGTTCAGCTAGAAACAAGTCATTATGTAGAGAGATCAGCTAGAAACAAGCCACCCGTAGAGAGTTCAGCTAGAAGAAATTACATTGTAGAGAGTTCAGCTACAAACAAATCACCCTGTAGAGAGTTCAGCTAGAAACAAGTCACCCGTAGAGAGATCAGCTAGAAACAAGTCATCCTGTAGAGAGTTCAGCTAGAAGAAATTACATTGTAGAAAGTTCAGCTACAAAGAAACTACCATGTAGAGAGTTCAGCTGCAAACAAATCGCCCTGTAGAGAATTCAGCTACAAACAAATTACCCTGTAGAAAGATCAGCTAAAAGAAGTTACCTTGTAGAGAGTTCAGCTACAAATAAATCACCCTGTAGAGACTTCAGCTAGAAACAAGTCACCCTGTAGAGAGATCAGCTAGAAACAGGCCACCAGTAGAGAGTCCAGCTAGAAGAAGTTACATTGTAGAGAGTTCAGCTACAAAGAAACTACCATGTAGAGAGTTCAGCTACAAACAAATCGCCCTGTAGAGAATTCAGCTACAAACAAATCACCCTGTAGAAAGATCAGCTAGAAGAAGTTACCTTGTAGAGACTTCAGCTACAAAAAAGTCACCCTGTAGAGAGTTCAGCTAGAAACAAGTCATTATGTAGAGAGATCAGCTAGAAACAAGCCACCCGTAGAGAGTTCAGCTAGAAGAAATTACATTGTAGAGAGTTCAGCTACAAAGAAACTACCATGTAGAGAGTTCAGCTGCAAACAAATTGCCCTGTAGAGAATTCAGCTACAAAAAAATTACCCTGTAGAAAGATCAGCTAGAAGAAGTTACCTTGTAGAGAGTTCAGCTACAAATAAATCACCCTGTAGAGACTTCAGCTAGAAACAAGTCACCCTGTAGAGAGATCAGCTAGAAACAAGCCACCCGTAGAGAGTTCAGCTAGAAGAAGTTACATTGTAGAGAGTTCAGCTACAAAGAAACTACCATGTAGAGAGTTCAGCTGCAAACAAATTGCCCTGTAGAGAATTTAGCTACACACAAATCACCCTGTAGAAAGATCAGCTAGAAGAAGTTACCTTGTAGAGAGTTCAGCTAGAAACAAGTCCCCCTGTAGAGAGATCAGCTAGAAACAGGCCACCCGTAGAGAGTCCAGCTAGAAGAAGTTACATTGTAGAGAGTTCAGCTACAAAGAAACTACCATGTAGAGAATTCAGCTACAAACAAACCACCCTGTAGAGAATTCAGCTACAAACAAATCACCCTGTAGAAAGATCAGCTAGAAGAAGTTACCTTGTAGAGACTTCAGCTACAAATAAGCCACCCTGTAGAGAGTTCAGCTAGAAACAAGCCACCCATAGAGAGTTCAGCTAGAAGAAATTACCTTGTAGAGAGTTCAACTACAAACAAATCACCCTGTAGAGAGTTCAGCTACAAGCAAGTCACCTTGTAGAGAGTTCAGCTAGAAGAAGTTACATTGTAGAGAGTTCAGCTACAAAGAAACTACCATGTAGAGAGTTCAGCTGCAAACAAATTGCCCTGTAGAGAATTCAGCTACAAACAAATCACCCTGTAGAAAGGTCAGCTAGAAGAAGTTACCTTGTAGAGAGTTCAGCTACAAACAAATCACCCTGTAGAGAGTTCAGCTAGAAACAAGTTACCCGTAGAGAGATCAGCTAGAAACAAGTCATCCTGTAGAGAGTTCAGCTAGAAGAAGTTACATTGTAGAGAGTTCAGCTACAAAGAAACTACCATGTAGAGAGTTCAGCTTCAAACAAATTGCCCTGTAGAGAATTCAGCTACAAACAATCACCCTGTAGAAAGATTAGCTAGAAGAAGTTACCTTGTAGAGAGTTCAGCTACAAACAAATCACCCTGTAGAGAGTTCAGCTACAAACAAGTCACCCTGTAGAGAATTCAGCTAAAAACAAGCCACCCGTAGAGAGTTCAGCTAGAAGAAGTTACATTGTAGAGAGTTCAGCTACAAAGAAACTACCATGTAGAGAATTCAGCTACAAACAAATCACCCTATAGAAAGATCAGCTAGAAGAAGTTACCTTGTAGAGAGTTCAGCTACAAATAAATCACCCTCTAGAGAGTTCAGCTACAAACAAGTCATCCGGTAGAGAGATCAGCTAAAAGGATCACCTTGCAGAGAGGTCAGCTACAAAGAAATCACCATGTAGAGAGTGTAGCTGCAAAGAAATCACCCTGTAGAAAATTCAGCCACAAACAAATTGCCCTGTAGAAAGATCATTTAGAAGAAGTTACCTTGTGGAGAGTTCAGCTACAGAGAAACCATTCTGTAAAGAGCTCAGCTGCAAACAAATCACCTGTACAGAATTCAGCTACAAACAAATCACCCTGTACAGAGATCAGCTAGAAGAAGTCACCTTGTAGATCGTTCAGCTACAAACAAATCACCCTGTAGAGAGATCAGCTAGAAGAAGTCACCTTGTAGAGAGTTTAGCTACAAAAAAACCACCATGTAGAGAGTTCAGCTGCAAAGAAATCACCCTGTAGAAAATTCAGCCACAAACAAATTTCCCTGTAGAAAGTTCAGTTAGAAGAAGTTACCTTGTAGAGAGTTCAGCTACAAAGTAACCATTCTGTAAAGAGCTCAGCTGCAAACAAATCACCTGTACAGAATTCAGCTACAAACAAATCACCCTGTAGAAAGATCAGCTAGAAGAAGTTACCTTGTAGACAGTTCAGCTACAAACAAGTTACCCTGTAGAGAGTTCAGCTAGAAGAAGTTACATTGTAGAGAGTTCAGCTACAAAGAAACTACCTTGTAGAGAGTTCAGCTTCAAACAAATTGCCCTGTAGAGAATTCAGCTACAAACAAATCACCCTGTAGAAAGATCAGCTAGAAGAAGTTACCTTGTAGAGAGTTCAGCTACAAACAAGTCACCCTGTAGAGAGTTCAGCTAGAAACAAGTCACCCTGTAGAGAGATCAGCTAGAAACAAGTCACCATGTAGAGAGTTCAGCTAGAAGAAGTTACATTGTAGAGAGTTTAGCTACAAAGAAACTACCATGTAGAGAGTTCAGCTTCAAACAAATTGCCCTGTAGAGAATTCAGCTACAAACAAATCACCCTGTAGAAAGATCAGTTAGAAGAAGTTACCTTGTAGAGAATTCAGCTACAAACAAATCACCCTGTAGAGAGTTCAGCTACAAACAAGTCACCCTGTAGAGAGATTAACTAGAAACAAGCCACCCGTAGAGAGTTCAGCTAGAAGAAGTTACATTGTAGAGAGTTCAGCAGTTTAGCTGCAAACAAATCGCCCAGTAGAGAATTCAGCTACAAACAAATCACCCTGTAGAAAGATCAGCTAGAAGAAGTTACCTTGTCGAGAGTTCAGCTACAAACAAATCACCGTGTAGAGAGTTCAGCTACAAACAAGTCATCCGGTAGAGAGATCAGCTAGAAGGATCACCTTGCAGAGAGGTCAGCTACAAAGAAATCACCCTGCTTCATCTTTTCTTCTTCCTGTAGTAAAGAAATAAATGATAGGTTAAAAAGCCCTAAAGCTGGCCATAGGCCGGTTTTGGGGTATACAAATACAAAAAGAAGTGAAATCTAATCCAAAACAGCCAAGCTGTAAAAAAAGAGTGCGGCCCTGAGAAAGGCTATGGTGAAAAAAGATGTGAAATCCAAGGTGGCGGCCAAGAAATGGCTGTGATGGTAGGTTAATGGTAAAAATTTTAATAATGACAATTCAGGTGAATTTTGTGCGGCACCAAATTCACCTGAATTGTTGTTATTAAAATTTTTACCATTAACCTACCATCACAGCCATTTCTTGGCCGCCACCTTGGATTTCACATCTTTTTTCACCATAGCCTTTCTCAGGGCCGCACTCTTTTTTTACAGCTTGGCTGTTTTGGATTAGATTAAATTTACATGAATACCTGCGCAAAAACCTATAAATTCACGTGCTTAAAAACGCATGCGCACTGAGCATTGACTTGTATACTTGTCTAAGGTAGTATTTGGTCCCTCCCCTTTCTAAGAAAAGGAGTGACAGTGAAAGAGATTTCAAATCACTACGTGTTAGCACATAAACAAGTGGCATACGTAGTATACAACGTAACCGCCGGGATCGCTTCGACAACGCGCCTCGGTTAGTCAAATGGCGGGTACATTTCCTGTAAGCGTGAAAGAGTCGGGTGGCAGGAACTACGTGATAGAAGTGAGAGCTAATTGGAATGTAGCGCAGGTTAAGGATGCGATCGTGAGGCAAAGCGGACTACAGCCAAACCAGTTCAAACTGATTTTCGCTGGTATGGCACTGAAAGACAATATGACGCTACAGGTGAACAGTTGATGTGTTGCATGCGCATAATTTCATTTGTGGGTGGGGCTATGCAACTGAATTACTAGATATAAAACTTACAAAATACGTACAAAGTATTTTACAGTCTACTTACTAATTTCTGTCTATTGTATTTTGGATAGAGGCATTAAGTTTATTTAGCTAGCTATGCTAGGGTAAAAAATACCTGTATAATATCAATGGACTGAATGGACTGTACAAATGTCTACTGTAATTGCTGTTACAGGAGCTGCAACTTGGTTGCCTTTGAACATAGTTGTCTTATTAAGTCCCTCTAAAATAATTATCTTAAACCCCGATAATTATTTTAGAGGCACTTAATAAGAACGAAGGTGCTAGTGGCAGTTTGGCAGCTGTTTTAACTTTGGTTTCAGGTGAGTTTGCAATAAATGATGGCAGCCGGTTTCCATGAGTTATTTTGGTCTGACAAGGTGTATAGTATTTCTATCAAAAGAAGTATGGTATGGCTCTTCCACAGAGCACAGATCCGTTACACCCCAGGAGTGTAAAGGATCTATGTACAGAGAGAGAGGAGGGTGGGTATTTGCCCCAAATGCCCCATCCTGGATCCTCCATTGGTATATCTATAAGTCTTTTTGTCAAATCAATGGTTTTCATCAGATCTTCTGCACAACACTGTGTAGCTAGCTAGCTAAGTGGGTAGCTAGCTAGC
Source organism: Dysidea avara (assembly GCF_963678975.1). Taxonomy (NCBI): domain Eukaryota; kingdom Metazoa; phylum Porifera; class Demospongiae; order Dictyoceratida; family Dysideidae; genus Dysidea; species Dysidea avara. The sequence goes on from NC_089273.1 coordinate 31,249,619, forward strand.
AAAGCGGGTAGAGGTTTACTGTTGTTCATTATGGCAAGGCCATATATATTACTGCCCATATAGGAGTTAGTATTAGTGGTACTGTACAGAACACTATTTTTGCTGTGTCATCGCTATCTTGAGGTTCATTAGTTGGTGAAAACTTCACCATTATTTTCATTATAAATTTTCATTCAATATTATTTTGACATGAAAACATCTTCCCTAGGGTATTGGAGTACAGAACACTAGCACACTTCATTGTATTCGGGGTAATTATGCCAGTGTTAATGTGGCAGTTTCCTCAAAGCCACTTGCTGATGTCAATCTTGGTGCTGCTGAGCCAGAGAGAGGTGAAGCTATGTACCGTTAATTTTACATCACTGCTACAGTGTGTGACTATGTACAAGTTAGTGGTTGCATTAGTAGTGCAATCAATGTGTGTTATATATGTATGTATGTATGTGGCTACAATGCAAACTAGTTTGTTAACGATCACTACAGCTCATCACTGTGTGCTGAACTATAGCTCCACATGAATTAAAGATTTAAAATATTCTACAACTTATCCTTATTGCAGTCTTTATTTTTAAGTGTGCACAGATTTACATTTCATTTATACTACATTGCTATAATACACATTATCAACAATAAAGAATAAGTAAAAAAGAAAAGTATATTATGTACTATGTTTAAAGACATTTAGCTACATAGCTATCGTGTTGTTATTCTTTCAGATAGCCGCAGGAGAACACAATTTTATGTGTACTGCAAGAATCCCTGTGATGCTGTAGCACCAGGAAAACTGAGGGTCCGTTGTGCTAAGTGCAAGGATACTTCCTTTGTGCTCTCTCAGGTATGTGTGTGCGTGCATGCATATGTGTGTGTGTGTGCATTGCTCCGCCAGTCCACCCAGCTGTTTAAGTGGGAGCCTGATGGCTGGTGTCAAGTTACTGTCAACTGGGGAAGCAGCCCACCCATGCAGCTGTTATATCAATGGGTACTTAGTATTACATAACTGGGGAAACAAATGCCAACTACTCATGTCTCACACAGTGGGTGAAGGTCTAGGTGGGACTTCAGGCGCCCACACCATCACCTGTGGGACATGGTACAACCTCCTGTAAGGTACTAGTCCTACCCCAGGAGGACTTGCCTGCACCGATTCCTAGTACTTGAGTAGCACACAGGTGTTTACTTTTTTTCTCGTTCAATGTTGTAACAATGATTAATGCTTATAAAAATGTAGTAAGAGCAAAGCAAGAGTTATTGCTATAAACAATTTAACATCTATAGTACCATGTCACATCATATCAACTTTCCATTATATTTCTACAACTACGTGCCATAATGCATCACTTTGTAAGATCACAATGTTGTGATGTTTTTGTTTGTTATGTAAAGAATGTTTGTTCACATTGTATACAACAATGCTTCTAATGCTGTCAGCTAGGTTTGATAGTTATGTTTAAATATTTTGTAGGATCCAGGTGGGTGGAGTGATGTACTAACACCAAGAAAACTTCAAGGGAACTGTCATGCTTCTAATTGTGATGGCACAACTGCAGTAAGTTGTTCATTAGATACAACCATGTCATTTTAATAAGCTTACGTTGTAGGTATAACACGTAATAAAAGACTGATTTATTTTTCTGCCTTTACTGCAGGGTCAAGAGCTGATATGCTTTCTAAGACTTAATATTTGTATGGGAGAGGCTATTAAATACCTTAAGTACATTCAACTCTAGATCTGTAACACTTTTCTCTGTTTATAGAATCAACTAATTCCCCATCATTCATTGAATACGTGTGCTAAATTTACTGGTCAAAGCAACTGTTACTATTATATTTTTGTAAACTGTGGTATGCATGTACTATATTGACCTGCTGAGCAAAACCCTGACTTATTTGTATTTCCTCAAACTTCATTATGACTTTATTTGTTGTTGTCCTGAGGGAAAACTAAAGGGCTGTTGAAGTTTCAGCCATATCTAATAAGTCCTTTCAAAGTTATAGTGACAGACAATAAGAAAAGCAAAACAATTGATAGTTACAGTGCCTATGAGGGAAAAATTACAGTGCTTATGAGGGAAAAATTACAGAAACTTGTTTAATTTATTGTAAGTCTCAAATGCAATAGACTTCAGAGTTGAGACTTGCGTCATTCTATTCACCATGAACTGGGGCATTCATCAAATTATAGTTTTTAATGTAGCTGTAAGATGTAACTTTATCATTGCCATTTCTAAACTTGAACAACCTTCTTGCTTAATAGCATGGGTGTGGTTAGGCCAACCAAGCACACATCACTCACGTTTGCTTCATGCTACAGAAACAAAACAAAGATATTGTTACTCTCCATGAAGAAGCAAATCCATCAGTATTTCAATTCTGAATCAGCAGGTCACACACACGCACACACACACAACAAACATATGAGTCCTTTGTTTTGCTTTTAGGAGTTTTATTTCAAGTGTTCCAATCATCACACTCTTAATGAAGATTCATCTGTTGCATTACACATGATCCGTACCAACAATGTTAATGTCCAATGTATTGCTTGCTATGAGATAAGGTAAGAGTTGTTTGTGTGAACTTCAGGTTGTAATGACTACTGAGTCTTGTAATTCTAATTGTAATTCTTCTATTTCCAGCAAAAATCCAGTACGTTTTATAGATATAAAAGTTTGCATCAATTTTAGTACTGTGTAGCATAATTATTACCATGACAAAGGTGTTGTTATAGAGTTAAAACCCTTCAAAGAGGCACCACATCTAGTCATAGATGTTGGTGACTTCAACTCAAGTAAAGGCGAACAGACTACATATGTGACCAGCTGAGCAAAAACCAGCCGTTTTCACATTGCTATAATAACGTATTGAAATACACTGGGTAAAAATATGTGTGCTGCATAAAAAAATTGCGTACGTTTTAATCACTTTGGTACACACTGAACAAAGTTCAAATTAATAAACCTATTCTACCACTGGATTTGCCTGTCTAAGAAAATCTTTGTATCTTGTTAATACAGCAAAGCATACGTGAGGTATGGGCACTTATTTAGAGTATGATGTGATGTTGTATTGTTGCTGTACATATCAAGTTTACCACTGTTCCAACTGTCAAGTGCTATAACTTCAAGACCATTCATTGTAAAAGGCCGAGAGAAACTTTGGCTGTACACTCCTTTGTTACTATGCATGTAAATAACTGAGATATACTATAATAAAATTCGAGCAGTGCACAAAAATAGTGGGGTTTTGCTCAGCCAGTCAGGCAGCTTTCTCTATTTTAATATAGTTGAATGCATGGATCCCTGAGCAATGAGACTCCATACTTGAGATACAGTAGCATGATGTCTGATTACCACCTTTTATGGGATTCTTTCTACATTCAACAGCTTTGAATGTCAGGATTCCTACTCCTTGCTGTAAAAGCTTTCAAATTTTCTAGGTGTTCCTCATAAGATATAAATTAAGTACTAATTAATTAAAATGATTATTATATAGGTGTTATGAGCTGTGCATGGAATAACAGTTCACACCACATTATTCAGGCAGGAGGATCCCAGTGTGCTGTTTACACCACTTGTAGCAGGTACAGTGTAGTAGGCTAGCTAGTAGGCACCAGCCTATTATGCCCAAAATTTTACCTATTATGCTTTTGAGCATTGCTCAAAAATTAAGCCCATTATGCTCAAAATTATACTTTCAAAATCAAGATTATGCTCTAGAACTGGCTGTTTTATTAGAGTATATCAGCCTTTCCTGACTGCTCTATTAGAGTAAGTGACTGCTCTATTAGAGTATCTTATTTCTGCAAAGTGTAAATAACCAACAAAGAAACGGTTTAATAAGTTATATTACGTGTTTTTAGATATGAAATGCACTAATAATACTATTGGCAGTGAATGTTTGCTTTCTATCAGGTGCGTGTATTACGCATTTAATTAATTTTTCAAACATCGTCCCTATTATGCTGGCATTATGCTTGATGCTTTTGGTCAACTATTATGCTTTAAATTATGCTGGCATAATCGGCCGGTGCCTACTAGCTAGATATTAACTGCTTCACTGTATATTTCCACTGTTTTGATAAAACTTCAAAAAACAGGCACTACTTTGTGCTGTTGTTTAGCTCAAGCTGAGCACTACTGTAGTATAAAATCTATTTCAATGTATCACACATTTCTTTGGTTGTGTAAATGCAGTGATGAGAAATTGACTAATAGTACTGCTGCCAAAATATTAGCTGGTGCATACCTGTTAAGGTGTCACCTGTTGCAAACAATATTTCTTCCAACGTCCACAGACACACTGTGTTCTTGTTCAGTACACAATGCAACACAATAAACAATGTAAAAGGAATGTTCACACCTTCAAACTGGCCTTCAAACAAGTGAGAGAAAGCCAAACAGTCACTCAGTACATTTCAACAAATTTCCGTATGTATTGGCATACTGTAACTACGTTAAGTAAATAATTTAATGAGCGTTTCCAATCCATTAGGAACGCATATGATTTGGTAGAGCATATAGTTTGTTGGAAATAGAGTCACGAGCATAATAGGGACAATTTGAGTGTTTATTTCCAATGAAAGCAAATATTGAATATATTGATATAAAAATTTACTGTTCTCAGCTGCTCTTCACATAAACTGTATCAAACTTACAGTAAATTTACTCTAATAAAACAGTCATAATATCTTTGCATTAAACAGTCAACTCATGAGACTATATGAAATAGCAAGGTTGGTAGCCAGTTGGACTTGTTTGGTTGTACAAATCTGCAGGCTTTCCAGCCAGAAAGTGCTTTGAACAAATTCTTTAGTTATCTAGATCATGAATATTGAGGTATTTTTTATGAATAGCAGCAAGGTTGTGCTCATGAGTTGACTGTTTAATGAGAAGATATTATGACTGTTTTATTAGAGTAAATTACTGTAATTTTTATCCAGTTTATGTGAAGTGCGGCATATTATAGCAGTAATTACTGTAATAAAACAGTCAGGGAATATCTTCTCATGAAAAAAAGCAGTCAACTCATGAGCACAATCACAGTCAACTCATGACTCAACTTTTAAAGCACTGCTCAAGATTGAATTACACTGATTATTGGCTCGAGCCTATCAGTGAATACACACATACATACATACATACATATATACATACATACATACATACATACATACATACATACATACATACATACATACATACATACATACATACATACATACATACATACATACATACATACATACATACATACATACATACATACATACATACATACATACATACATACATACATACATACATACATACATACATACATACATACATACACACACACATACACACATACACACACACATACATACATATTACTAAAATAACTGCACGTATAATTCACTGCATTGTACAAGTACAGTGGCTTTTGATGCCACCATTTCATGTAACAAACTCAGTTGGTCATATAAAACATTTTGGAAAGAACTTACCATAATTCATTATATTTTCATGCAAAAAGTTTTGTGTAAAAATATTTTTGTAGGATTTATATAAATGACTGCTCTATTAGAGTAGTTCGATCTTGTATAAAATTTTTCGTACAAATTTTGCATACGAAAATTATTTTACAACGAAAAAAAGCTAATTACGGTATTCATACAGCTCATGTCTTCTTTTAATTTTGTTTTAAGTGTTTCACAAACTTATGGCCATGTGACTATCTCAGACAGACTCACATACATTGTAAATACCAAATTTTTGTACATTCCATAATTATTTGGTGCAAGTTTTTTTGCTGATATAAAGGTGCACCCCTGTACTGCTAACTTTTATTATTAGAGACATAGTTGTGGTGTTTGACTGTGATGTTGGTCACTCAATTTGTGTGGGCTGTTTTGTGGAGTATGCTGAAACTGCTTTGAACAGTCGAGGATTTGAGAATCATGATGAATATGGCTATACAATCAAGTGTCCAGGTACAATATATCTGTATAAAGATAGTTAACTGGAATAGTCTTTAGCCGATTGTGATGATTCTGAAGTGAAGGAGGCACATCATTTCCATATGATGGGGCCCAAAAATGTAAGTGTACCTACATGTGTAATATCAGTAAGCATGTCAGAAGAGCTGTGTGATACTATCAGTGCTGCCCGATATCGTAATACCAAGTGGCAATACTCTACTCCAAGGTTTGGTATCATACGTAGAATCAATTTACAAATGTGACCCGGTCTGCGAAAAGGGCTCTTATAGCCTTTCCAATTGCATATATATGGTAACCCATAACTTGACTGGTGAATATGGTACAAGCCTACAATTTGGTCATTCAACAACCCTAACCTGGCAGTAGCTGTGGATGTAATTACATGGTGATAGCTTTACTAGATTAGGAGTTATGATTAGCCAAACATGGATAATTGGAAAGGCTATAAGAGCCCTTTTCGCAGACCGGGTCACAAATGATGATGTTGAGTCATATTTTTAATTAATTCGTTTTTCCCTAGAATCCTATTGATATGATAAATAGTTTGTATTTTCAGGTACTAAATTATGAAAAGGTCAATCTTATGTGTACATGGTGCACTAGCTTGGTTATCTCATGTAGGTCAAATTATGTGTAGTATCGACACCTAAAGTATATCACGATACCCTAAATATGGAACTTAAAGTGATATCACACAGATTTACGTGTCAGTATAGGGATCGTGGAGGTTTGTGTGTTTCAACCAAACACATTGGCAATGCAGCCAGCCTGAAGTTTCGAAACAACTTGGCAGTTTTGGTTAATTGGATGCAGTCAAGCTCAAAAATGATATCGTTCAAAAGCAATGTGAAGTTCTTTACGTGATTTTTATCAAAGCATTTTTTATTCCATCAGATTTTGGGTACTTTGTTTGGTTACCGACTTATGCTTTCAAACAAGTATAACTCAATAATGACTGCTATATGTGACCGGACCTGTGAAAACAGGGCATGTGGGCACAAACTACACCCCATCACTCTACAGGTCATATCTCAGTACTGAAAATGTATATTTCCATTCTGTAACTTGCATATGCGATGCTTCCTAAGTGCTGAAAATTTCAATTCCATAGCATAATGGTACAAAACGTTATGAATGATGAAATTGTGAAAAAAATAGGCAAAAATCATGTGTCCACATGTCCTATTATCGCAGGCTCGGTCACATATTTCATTGTGACCATAGGCATTTTGTGTACCACAACTCTGGGATACATAATACATTGCATGTATTGTAGTCGTTTGTTCCCATTTTGTCTCTTTCTGGTACAAAGAGGATGATTTACAAGGTAGTGAACAACCAGCTTTGTGCTTTTCAATTTGCTATCAGCAATCAAAATGAACTGTTACACAATCAAACTGGATGGATGCATTGCAAACATGCTTCTCAATATTAAAGACTACACAACCTTCAGCTGCTGAAACAAATGGGATGGCCATGCAGGTTTAATGGTTTCCACTATAATCTAAAGTATAATGTATATAATATGTTCCTTCCATGTGCAATAACACGTGTACAATTTTACGAAGTCTATCCTTTTAGGAGACCAAAATCCTTATCATTAGTATGGAAATGTTTCTGAATCAGTTTATAGTGTCCTATTATTGTGATCTTAAAGGAGAGAAACCTTTTTATTTTAGCAAATAACCAAAATTCTTGATCATGAAGTGTCCATTAAAAGAAGTTCCATGGTGTGTAATAGTGTACACAGCTGTGTGCAAAATGATACTACAGTAATATGCATACTACCAGTCAATGAAAATAATATGTATTCAATACATGGAGCTGGCCCATTGCCAGGTGGTGATTAAACAATGTATGCTCAAAAAATTTGGCTCTTAGTTGCTTTAAAGTCATTGCAACCATGCTACTTTTGACAACACGACTTATAACACTTGCCACGTTAAAGGCAAATTGTAATATTGGTGTAAATACATACCGTTAATGCAGCTTGGGCTAGATAAATATGCTATTTAATTGTAATGCATTGAAAACATGCTCTCTCCACTGTCATAGTACAATCGGTACCAGAGGTTTGCAACTGAAGAATTTCTGCGGCTCAGTGGAGGGATTTTCTGTCCTCAGCCAAAGTGTAGTAATGGAATGATACCAGAGCCAGGAGAAAGGAGAGTAGAGTGTAATGCTTGTAAGGTGAGACCACCACGTATATCAGCTCATATGTACACAATAGTTGTTTAGCTAATAATACTCATCATCCTTCACTGTGCCAAGCCTTATGCCATTGCCTTACGCTAAGCACATTTATTATGTAATAGCATGTATTATTGTGGCTTACGTAGTGCAATTTGAAAAATGAGTACTTGATGGTGGATAAGTCTTGGCTGCTACATCATATCAATTCTCAGCAATTGATTTTCTTTGCTTTTTGATCTAAAGAAGGTCACAGAGGGATTTTATTATTAAATTTTCCTTCTTATATACAATATATAACATCTTGCAAACATTTACTCGGTTGCCTTTACTGTCGTCTGTCTGCAACTGTGGTTAGACGGAGGAATGGGAATAACAGGGGACTGTACATTGTATACATTGCTCAACATCTTTAACTTTGGCACACAAAGGAAGTGCATGGCGGTGAATTCATGAGCCAAGTTTGAATCCAATATTTATGACAATTTGACAAAATCTGGCTCAGATGCATAAAGTAGCTAGATATGACAATTTAAAGTAATCACTTCACAGTGCCTAAAGCTGTGCAAAACAAATTAGTGTCAATTGTTCACTATTTATTAGCCATCACTGTGTGAGTGTGTAAGTTTCTGATGCCCAAAATAAGCTGTGTTTTGGGGCAGCTTCTTCTAGTTCCTGTGCAAATCGAATGTCTGCTGTTCCAACTGTCCAGCTCTATAACTCCAAGTCTGTTCAAACTAAAAGGCTAAAACTTTGGTAGGCTACTCCTTGTTATGGTAGATATAAAAGAAGCTATTTCAAGGATTGTGCAAAAACATGCTCAGCTAGTCATGCAATTCGTTCATTTTTTTATTATTAATGCAAAGTGTTCCAATAACACACTGTATCACACAGTTTTAGTATGTGTGTGTTTTTCTGATCTAGCATGTGTTTTGTGCTGACTGTAAGAACCCTTATCACAGTGGAAATTGTAGTAGTGCTCCAGCTGCTGATCAGCAAACTAACCAAGCTAGTGGTTCTGTAAGTCTGTATGTGTAGTGTGTGTGTGTGTGTGTGTGTGTGTGTGTGTGTGTGTGTGTGTGTGTGTGTGTGTGTGTGTGTGTGTTAGCGTATAAGTTGTTCATGTATGTTGTTGTTTAAAACGTATGCATTTATGTTTGTGGTAATTGTATTTATTAGGCTGATATTATGGTTGTGCTAAATTGACAATTCTCTTGGTGTATTTACAGAGCCGGTTTGATTCCATAGATGGCAGGCAAGCTAGGTGGGTAGATGCCAACAAGCAGTGTATCAACAATACTACAAAGAACTGCCCCAGGTGTAAATCTGCTATTGAAAAGAATGGTAATCCTTGCATAATATTATAGTAATGATCAAGAGACAAAATTCATAATAACACATGGATAATAATTTCCCTAGCAGCGCAATGCTTGTCAGTGTGAATGTCTAAAGTAACCTCAAAGCTACTCTATAGAGAATATGATACTGTATTTTATGTTCATGAATTTCTGAAATTTACTGTAATACAGTGTACTAGTGTATGTGGATCCAGTACGCATGTACATCATAATATATTATACACATCTCTGATACCATCATACAGGAGGGTGCAATCATGTGACATGTCTCATCTGCAAGTTTGAGTTCTGTTGGCCTTGTCTTTTGGAGTGGAACAGAAACTGTCAAGATGATCATTGGTTTGAGGACTAAAAATTAATACTAATTTGATTTTGTGTAGCCACTAGTGTTGAATTTTCTTAGAAAAGTGTATACATAAAATTAATTATATGTACTTATGTTTGTTTCATATAGTATAGTAGGTACATACAGGCTTAAGTCAGGCAAAGCAAGAGTGTCCATGGTTTAAAGTATACATGTGCAACATACGTGAATTACCTACACATGTGATAACACCCTTATGGTTTTATGATATCAGACTTAAAGACACTGTTTTCCCTTTCCCAAACCTCTGTTGTTGTAATTGCCCTATGTAGGCTCAAGTCAAATATTCTCAAATGTTGCCCAAAATACTTTTAGAAATTTCTCAAAACTTTTGCTATTATGCCCTTCAGTGTTCTCATTATGCTTGCATTTTGCTCTTAAGTTAGCAACGTTTTTCACTGTAATCCAGGAATAATTTTAATCAGTGAATGCTCTATTAGAGTATTTCACTGCAATGTGACTGTTCTATTAAAGAGTATCGATCAAGCAAAAAATCCACCTACTGTAATATGCTAGCATTATGCTGGCATAGCACTCCAGCCTATTATATTTTTTATTATGCAGGCATATTTGATGCAAGCCTGATAATTTGATTGGTGTAAGGTAGAATTCTCTGTTTATATTGAAAGTCAAGCAATACCCCAGTGGTCAAATACTATAGACATTATGTTTTTATGGCAAACTACATGCATTGATGAATGTTAAACTCATTGTGTTAATCTGGTGTACCCTCAATTTTTTTGCCATTTTGATGACATACAAGAATTACTATTCCTTTGATGGAATAGTTACTACACATACTATTTGAAACCATCTTGTGAAGAGGAAGCATGAGATTTCCAGAACACTTAAGCAACATCCACATTGAGTTTGAATTAGAGAGTCTGGTTACTCTGTTAAAAGCACAGACCTCTCTCACAACAAACATTTGACCATTGTTGCTTATCTAGTGCAATATATAATTATGACATAATTTTGCCTATGCTGCAGTGCCCAAAAATCCTAAAATGTTCATAAATATGTTCAATAGCTATGTGTTCCTCAGTTGTCATGCTTGCCATGATTGCACTATCATAATGGATAATAATCTCTAGACTGTTTAAACGCTAAGAAATGCTGTTATCTTTTGAATTTTCCAAACTTTTTGCTTAGTATACTCCAATCATCAATAACTATCTGACCACTCTATTAGAGCGACTCATTTTTTATTAGATAAATCGATAGGTCATTTTCTGCTTTCTGTGACATTCATTTTTACAAGTACAGGGATCAAGACATACGGTCGTACGGCCAAGAAATCCAGCAACCACACCGTGAGTATATTGACAGGAAGAAAGAAAACAGCTTTTTCAGGGGCGGATTTAGGGGGGCTGCAGCCCCCCTTTCCTTTCTAAGTTAGTACTTGGCAAATAAACCCTAAATCTTCTATGTGTATCAAAAGTAGACTTATTTCAGGAGCTATGAGTAGCTGATCTCTCTACAGGGTGGTGTGTTTGTAGCTTAACTCTCTCCAGAGGGTGAATTGTTTGTAGCTGAACTCTCTACAGGGTGATTTGGTTGTAGCTGAACTCTCTACAGGGTGATTTGTTTGTAGCTGATCTCTCTAGAGGGTGATTTGTTTGTAGCTGATCTCTCTACAGGGTGATTTGGTTGTAGCTGATCTCTCTATACAGGGTGATTTGGTTGTAGCTGATCTCTCTACAGTCGGTGATATGTTTGTAACTGAAATCTCTACAGGTTGATTTGTTTGTAGCTGAAGTCTCTACACGGTGTTTTGTTTGTAGCTGATCTCTCTACAGGGTAATTTGTTTGTAGCTGAATTCACTGCAAGGTGATTTGTTTGTAGCTGATCTCTTTACAGGGTGATTTATTTGTAGCTGAATTCTCTACAGGGTGATTGGTTTGTAGCTGAACTCTCTACAGGATTGTTTCTTTGTCACTGAACTCTCTACAAGGTGACTTGCTTCTAGCTGATCTCTGTAGACAGTGACTTCTTCTAGCTGATCTCTCTACAGGGTGACTTGTATAGCTGAACTCTCTACGGGGTGATCTGTTCATAGCTGAACTCTCTACAGAGGGATTTTTTTGTAGCTGAACTCTATATAGGGTGATTTGTATGTACCTGAACTTTCTACAGGGTGATTTGTTCATAGCTGAACACTCTGCAGGGTGATTTGTGTGTAGTTGATCTCTCTACAGGGTTTCTTTGCAGCTGAGATCTCTACAGGGCAACTTCTTCTAACTGAGCTCTCTCTTGTTTCTAGCTGTTCTCTCTACAGAGTAACTTGTTTGTATAGCTGAACTCTTTACATGTGGTTTTTTGGTTGCTGAACTCTCTACACTGTGACTTGTTTGTAGCAAAATTCTCTACAGAGTGACTTGTATGTAGCTGAATTCTCTACAGAGTGACTTACTTGTAGCTGAACATTGTATAAACTATAAAGTGACATGTCTGTAGCTGAAATCTCTACAGGGTTACTTGTTTGCAGCTGGTCTCTATAGGTTAATTTGTTTGTATAGATGAACTGTCTCCACAATGACTTGTTTGTAGCTGAACTCTCTAGAGAGTGTAGCCAAACTCTCCACAGGGTGCATGACTTGTTTATAGCTGAACTCTCTTCAGTGTTACTTGTAATGTTCTGATTCTTCTGAATCGCTACAGCGATATATCTGTATCTGAACTCTCTATAGGGTGACTTGCTTCTTGCTGAACTGTCTATAAGATTAACTGTTTGCAGCTGAACTCCCTACAGAATAACTTGCAATGTAATAGAATTCTATAATGGAGTAAATAAATTAGCTGAATGCTCTATTAGGGTGACTGTTCTATTAGAGTATCTCGATCTCGCATATGTTACACGTAGTTGGCTTTGGAATCATAACTCAGTGGCTTGTAATCCGATTCTTCTGTACTACTGCAAGCACTTTCTATGATGATTATTCCAGCTACACACCGATTTTCAGCTCACTGCTCTAAGCGGTTTGCCTAGTAGGCGTGAAAACTAATAGTTTTTTTATTCATAAAAATCAATCGCGTAATTGTGACACAGGTTGGGTTTTGTGTCATATCTCGATGGCCTTTAACTGGATTCCTTTCAAACCACAAAAAGGCACTCCTACGATAGTTACTCCATCTACATAGCAATTTTCAGCTCATACCTTCAAGTGGTTCACCCTGTGGGCGTGACAGACCTTCGACCTTATTTTACGCAAATAATTGGTCATAACTCGGTGAATGTTCATCGGATTCCTACCAAATTTGGTACTGAGATTCGCCTTAATGAGCCCTTTATGTGTGCCAAATTTCAGCCGGATTGGATTACGAATTCGTGTTTTATGGCGGATTTTGCAAAGAGTGCGAAAAGAAGAAGAAAAAAACGAAGAAAAAAAACCCCAAATTTTGGCGGAACGTATCTCGGAAATGGATGGAGCGATTTTCTTAAAATTTGGAATGTGGACTCCCCTACCTAGCCGGCACTTCTGTAACAACTTTGGTTTCAATCGGATAAAGAATCACAGAGCTACAAAGGTGTGAAAATCGCGTTTACTCTCTTCCTGTAAATATACTCACAGTGTGGCGCGCCGCTTCTTGGGCCGCACGACAGACTACCGTGTGTCTTGATATATTATTATTTTTGGTTCACCGGTGGCAATAGCAATGGCCATATAATTGTAGTGTCTAGTGGTCGTGGCTGACCTCCGTCACAGCTGGGCATCCTTCACAATTGCCCGTTCATTGCACAACAGGTACCCGTATATCAAATTTTATCGTATCCTGCACGCTCATTTCTGGCGCACGAAATTATTTGCTGTACAGAAAAGTTTGCTAGTAAAATATTTTCGTGGCTTGGGCTGTCCGCTAAATGTAACACATCGAATTTATTTTTAAACTAAATTATCTCAAACGAAAATTTCCCGATTGACGGTATAATGTATATATACTAAGGGATTAATTTTCTGCAGGGGCTACAGCCTGTACGTAGCTAGGGTCCGCAACGTGAAAAATGAAGTTGCAAGAAACAAATCCCTGACTATCATAGTATGTTACCCTTAGTGCCCCATCACTAATAGCACCCTTGATTTGGAACTGTGTTCCCTTGTTGGATAGACACGCTGATTTTAATATTTCGTGTGATTGATCTTAGTTTCGCGCGCTCCAAAGAAGACGTCTAGAGCTCCCAAATTCTGAGTGTGATTTCAAGTGTTGTTGGTCTACCAAACCATACATAGAAGTGAGTAAAACTTTGCCAGTGTTTTCCACAAAGGCTGATTTTCTGCTGATGGGTAGACTTCGGAAAAAATTTCGTTCGAGGCGCTCTACTATAGCCAAGAGAAGAGAAGCCAATCCTATCACATAAGATGGTAATGAAGTTGAATGTATAAGTATTCTACGCACTAAGTTTGAAAGAGATGTGACCTTTCTAACCATCTGGCTGGCAGAGATGAAATTTTCAGTGCAATGATCTTTAACGATTTCGGTGGGTTGCCTCCTTCCTACTGTTACAAACTGTTTTCCTAGGAGCTTTAAATCAGGAGAAGATCCAAAAGAACACCTGAAGTTTCTAAGAAGTGGTGAAATCCTTGACTTTTAAAGTTAAAAGGCCATTGCAAGCTACTACTCTAATAGAACATTCAGTATTCTATTAGAACAACCATGTATAGTCACTATACATTAGCCATCTACTATTGGTTGTGTCAATTGAACAGCTGTAGACTATATGCTAGTTGCTTAGTTAATAAAAGTTGCACAGTCATTATGTCAATAATCATAACCTATAGCTACCTAACAACTTCTTCAATGTTTGCATGGGGCAAAGGATATAGCTTTAAATCACACTGAAGAACACAACTATGTATAATCTGCAATGTTTGAGGTACATATTGAGCACTTTGGCATCCTCATGCAGTGTGGTTGGGTGATTTATGTACAAGTAAAGTATAGTCTTCCATGCATCCTGCAATGTACATGATGATAGAATTGCTGCAAGTTTTCACTAATTGTTGACATAAAATAATGTAGTTACATTTTTATCCAAACACACTTATAGTTATAATTATAATTGTAGGTGTGCATCTAGCTATAGTTTCATTTGAAACAATGTGGTATATACTTTAAAAGTTGCACAGTGTTAATTTATGTCATTAGTACTCTCAATCAAGGTGTTAAAACACAAAAGTCTTCTAGGATGGAACCCCAGACCCCTGCCATGTAGTTGATCTCATGCTAGGACCAGCACACTCTAAGTGTTACACTTCCCTGTGTTCTATGTTGCACATGCACTCATCATCTCCGATCACTCACATTACTTTGGAAAGCAGTCACCAAAACTGAATTGTCCATAATAACTGTCAATCTAATGATAATTCATGAAATGATTGGCAGTATGATTTTAATGCAGGAATAGCAAGGGCAGACGAGACACCTTTATTAAAGGGGGGGTTCTAGATTGATGATGCCATGGTCTAGCTGTAAGTTGAAGAGCAAAAAATCCTTATTTATAACTACATACGTAGCTTGCTACGCTGCTCCTCTAAGAATACTGTGACTGCTCTATTAGAGTATTTCAATCTTGACTATTATAGTATCTCAAATTATTATTGATGCTATTAAGCTATTATTCCATCACAGCTACAGATAATTTTAGGGGAGCTAAGCCCCCATAATTTTTTTCACAGGGGCTACAGCCCCCTCCCCCCCCCCCACCTTCTCTGCTGAATAGACTGTTTTACCATAAAGTTGTGTTAACAAGTTTCAAGTGTAGCACAATAAGCACATACTAATTTTATAATCATAAGTAAGCATGTTTATCAATGCAATGACTCCTTCATAATTAACTCTATCTATATTCATTAGTTGCATTGTGCTCAGGAAGTAGACAAACTGCCAGGTCTTTCCTTTCTGATTCCAGCTCCTGCATACATTTTACACATCCTATTAAGCTATGTAGTGAGGTCTACCATATATACAACCTACCATAAACTACATGTGCGTAATGTAATAGACTAATCACACAATTTGTTCTTGAAGTGACCTAGCATGCGGGTGCAATATCCATGGCAGACAGTAAACAAATCATACATGTGCATGACCACACACTTAAATAAAATAGGTCACATAATCTCAATCATCAGTTTCTCATCCATCAATATTCAAAATATTGCACAAGCTTATAGCAAATTATTTCTTTACAAACTAGTTAGCTGAATTGATACCCCAATGATTTTTAATGCTTTTTAGTCTGCTCTAGCCATGCATTTATTAACTTCGATGACAGCTTCTTACAGCTGCACTAAACAAACAATGGAATAAACAGTCATTGATATGGTTAAGGAAACAATGACATAGGTAGGGATGCAAATTAATAGATCTACACTGTTAAAAATAAAGAGTAACCACCACTCTGAAGAGTTCCCGGTGTAGGGAAGATTTAACACCCCGTGGAGAGTAACCAACACTCTGAAGAGAATAACCATTACTCTGAAGAGTAAGTGACACCACCTTCAGAGCATGTGTTACTCCCCAGTTACTCCTTTAGAGCATTGGTTACTCGATCTCCAGGGGTGTTAAATCCTCCCTACACTGGGAACTCCTTGAGAGTTATGGTTACTCTTCATTTTAACAGTGTAGATGAACAGAAATTTGGCTTTATTACATTGCAGATTGATGAGCATTTTCAAGATAGGTTTGTTGTTTTGAACGGGTATTGTTATAGAGCAGTTCAATGCATATGGACCTGTGACAAGCAGAAATCAATTTAACAGGTTAAATGTATTCTTTGGACAATAAAATGCACCAATGTGTTCAAGGAATTATTCAACCACACAAATCTCCTTACATTCAATTATCAAGTACTTGCAATTGAATGTTAAAAAGTTCTGCTTTGATTAGCCCATACAAACACAGATTCCATCTAGATGCATGTCTTAGGGCTCTGAGACAGTACTTTAGGTGGCCATTTTCACTTTAATAATTAAGCAGCTACTAACAGTTGTGATTGCTCTATTAGAATGATTAAGAGCACTTTGATCTTTGCTTCAAGAATTGACCACCAAAACTGGGGGACCATGGCCTAGTAGTTCCCTGCCCTATTTTCACTGCCTGTAAAAAACATAATAAAAAGGAAAAACATGTGTAATCTATTGGTCTACTATACACCTATAAAATAATAAACTACTCTAATAGAATGATCACATTGACAGATAAAACTGTGAAGCGTTACTTCTACCTTAGTCATGAATCAGTAATTTCACAGGCTCATAGGCCATATACACAGCAAAATTAGGGTATTATGGCTATACCTACATTACTGAGTTGTTATTTGTTTAGGCAGTTGCACAAGATACATAATTATTATTGTTAATTTTTGTATAGAAAACCAGGTATGTAAAATGTGATATTACCTGAGCTAGTCCTGCAATAGAGTGCTCTAGCTGATACAAAATGATTAGCTACTTTATAGCAATGAATGGATTTCAAATACTATTAGACTCTCCAGCATCTGCATTGCTTGCATCTTAAAACAATTATCAAGATTTAAATGTCCAATAGTAGATGGCTAATGTAGTGATCGACTATATGGTTGTTCTAATAGAATACTGAATGTTCTATTAAAGTGGTAGCTTCCAATGACCTTTAAACTTTAAAAGTCAAGGATTTCACCACTTCTTCGAAACCTCAGATGTTCTTCTGGATCTTCCCCTGATTTAAAGCTCCGAGGAAGACAGTTTGTAAAAGTAGGAAGCCTAAGGAAGGAGGCAACCCACCAAAATCATTAAAGATCATTGCACTGAAAATTTCATCTCTTCCAGCCAGATGGTTAGAAAGGTCGTAGCTCTTTCAAATTTGGTGTGTAGAATACTTATACATCCAACTTTATTACCAACTTATGTGATAGGATTGGCTTCTCTTCTCTTGGCTGGTAGAGCACCTCGAACGAAAAAATTTCTCGACCCATCAGTAGAAAATCAGCCTTTGTGGAAAACACAGGCAAAGTTTTACTCACTTCTATGCATGGTTTGGTAGACCAACAACACTTGATATCACACTCAGAATCTGGGAGCTCTGGACGTCTTCTTTGGAGCGCACGGAATAAAGATCTATCACGTGAGATATTAAAATCCGCGTGTTGCTCCAACAAGGGAACTCAGTTCCAAACCAAGGGTGGTATTAGTGATGGGGCACTAAGGGTAACATACTATGATAGTCAGGGATTTGTTTCTTACAACTTCATTTTTCACGTTGCGGACCCTAACGTAGCTACATAACAGTTTTTATAGCTATATCAAAACAATAGTGTAGAGTAGCTCACCTAATATCGGACGGGCTCCAATATCGGACGCTATTTCTCCTAAACTACAATGAATATTCAAACATTCTGCACATCTCCAAGTAGGCCAATGTTTCATAACTTGTGTACCAAGTTTCAGATCTCTCGGGTTCTTGGTCTCGGTACAGCAGTCTTTTGAAGACAAGTCTGAATTATACGTAAAATCGGAAAAAACGCTGAATTCAAGGACAGCCATTGTTTGCAGATCACACTTGCATTAAATCAAAAATTGCATACCTTCAGATTGTAGGGCTACTCATTTACTTTCTAAATATGTATGGTTTATTTCATTTAAAGTATTGTACTGATGAGTTATAGACCAAAGAAAAGAGGCTGTCACTGGAGCAATAATCGCCCTAACTCAAAATTGTAATCAATGCTTTGAAAATATTTTAAAGTGGATAATTGCATACAATTAATCATTTACAAGTTGTCAAGCAACTTTTCCAATAAATTCACTGTCCTCCAGACTTAAAGTATTACAGGAATACCAAAACCCTCTAATAGAGCAGTCAAATACCCTAATATAACAGTCACCAATTTTTTGCAAAAAGGTGGTGTAAATCAATTCTACATAATGCTGATATGCTTAAAATGTGGTTCTACGTACTTTTTGTTTTAGAGTTTTAGGCTTTCAGCTGATGTGATTGACTTTTTAAGTTAGGGTGTTTGACAGCCATATTAAAGATTTTGCTATTTCTGCAGTCATGTCTGCAGTATTATTTTTATGTCTTTATAGTGTTGGATTTGCAGGAACTAGTGTTTAACAACTTTCAGTACACAATCGAAAGCAATCATCCACCTTGTATGCATTTTCAAACCATTTTTTCTGATTTTGAGCAAAAATAGCTAGGGCGATTATTGCTCCAGTGACAGCCTCTTTTCTTTGGTCTATAACTCATCAGTACAATACTTTAAATGAAATAAACCATATATATTTAGAAAGTAAATGAGTAGCCCTACAATCTGAAGGTATGCAATTTTTAATTTAATGCAAGTGTGATCTGCAAACAATGGCTGTCCTTGAATTGAGCGTTTTTTCCGATTTTACGTATAATTCTGACTGGTCTTCAAAAGGTTGCTGTACCGAGACCAAGAACCCGAGAGATCTGAAACTTGGTACACAAGTTTATGAAGCATTGGCCTACCTGGAGATGTGCAGAATGTTTGACTATTCATTGTAGTTTAGGAGAAATAGTGTCCGATATTGGAGCCCGTCCGATATTAGGTGAGCTCCTCTATGTGTGATTGAATTGAGTACAAGAAGGAATGTAAGTCATAATAAATATTACATACAGTACATAGATACTAAATAAAAATTCAATAACTCCAGAATGTGCTGTTCTATTAGACAAAATAAATTTGCATTAAGTCAAGGTACAGTATATGCAGGATTTTGAGTCATTTTCACATTTCTGTCATTAATGATATCTTCATAATAGTAAATTTCCCTACCAGCTCCTCCTCCTCCTCCAGGGTTAGTTGTCATAGTTTGATATGCTGGGTTATCCTCCACCTTTACTGTACCAGCTGTTGAGACTGCATAGGCTGGATTGGTGTCCATTAGTACTTCATCAGACAATGGAGGTTGCACACTTTCATGTGTTGGACCAACAGCATGCATCTCTACTGTATAACCTACAGAGAGGACAAATAGTACAGGCTGATCAGTTACTTTCTGTTTTAGTCTAATAGCTGAGGGTACATGCATTGCTGAACTGTGTGGACCATACAGTGCTCCCTCGATTATCCGAACCTCTATTATCCAAACACTTGGTTATCCAAACAGTAGAAATGACTTCTCTATTAGAATATTTTGTATAGGATGTATGTTCTATTACAGTATGTGAATAGGGCTCTGTATATAAATAAATGGGCTTTGATTATCCAAGCATGTCTTGGTCCAAAGAGGGTCAGAAAATCAGGGGAACACTGTATTAATTCTACTGTATTACTTAGAAATTGTAAAGTTACATAGAGTACTGTACTACATTAAGTATGCACTGCTGCTTACACTACAGCAAAATTGAATCTTGGTGTATAGTTAATATGGTTACAAATAGCAGCCGATACTCTTCTAAGAGCTTCAGAAAATAATATTTGAAGCAATAAATTAGGAAAAGTCTTATTTATTGCGCTATTACAAAAAACTAGTTCTGTGGGCTTTTGTTGACCAATAGCGGTTGAACAACAAAGTGTTGAATCTTTAGATAGGACACAGCATTATCAACCTTATGTGAATTATTACATGTTCTACTGCACAATGCTAATACAATGGTGCACAAGTGTTGTACTGTATGTGCGTACAGGAACTAACTTTTCTTGTTATTTTTTCTACAGCAACAGTAGATCAGTATAATAATCGCCACTACTACTATTATAGCAGCACATATTCCTCCAACTACTATTCCTACAATAGCTCCAGAGTTGTCACCTGATCCTCCTGATCTTCCTGCATTACGATTACATAATTATTTAGATACAATTGACTATACAATAATTATATACAATAATTATCTAATCCAAAACAGCTAAGCTGTAAAAAAAGTGTGTGGCCCTCAAAAAGGCTATGGTGAAAAAAGATGTGAAATCCAAGGTGGCGGCCAAGAAATGGCTGTGATGGTAGGTTAATGGTAAAAATTTTAATAACGACAATTCAGGTGAATTTTGGTGCCGCTTGGTCAATTGGCACAAAATTCACCTGAATTGTCGTTATTAAAATTTTTACTATTAACCTACCATCACAGCCATTTCTTGGCCGCCACCTTGGATTTCACATCTTTTTTCACCATAGCCTTTTTGAGGGCCGCACTCTTTTTTTACAGCTTAGCTGTTTTGGATTAGATTTCACTTCTTTTTGTATTTGTATACCCCAAAGCCGGCCTATGGCCTGCTTTGGGACTTTTTTAACCTATCTTTTTTTCTTTACCACAGGAAGAAGAAAAGATGTAGCAGATGTACCTTAAATATTTCTGATTTTATCAGTAAATGTACAAATTATATATATATAATACATATATTTATTACAGAACTGTCCATGGTGGTTTCTTTGTAACTGAACACTCTTCAAGGTAACTTCTTCTAGCTGATCTCTCTACAGGGTGATTTGTTTGTAGCTGAACTATCAACAAGGTAACTTCTTCTAGCTGTTCTCTCTACAGGGTGATTTATTTGTAGCTGAATTCTGTACAGGTGATTTTTTTGCTGCTGAGTTCTTTACAGAATGGTTTCTTTGTAGCTGAACTCTCTACAAGGTAACTTCTTCTAACTGATCTCTCTACAGGGAGATTTGCTTGTAGCTGAACTCTCTACAGGTGATTTATTTGCAGCTGAACTATCTAGATGATGGTTTCTTTGTAGCTGAACTCTCTACAAGGTAATTTCTTCTAGCTGAACTCTCTACATGGTGGTTTCTTTGTAGCTGAACTCTCTACAAGATAACTTCTTCTAACTGATCTTTCTACAGGGCAATTTGTTTGTGGCAGAATTTTCTACAGGGTGATTTCTTTGCAGCTGAACTCTCTACATGGTGGTTTCTTTGTACTGTAGCTGAACTCTCTACAAGGTAATTTCTTCTAGCTGATCTCTCTACAGGGTGATTTGTTTGTAGCTGAATTCTATACAGGTGATTTTGTTTGCAGCTGAGCTCTTTACAGAATGGTTTCTTTGTAGCTGAACTCTCTACAAGGTAACTTCTTCTAACTGAACTCTCTACAGGGAGATTTGTTTGCAGCTGAACTCTCTTCATGATGGTTTCTTTGTAGCTGAACTCTCTACAAGGTAACTTCTTCTAGCTGAACTCCCTACATGGTGGTTTCTTTGTAGCTGAACTCTCTACAGGTGATTTGTTTGCAGCTGAACTCTCTACATGATGGTTTCTTTGTAGCTGAACTCTCTACAAGGTAACTTCTTCTAGCTGATCTTTCTACAGGGTGATTTGTTTGTAGCTGAATTCTGTACAGGTGATTTGTTTGCAGCTGAGCTCTTTACAGAATGGTTTCTTTGTAGCTGAACTCTCTACAAGGAAACTTCTCCTAGCTGATCTCTCTACAGGGAGATTTGTTTGTAGCTGAACTCTCTACAGGTGATTTGTTTGCAGCTGAACTCTCTACATGATGGTTTCTTTGTAGCTGAACTCTCTACAAGGTAACTTCTTCTAGCTGATCTCTTTACAGGGTGATTTGTTTGTAGCTGAACTATAACTTCTTCTAGCTGATCTCTCTACAGGGTGATTTGTTTGTAGCTGAATTCTGTACAGGTGATTTGTTTGCAGCTGAGCTCTTTACAGAATGGTTTCTTTGTAGCTGAACTCTCTACAAGGTAGCTTCTTCTAGCTGATGTCTCCACAAGGTCACTAGTTTGTAGCTGAACTTTCTACATGGTGGTTTCTTTGTAACTGAACTCTCTACAAGGTAACTTCTTCTAGCTGATCTTTCTACAGGGTGATTTGTTTGTGGCTGAACTCTCTACAAGGAAACTTCTAGCTGATCTCTCTACAGGGAGATTGGTTTGTAGCTGAACTCTCTACAGGTGATATGTTTGCAGCTGAACTCTCCACATGATGGTTTCTTTGTAGCTGAACTATCAACAAGGTAACTTCTTCTAGCTGATCTCTCTACAGGGTGATTTGTTTGTAGCTGAATTCTGTACAGGTGATTTGTTTGCAGCTGAGCTCTTTACAGAATGGTTTCTATGTAGCTGAACTCTTTACAAGGTAACTTCTTCTAGCTGATGTCTCTACAGGGTCACTAGTTTGTAAATGAATTCTCTACATGGTGGTTTCTTTGTAACTGAACTCTCTACAAGGAAACTTCTCCTAGCTGATCTCTCTACAGGGAGATTTGTTTGTAGCTGAACTCTCTACAGGTGATTTGTTTGCAGCTGAACTCTCTACATGATGATTTCTTTGTAGCTGAACTCTCTACAAGGTAACTTCTTCTAGCTGATCTCTCTACAGGGCGATTTGTTTGTAGCTGAACTCTCTACATTGTGGTTTCTTTGTAGCTGAACTCTACAAGGTGATTTCTTCTAGCTGAATTATCTCTTTCTATAGTTGCATGAATTCCCCACAAGGTAACTTCTTCTAGCTGATCTCTCTACAGGGTGAATTGTTTGTGGCTGATCTCTCTACAGGGTGACTTGTTTGTAGCTGATCTCTATACAGGTTACTTGTTTCTAGCTGATCTCTTGAATTCTCTTCACGGTGACTGCTCTATTAGGATGACTGCTCTATTAGAGTATCTCGATCTCGCACTTGCTACATCAAGTTGGATTTCGTGTTATAACTCTGTGGCTTTAAGTCTGATTCTTCTACACCATTGAAAAGCCTTTCTAAGATGATAACTCCATCTGTACAGCAATTTTCAAAGCATTACCCCAAGCGGTTTATCTGGTAGGCGTGGCAAGCAGTCGTTTTTTATTAGCTAATCTCGATTGTATAATTGTTACACACTGTTGGTTTTTTTGTTGTATCTTCCTGGTTTTTAGCTCGATTTCTTTCAAACCACAAAAGGTTTGAGGTTCAATAGTTAACCTATTCACCCACCGATTTTCAGCTTCTTCCCATACGCGGTTTACCCTGTAGGCGTGACAACATATTGGTGTTATTTTTCGTGAATAATCGCTCATAACTCTTTGCCTGTTTATCGTATTCCAGCCAAGGTTGGTAAAGAGATGCGGCTTTATACCCCCCTTCTGTGTGCCAAATTTCAAGGCGATCGGATATGGTGTTCGCGTTTTATAGCAGTTTTTGTAAGTGTGCGAAAAGAGGAAGAAAAATAGGAAGAAAAAAAAAACCAAGAAACTAAGCCAACTTTTGAAGTGACATATCTTGGGAACGCTCAAAGCGATTTCGCTCAAATTTGGAATGTGGAGTGCTGAAGGTGGAGGGAGTGTCCACAGCAAAAATCGTCTTGTTTCATCAAGGCAGCACAGAGCTACGGAGGTGCGAAAATTACGTTTTCTTTCTTCCTGTCAATATACTCACGGGTGTTACGCGCCGGCTTCTTGGACCGCACAACACATTACCGTGTGTCTTGATATACAGTTGGAACCTCAGTTATCCGAACTCCTTGGGACCAGGGTGGTCCATAAGCAGTGACTTAGCCAGGCCTGGTGGGAATACTCAACACACACACACTCACCCACACATTTCACCACATGCAGCTAACTAGCACAAAAAGAGAGTCCATCCTTAGTGGACCCTATACATACATACATTTGGTTTTAAAACTGTTTCAAAATTGCATAAATATATCTAGCTAGTTAAAAGCTACGCTGCTGTTCCTGCAGCTTATTTCACTAGTCTAATGCTACTGCATGAATGATATAAAAGCTACAAATTCAAGCTAACTTTATTACACCTCGTTATCTTGGTCTCTTTTAACTCATCTGTACTTGTACACAACTCTTTGTACTCCAGCCTGACTCAATTCAGCCACTAACTGCAATTTTTGACCTCCAACCAACTTAGCACCAAAGAATTTATTTTTCGTCTATCATTTTAGGCAACTTCACCCTGTCAACAAAAGAAATCTGTGCTGTTACTCACAATCCAGTCTTCCAGATGTGAAAAAAAAACAGGATTCCTCCTTCCTAATTTTTGTCTTCCCTGCCTAAAATTTAGATCACATGATGCTGTGTATTGAATAGAAACAACCAAAACTACTTGGATCACATAATGTGATTATTGAACTAATCAATATCAACTGCTGATTTACAAAGAAAACATCACGCTTCCAAGGTATGCACTGCTTGTCTGTTGTTCGTAACACCAAAAACAAGCGGGCGCTGTTTTCCTAGGAAAATTTGGGTGGGAACATGCCCACCCAGGCCCACCCTTGGCTAAATCACTGTCCATAAGTTTGAAAAGTCCATATGTGACTGGATTTTGGAAAAACGATCCAAATCGCACATTAGAAGTTCCGAGATAAACGGTTTTAAAGAATTGAAGCCAACATAACTCTCCAAGGATAGCAAGCACGCGTATGAAATTTACACAAAAGATGCGTCAATCTGTTACCTTTCAAGCCACTTCCAGTACTTGTAGCTGCTTGTACAGTTTCCCGCCAAATAAGATAGAAAATCTGAGCAGTTGGACGAGCGAACTAGTATCACGAGCGCTCACAAAGGGGTGGAGGTTGGGGGGTGGCGGGGAGGGCAAAAGTTAGACCTCAAAATGGAGGCAGACCACGATTGGAGTCCAGACACGAGATTACAGGGCTGTGCTGGCTCCTTAGTGGCTGATATGTAGCAAAATCAACAGAGAACACGTCTGGCCAACATTATAAGGCTGTCCACCAGTAAACCACTGGCTCTTGCCAAGCCAGGTCATTCACAAGGCCTGAAACCGCCATTTGAGCACTCCACACCACCCAGAAAAGACGTGTGTAAAAACCAGCCTCGTGTAGTTTGAGTAGTGCTGAGGGTCAAAACTTGTAGTACGATAGTGTAGCTATCCACTGGTGGTGTTAGTTTGATTTTGCCTGAGGTGCGATTTAGATCGGTTCTGTAAAATCTGGTCACATATCTCAACAGCATAAAAAGTACTTTTTAAAATTTCAG